>NW_016107495.1:330761-433398 GCF_001604975.1 Cebus imitator
TGTGTTTTTCAGCTCCATCAAGTCATTTATGTTCTTCTCTAAGCTGGTTATTCTAGTTAGCATTTCATCTAACATTTTTTCAAGGTTTTTAGTTTATTTGCATTGGATTAGAACATCTTCCTTTAGCTCAGAAAAGTTGGTTATTACCCACCTTCTGAAGCCTGTTTCTGTCAATTCATCACACTCTTTCTTGGTCATGTTGTGTTCCTGTGTTGATGAGGAGTTGTGATCCCTTAAAGGAGAAGAGGCGTTCTGGTCTTTGATGGTTTCACCTTTTTTGCATTGGTTTTTTCCCATCTTGGTGGATTTACTTAGCTCTGATCTCAGGGAACTGCTTGATGAGGTCGCTTATCTGCCTGTAGAGGTGCTACTGGGTTTCCAGGGACTCCTTCAGCTTACTAGGTAGGCTTCCTGTGTCTTTTTTGTTTACACTGGGAGGTTAGGCTCACCTCTTCTGCTGACCTGGAGGCGCTGCTGGGTGATGAAGAACACTATCCCATTACTACGTAGGCTTTCTGTGTTTTTTTAAAAAAACATGAAGCCTAGTCCCGCTTCTTTAATGGTGGGTTGACTTTTCCTCCACAGGGCTGGATCATTCAGGGTTCAGCCCAGACTGAGGCACTGGCTGCACAACCTGCCAGAGTTAGTGCTTCAGCCCTCTGAGGCTTGTGGGGGAGGGGAGGGACCCGCCTGGCCGCAGCGTCTGTCTCCCCACTTTCAGTTCCCTCTCTCTCCGGGCAGTGGGAGGGGGCGGTTGCCAAAAGTTTTCTTTTTTTAAAGATCTTCTTAAAGTTATTGAACAAGAGATTTGATTTGAAGATGAAAGTCAGAGGAAAAATATTTGGACCTAGCTTAAAAATATCTCCTCACCATTTCTACAACTAGCGCCTAGTCAAAAAAAGCTTTTACAGTTGCTGGAAAAAATTCACACAAAAATACGCTAGTGACTCAATGATGATGTCATTGATGCACTTGGATTTTCAAGATCTCATTTAAAAAAGTCAAACAGTATTAATTTATTTAAAATTTCTCATCTCTAAATTTTCTTAATTTCTAGTGTTCTTCTTTTTTTATTTAGACTTCATTTAGCATTTTTATTTTCTAATCATACTTTATTCTGTGCATTGTGTCTGCTAGCCACTCTTATTCAAATGGTATGATTGGTTAGATGCGGTGACTCACGCCTGTAATCCCTGCAGTTTGTGAGGCTGTGGCAGGCAGATCACGAGGTCAGGAGATTGAGACCATTCTGGCCAACATGGTGGAACCACATCTCTACTAAAAATACAAAAATTAGCTGGGCGTGGTGGCACGCACCTGTAGTCCCACCTACTTGGGAGGCTGAGGCAGGAGAATTGCTTGAATCTGGGAGCCAGAGGTTGCAGTGAGCTGAGATTGCACCCACTGCACTCCAGCCTGGTGACAGAGTGAGACTCCATCTCAAAAAAAAAAAAAAAAAGATAAGATTAATATTTATTGGCTGGGTGTAGTGGCTGCCAGGCATGATGGCTCATGCCTGTAATCCCAGCACTTTGAGAGGCCGAGGCAGATGGATCACCTGAGGTCAGGAGTTCAAGACCAGCCTGGCCAATATGGTGAAACCCCGTCTCTGCTAAAAAATACAAAAATTAGCTGGGCAAGGTTGTGGGTGCCTGTAATCCCAGCTACTCAGGAAGCTGGGGGCAGGAGAATTGCTTGAACCCGGGAGGTAGAGGTTGCAGTGAGCCGAGATCAAACCACTGCACTCCAGCCTGGGTGACAGAGCGAGACTTGATCTCAAATAAATAAATGAAATAGTTAATGTTTATATCTGTAAACATTTTACACAGATGTAAAGCATTTGTTAAAAAAAGCAGTAGATGAAGGTGTCTGTTAAGAGTGGTACAGAAGAGGTCAGTCCTTCCTCAGTCTTGAGTGGAGGCTTCAGTTTACCTAAAGCACCCTCTCACTGAGAGAGGCATTGCCCAAAAGGTCCCTCATGGCTGTGTAAGGTTAGGTGAGTAGAGCCCATGTCCTGGGAGAAGGGTGTAACAAAACCTTTTGTATTTTAGTGCCTTTTAAAACCTCCCTCAGATACACTTATGGATTAGAAGGCTCAATATGGCCGGGCATGGTGGCTTACGCCTGTAATCCCAGCACTTTGGGAGGCCGAGGCGGGCAGATCACGAGGTCAAGAGATCGAGACCATGGTGAAACCCCATCTCTACTAAAAAATTAAAAAACTAGCTGGGTGTGGTTGTGCGTGCCTGTGGTCCCAGCTACTCAGGAGGCTGAGGCAGGAGAATTGCCTGAACCCGGGAAGAGGAGGTTGCAGTGAGCTGAGATTGCACCACTGCACCCCAGCCTGGCGCCTGGCAGCAGAGCAAGACTCTGTCTCAAAAAAAGAAAAAATAAATAAAAAAAGAAGTCTCAATATTAGTAATGTTGAGTCTTTCCAAATTGATACATAAAGTTAATGCAATTCTAGTTAAACTTTTCCAGCTGGTCCATTTTGCTGGACTTGACAAGCCAGTTCTAAACTTTACATGGAAATGCAAGGGTAAAGAATAGCCAAGTTAATCCTAAAGAACAACAAAGCTGAAACATGTATACCAGTAGACAGCAAGATCTAGGCTGGGGGAAGTGGCTCACGCCTATTATCCCAGCACTTTGGGAGGCTGAGGAGGGAAAGATTGCTTCAGTCCAGAGTTTGAAACCAGCCCGGGCAACATAGTGAGACCCTGTCTCTACAAAAAAATTAAAATTAGCCAGGTGTGGTCATGCACACCTGTAGTTCCAGGTGCTTGAAAGGCTGAGGTGCAAGGGTCAATGAGCCTGGGAAATTGAGGCTGCAGCAAGCCCTGATTGTGCCACTGCACTCCAGCCTGAGTGACAGAATGAGACCCTTTCTAAAAAAAAAAAAAAAAAAAAAAAAAAATCTATGCTAAAGCTTTAGTAAGTAATGTGATGTGGTATTTATGCAAGGATAGACAAATAGATCAATGACCATAATGGAGACTCCAGAAACAGACCCACACATATATTGCTACTTGATTTATGACAAAGATAACACAGCAATGCAGTGGGGGAAGGAACAGTCTTTTCCATAAGTGGTGCTGGGTTTAGTGGATATGCATATGGGGAAAAAACAAATCTTTATTCCTACCTCACACCATACACAAAAATCAATTCCAGATTGATCATAGATCTAATATATAAGACCAAAATAAAACATCAGGTAAATATCACAGGAGGATATCTTTATGATCTTGGAGGCAAAGACCATTTAACAATACACAAAAGCACAAACCATAGAAGAAAACTCATAAATTGGAGTATATTAAAAATTTTCAAACTACATTGCTCGAAGTACATAATTAAGACAACAAAAAGGCAAGCCATAACAATCACTAGGTACTTCCACAGGTAAATGGATAAACAAACCAAGGCACGTTCATGCAATGGAATACTACTCAGCAATAAAAACGAAGATCCATTGATTCACGCAACAATGTGGATGGTTCTTCAATGTATTTTGCTAAATAAAGGAAGTCATATCCAGCTACATATTGTATGAGTTCAGCCTGGAAAATGGGAAAACCATAGGGCTGAAAACAGATCTGTGGTTGTCAGTGGTTGGGGTGAGGGAATTAGTTGACTATAAAGGAGCCTCACAAGGAAATTTCGGGGGTGATGGAACTGTTCTCTAGGGTGCTATGGTACAGACAGAAGCCATGCCTTTGTGCATTTCTGGAAACCCATAGAACTGTACACCAAACGGTGAACTTTACTGGACAAGATGGGACAGTGGAGAACCCATGATGGAATGCAGGTCATGGCAAATGAAACTGTATGACAAATGCATGACAAAACCTCCCTGAAAGGAGTGGAAGAAGAGGAAGTAACCAAGTAACTTTGGAAAACGGTGTTTGACCAGGTACGTAGTCCAAAGACCAAAAGAACATATACAAACACTGTTTTCTTAATTTCTAGTGTTTTTCCTTTTTTTTATTTAGACCTCATTTAGCATCTTTATTTTCTAATCATATTTTATTTGTGCATTGCATCTGTATTCTAGGGAGTGAATTTGATTCTCACAGGGTTATGGATTAGCAATTCTTACTACAGGTATACTAGGAGTGAACAAATAGGTAAATAAATAAAAACTAATTTATAAGTAAAATAAAATAAGTTATAATGAAGCAAGAGTGAAGGCTAGATGTGGTACTGGATTAGTCAGAGACATCAGTGTGAATTAATGGGTATTTTACCTCATGTGCAGATGGATAGATACAAAATAAATATTGATGTGTAGTATACATGGGTTAGTATACATACCTATATTTTCTAGCTCTGTCTACCGAATAACTTTACAGTGGAGAAACTTGGAAATATTACCTTAGCCAAATGATCAAGGTTAACATCACCAGTAATAGGTCATGCTGATTGATGTCAGGTATCCCCTGCTGTGATGCATTAAGAAGGGTGGTTCAGGTCAGGTGCAGTGGTTCACACCTGTAACCCCGAGCTTGGGAGGCTGAGGCAGGAGGCTCACTTGAGGCCAGGCATTTGAAATCTGCCTGGGCAACATAGTGAGACCCCATCTCTAAAAAAAGTAAAAATAAGCTGGTGTGGTGTTATGTGCTTGTAGTCCTAGCTACTTAGGAGGCTAAAGTGGGAGGATCACTTGAGCCCAGAAGTCCAAGGCTGCAGTGAGCTGTGATCACTCCGCTGCGTTTCAGCGTGGGTGACAGAGCAAGACCCTGTCTCTAAAAAATGGGGTGGGAGCCGGCGGTTCACTTCTGTGGTATTTGCCCAAATCCATTACTTCAGACTAATAATGAGAAAACATCTGACAGATCCAAGTTGAGAGATGATCTACAAAACACCTCAACTGGTCCATGCCCTCCAAAAAGTCACGAAAAGGGAGACAGAAACTGTCACAGATCAGAGGAGTGAAAGATACATGATGACTAAATGCAAGGCGGGACCCTGGAGAGGATCCTGACTCAGATCAAAAACATTGGTGTAAAACTAGTGAAAGCCAAGCAAAGTTTGTATTGCATTAATACAATACAAGCACTAATTTTTAATTCTTGGTTTTGAAAAACATAATCAGTATAAAAATACCGATATAAAAATGTTATAGGTATACAGGTCCTGTGCCCCTTTCACCAGCTTTCCCTGATGTGAATACAGGGTAAAAGGTATACAGTACTTGTCTTACTAAATCTTAAAAGCTGGACTTGAAAGAATCAATGATTTCAGTAATAAAACAGCATCCAAGAACAAAACTCAATAACATTTAAATGAATACAATGACATTAAACACCTAATCATACAAAATTTACAATGTTTAGCATCTAATAAAAAAATTATTAATCATGCAAAAGAGTAGGAAGACAAGACCCACAACCAGTACAAAAATCAGCTAATGGAAACAGACCCATGCTTATGCCTGTAATGCCAGCACTTTGGGAGGCCAAGGCAGGCAGATCCCTTGAGCCCAGGAATTCGAGACCAGTCTGCACAAAGTGCCAAAAACCCCATCTCTATTAAAAAAAAATTACAAAAATTAACCAGGTGTGGTGATGTACCCCTGCAGTCATTAGCTACTCGGGAGACTGAGGTGGGAGGATCGCTTGAGCCCAGAAGGCAGAGATTGCACCACTGCACTCCAGCCTGGGCAAAAGAGCAAGATCAGATCACAAAAAAGGAAAAGAAAAGAAATATTAAGAAAACCACATCAATGCATAGCATAATCAAACTGCTAAAAAGCAGTAATAAGAAGAAAAATCAGAGCCGGGCATGGTGGTTCATGCCTGGAATCCCAGTACTTTGGGAGGCAGAGGCAGGAGGTCGATTGAGCCCAGGAGTTTGAGACCAGTCTGGGCAGCATAGCGAGACCCTTCTCTACTAAAAATAAAGAAATTACCTGGGCATGGTGGTGCACACCTGCAGTCCCAGCTACCTGGGAGGCTGAGGCAAGAAGATTGCTTGAGCTCAGGAGAACAAAGGTGCAGTGAGCTATGATCATGCCACTGCACTCCAGCCTGGGTGACAGAGCAAGACCCTGTTTCAAAAATAAATAAATGAATAAATAAATAATAAATAAAAGAAGAAGAAAAATCTTTCTCCAGAGGCAGGAAACACATACATAGAGAGGAACAAAAATAAAAATGACACTAGGTCTCTTGTCAAAAACTAAGCAAGCCAGAAGATACTGGAGTGATGTCTTTAACTCTCTGAAAGAAAGAAAAAAGGCTCTTACTCTACTATTCTATACCCAGCAAAAATACCTTTCCAATCTGAAGGCAAAATACTTTTTTTTCCCCCAAACAAAAGCTAAGTGAATACATCAGCAGTAGACAAGATCTACAAAAAATATAAAAAGAAGATCTTCTGAGAGAAGGAAAATTCCAGAAGGAAACCTGCATCTGCACAAAGGAATGAAAAACATTTGAAATCATAAGTAGGTGAGTAAATATAAAAGGGTTTTTCCTCTCATTTTAGATCCTTTTCAAAAAAGACAAATTCACAATTATGGTTGGAGATGTCAACATCCAATGACTGAAAAAACAAGTAGGCCCTCAAAAAATCATTAAGAATATAAAAGATTTTAAAAGCCTACCAATCAACTGGACCCAACTGATATTTTACAGAACACACCACCCCACACAGCAGAATACACATGTGTTTTCAAAGTGTACTTGGAGTGTTTGCCAAGATAGACTATATTCAGGATTATAAAACCAGCCTCAATGAATTTAAGAGGATTTAAAGCCTACAGAAAATATTATTTGAACACAGCAAGAATAAATTATAAATCAATAATAGAAAGAGTCTTGAAAACACTCAAAGTCAAAGAAATCATAAGTAATTTGAAATTATTTTGAACTAAACAAAAATGAAAACAACATATGAAAATTTGTGGTATTCCGTGAAAGCAGTGTATACAGAGAAATTAATAGCATTAAATGCTTGTATTTTTTTAAGAAAGGTTTTTAATGTTTGTTTAAGTGAAAAAAAAGTCCTTCACCCCTTGTTGGCAGTGGGGCACTGGGGGAAAATGTCTATCAGCTGGTGGATGGTGGAACGCATTCCAACCTGGTGCTCCTGGGCTACCTACATCCAGGCAAGTGGCTGCGAAGAAACGGAGGAGTGTATCACCACCCACAGCGGCTTGGACACCACGGGTAGATGAAGCTACTAGACTCACCTGTGAACAGAGGCATGGATGCCCTTTCATGGAAGGCTCTTCTTCCTTCATCCCATTGCCTAGGAGGAACTCCAAGTTCTGGGTCCTAGAACCAGGAGTCACCCTTCAGCACTAGAGTAGCTCTACCAGAAGGTGGCAGTGTTGGGTCAGCATCATTCAGTCAGTTCACAAACCCAACACGAGTGAGCACCTACTGTGTGCAAGGCATTGGGTTAGGCTGCGACAGGTGGCAGGGTCGATACTATCATGCCATTTTACAAAGAGAGGAAACTCAAGCCCAAAGAAGGAGAGCGACTGGCCAAACGAAGGTCAGGACTCCAATTCTGAATTCAAATGCTTAACTACAGTGCTGCTCTTGATTCCATCGAGTATTTAATTGTTTCCCAAGAAAATGTCCCAAAAATTACACTCCCGCCTACCATGCAGGTGGGGCTTGAGGCATTGCCATGAGTCCCATGGCCCTGCCAGCCAGCAGTTACTCAGAGAACAGGCCAAGGGCAGCGGGGGGAGGTTGGGGAGGGCAAAAGATGTGGCTTCTTCCATTGGGGACGAACACATGAAGCTCATCATCTGAACTTCAAGTCCTTGCAGCAAATGCGAGGGTGAGGTACTGAGCAACAGTCACTGCGGTGGGCCCTGGGGCCCCCAGAATGATGCAGATGCTGCCGCTGCACTCCAGGAAGCTCAGCCTAGGCTCTTGCAGACGTCGCTTCAGAACCAGACAGCGTGGGGAAGTGTCTCAATCAAGTACAAGCGAAGTGTGATAACCAGAGCCAGGACAGGACAGTGAGGCTGGGAGGTAGGACAAAGGAGAAACCAGGAGGAAGACAGACAGGAGAGCAAAGCCGACGCCAAATCAGGAAGGGAGGGGGATGTGGTGGGGTTCAGGGAGAAGCTGTGCAGGAGAATGGGAAACAAGACAGGGCCGGAGGACTCCCCTCTCCTCCCGCGCCCCTCAAGCTGTCTGCTTCCCTTCCGGTGAATGCATATGTGAAGGAAGAGGGGGCAGCAGTGGGGTTTAACTTGGACCCTGAAACCCCCAAAGACTCTAAGTCATCTGTATGATCCTCACCAGGTAGAAAGAACCTTGAAATTGTCATTTCTGGGGCATTGGGGCCCAGGGAGCATGGAGGGTGGGAAATTCATCTAGGTGAATGCATTCCCTCTGTTGTCCAGGGTGTGGGACACATCTTTCCTGCTAATTGTTTATAAGAAAGGGACAGTCTCTGTGTTTGAGATGTTCAACCTTCCTGAAGTCTAAAAACAGACAGAGAGGCTCGAATGGGAGCTGTCTTCTAGTGACAGATGGGCTGGCAGGGACAGGCTAAGGATGTGTCCTGCTGGCAGCTGGAGGCAGATCGCTAATGGAACAAATAGGGAAGAAAGGCAGTAAAAATGTTAAATATTATTAAACAGCCACGGGATCACGTGGCCCAAACCTGGCTCAGACCCACCAAACCAGTCCTCCCCAGATTCCAGCCCAGCAGGTACTGCCACTCTGGAGGAACCTTCCCAAAGAGCCATCTGCCCTAACTACGTCTCCTAGGTGGAGCTCAAAGGACTGCAAGCCTGGGGTTTTGGGGGCCACCTAGAAGCCTGGCCCTCTGTTGTGGGAGATTCGGGGTAGGGAGTAGAGCGAGCAGAGGCTCTGGAGTCAGACTGACTCTAAGAAGTTACTATGATGACTTCTTATTTGACATCTACAAGATTTTCCCATCTTGCAGCTTTTGACAGTGTTTATACAATCTCAATATTTTAATAGTGCAACTTGCCTGAGCAAAAAGAGAAAAAAAAGAACAAAAAAGAGAAGCAAAAATCAATTGTCCCCTCACTTGTTCATCAACATGCATTACAGGAGAAACAAAACTTACCCCTGTTGTAGATAAGTATCTATCTACATTTGTACATTACCATTTTTCATAGCTTGTGATCAACTCTACAGTATCTTATAACACATTAACCAATATTCAATTTCCTAGGTAACAACAAAAACAAGCTATGTGACCTTGGGTAGGTCACAAAACCTATTTCCCAATCTGTAAAATGGGCAGTCATAACCTTGTTCACAGGGTCTTGTGGGGATTGAATGAGATTATATTTATAAAACACCTGGTACTGCCAGGACCCCGATAAACATTCGCTACCATGAGTCAGTCACCCACCCCACTTCACCTGTCTTCCATCAGCACCACCAGCACTCCTGGCTCTGGTAGAGCTGTTCATTTTGAGCTCCAAGCAAAGCTGTTACCTGGGACAGCATGTGTTCAGGGGTTCACCATGCCTGCCGGAGGACAGCAGGAATGTATGTTCTGGCTCTTCAGATGCTGAGCTTGGCCAGAGGCTTGGGTGGCCAGCCAGGCTGATGTGGATGTGACTTCCATGTGAAATCTCCAGGGGACTCAAAGGAGAGGAGCTCTGGCCGGGCGCAGTGGCTCACGCCTGTAATCCCAACACTTTGGGAGGCTGAAGCAGGTGGATCACCTGAGGTCAGGTGTTCGAGGCCAGCCTGGCCAACACAGTGAAACCCTATCTCTACTAAAAATACAAAAATTAGCCGGGCACAGTGGTACATACCTATAATCCCAGCTACTTGGGAGGCTGAGGCAGGAGAATCCCTCGAACCCAGAGACGGAGGTTGCAGTGAGCTGAGCTTGCACCGCTGCACTCCAGCCTGGGAGTGAGACTCTGTCTCAAAAAAAAAAAAAGGAGAGCAGCTCTGGTGAGAAGCGGGTGAGAAGGGGGCTCGCAGGCTGTGTACTTACCTACCTTCCACATTGTTCTGCAGTTGAGGCTAGAGAATCACAGAGACGCCGACACACTGGCTGTGTGTCTGAGTCCCACAGGGAGTTTTAAACAAAATTCAGATTCCTTAACTGCGGCACAGCATAGACTTTCCGAGTCAGCCCCTCTAAGTCATAAGGCCCAAGAGTCTATGTGAACGAGCTTCCAGGGTTTCTCCGTGGACAATCCTTAGACTACTGTGCTAAATGGCCTGATCAAACTCTCAGGGCCACTACATGGCAGAGACACGACACCAGATGCTGTCGGATGACTCCCAGGCTGCCCCATCCTTGCCCGGATGGAGCCTGCCACGCAACAGGGGTGGCGATGCGGTGAGGGCCTCGGAGAGAAGTGGCATGGAGCACAGACCACACCCGGCCTCACCCCAGAGCAAACCACCAACCTGGAAACGGTGGTCTGGCACGGATCTCTCCAGGCCTCTTTTCCCTCCCTGCACCCCTGTCCCGTGGGTGGTCGGGCCCTGCAGAGGCGGCATGTTGTGTCACCCCACCCCAGGGCCCACCCTCTTCTCATCTCTCCCTCTTGCTCTCTCTCGTTGCTCACGGTCACTTCCACCTGAGACGAACTGCCTCTCCTGCAAGCCTGTCCTTTAACCGCTTCCCATTTCTGCCAGATTTATTTAGGAAATGTTTCTATTGACCACTGCAGCCCTTTTGACAAAAACCACTTCTCCCAGAGCCCCATATAAAGCACTGTTGTGAAATGATGGCTCTAGTTCCATTCTGCCGCTTCGCTTGTTCTATGGAATTACGACGGTAATGAGAAAAAGATTGCTATTGACACTAAAACAACCGATGTGGGGGAAGGTGAGTCCTGTGAGTGGGGACACCCCTCTGCGCTGAAGAGACCTGGGTCAGGGCAGGAGCTGGTGCCCAGTACAGAGAGAATGGGGCCCCTACTGGCACTCCAGGATAGAGGCTGAGCAGGTCAGGGAGAGGAGGGAGGGGAGAGGCAGCAGCGGATGCAAACGCTACAAGCCAGGGCCCTTCTGGAGACCACCTCCCTCCTCTCCCCACCTCCCTCTCCCCAGCCTTCAGCGGTGCTGACCGAAATTCACACAGTGCTTGACATGAATGGAATTTTCGCAGATGTCAGTGAAGAGGCCGAGAGTTTTGTTTGGATGAATGTGAAGTGAAGCAGATGTGCAGGAGACGCAGGTAGAGGGAACAAAAGGAAGATGTAGGAGCCCCTCTTTCTTGTGACCCTCACCCCTACCCCAAACAAAAGAACAGAAAGATAGGGGAGGCCAAGTACTCTCAGGAGTCAGAGGAGGAGGGAAGGGATTTCACAGCCATTTCAACTCCATTTTTCAGGTCGGGAAGGTCCCGGGCGCATTAGGGCTCCAGGTCTGGGCAGTAAGGTTGTTTTCTGAATTTTAATGCTGTTGCACTGAGTAGCCTCAACGCTTGTGGCTCAGGCCGGTAGCTTAAAGACAGTTTATACTTTTTCCCATGGAAAATACAAACAACGTTTCAAACAACCAACATAAAAACCCTTTAAAACACAATCTGTACCTGTACTTTACAGGCAGTTAGTACAAAGCGAGAGACTGTAACTAACAGGATGAAGTCACCCACTCAAGGGCAGGCCAGGCAGCGGACGCTTAGGAAACTGCCTAGAACATTAGCTCCTCTGCTTCTCATGGGAGCAGGCTGGGTCCTGCTTTGAGTGGCCGGGCCCCGCTGCGCCTCCGAGACCCTGCGGTTCCGGCCTACTGTTTACAAGCAGTCTTCCTGTTTGTAAGCCGCCAGAGGTTCTCACATGGTGTCGGGACTGCTTTGCAGCTGTTTGGGGACACCCAGCCCAGGACACGCTGGGAACCATGTTCCCTGTGAACTCTGCAGGCTGTAGATCTTTGCATCAAGACAACAGTTCAACAGTTTCTCTTTTATCAACACATCTAAGCAACAATTGATCGATTTTGTCTCTCACTTTGAATCAACTGATATAAACAGAAATTGACTGGCACTGCAGCCTCCTCTCACCAACAGCCGCCTCTTCCCCTGCTCACTCACTGCCCCATGCTCAGTGACTCTTTAAACAACCCAGTCTAAACCTAAGCAACTCAAAGGTCTTTTAATGTTTCAGCCCTTGACATTTTGGATTATTGGATTTTTGAAACTCTCAGCTTTCTGTTCTTCTCTCTCCTTTATCCTGGGTACTTTGCCCCAATAACATCAGGCTGCCTTTGCCTGCTAAGGGCCCCAGCAGCCAGCCTGATTTATTGTTGGCATTTATTAAGCACCCAGACCTCTGGGCACCACACCTTATCTTTACCTTCCCTTAGGCCCAAGAAGGGCAGAAAGGAAGGAAGGAAACTCGTGCTTATCAAACATTTACTGTACATCAGTTGCTGTGTCAGCCAAATTCACATCTATTTGTCCATTAATCCCTTACAAGAAACCAAGCAGTGAAGACCAGTAAGTCCATTGTACAGATAAGAAAACTGAGAAGCAGGGAGGTTAGATAGCTTAACCAAATAACAGGAAAGGCAGGAATTTAATCCTAGGTCTGTCTGACCCTCAAGCCTGAGCTCCTTCCCTGGAATGTTTTCCAGGAAAACTGCATTGCAATGGAAAAAATGCACATGGGGGTGTCATCCTCCTGGGCAAACAAGCCCAGGCTGAGAGTCCAGGAATAAGCTCACTCCCGGAAGAGTAAGGGGAAAAGTGGAACATGCCCTGTGAATCCCTGCATTTGCTGGGTGGCCAGATGAGCTGATGATCTGTCACAGGGGTGGTGAGAACTTCTGCACCTCTCCCTCCAGGATGGCACCCTCTGGGCAGCAGTGCAGGTGGAGGAGACTTGGGGCTGTGGTCCACTGCACACTCAGCAGGAGATGCAGCCCAGCCTTCGGGCTGCAGGGCCAGCAGTGCTATGGCCCCTGTCAGCGCCATCCATAACATAACACCCTCAGTGGGAAGATGGAGAGAATGGATTGTATGATAACACAGGCACAGCCGCCTATTGAAAAACCACATGTGAGGCTGGGCGCTGTAGCTCACGCCTGTACTCCCCGCACTTTGGGAGGCCAAGGAGGGCGGATCACAAGGTCAGGAGTTCAAGACCAGACTGGCCAACATGGTGAAACTCTGTCTCCACTTAATACAAAAATTAGCTGGGCATGGTGGCACACACCTGCAGTCCCAGCTACTTGGGAGACTGAGGCAGGAGAATCGCTTGAACTGGGAGGTGGAGGTTGCAAAGCCAAGATGGTGCCACTTTTCTACAGCTTGGGCGACGGAGCAAGACTCCATCTCAAAAAAAAAAGAAAACCGCATGTGACGTTGTGATGAGACATTTACGGGGTGATGTTGACTTAGAGAGAGGTCTCTAGTGATGTGTCACAGGGCTCTATCTTTTGTCATTGATTTGGGTTAAGGATATTCCAAAGCTCAAGCTTTTTATTTTGTGCAGTTTCCCCCATGAGGCATAAAGGTTTTTTTCATGTTGCTACATACTCAGTATAATTAACATTTTAATGATTGCATAGTTCAGATTCTTGGAGTGGGCAGTTCTATCCATCTAAAGCCTCCAGGGAGAACCTGGATATCTTAACTAAGAAAACAATTCGAAAAATGAAAAAAAATAATAGATGAGGATGTCTATTACAAAAATATTTATAGTAACAAACAAATAAATAAACCCCTGGAAACAATGTGAATGTCCAGCAATGAGGAGATGGTTTAGTAAATCAGAACTCAATGCAATTATGCACCATTAAAATGATAATTACACAGACTATGTAGCAACAAGAAAAAGCATTTATGCCTAATGGAAAAGAGCACAGAATAAAATATTACATTTTGTAATGTAATATTATAAAATAAAGCTTGCCTGCGGGAAAGATGGAAAAAGAAAACAGAAAATGAAATTTATATTAGGGTGGTTGGGTGCTAAGAAATTGCTTTCTTAAAATTTTATTTTATTGCTTTCATACGATTTTAACAATAAATAACCAAATTTAAAAAGTGCACTCCAGAGACAATTTGCTAAGCCAGCAAAAAAACTTTCTTTCCTAGTGGGTTGGAGGCAGGAGCTTTTGCTTCTGTCTTCTGCTTTATTCTCTGCAGGGCAAGGGCTGAACCCAGGCAGAGCCAACTCCTGGCTCCCAGACCCAGCGAGGGGCTGATGTACGCCCTTCTCCTTTAAGGCCTGGCAGGAAACAGGAGTCCTATTAAGCTCAGAGCTCAGTAAGAACAGAAGTTCAGGGGAAGACGGCCCCAGCTCATCTCACCGTCTTTGAGTCTTAGAGCATCGATCTATGTCCATACTTTTCCATACAGTTTCCAAAATAGGGAGGTTCTGCATCAACAGGGGCCAGGGCGGCAGGTGCTCCAACCATCTCCAGAGAGAACTTCTCTCCCATCTCTGCGTTTTCTGCCACCTGAGAAGTGACATCTTGGTCACTGGTTTTTGCCTGCCTTCCACTAGATGCTGGGTGAGTCTGCTGGGAAGGAGCACTTCCTTCATGCATTTGGCCTCGGGCAGAAAAAGAGAGGAGGATGATCCTTTCCCCAAGGCCTTGGGGACTTTCAGCAGATGCAAAGACATTCATCCTCTCTCTTCCTCGTCTCTGCTTCCACTTTCTGGGAGAGTGGGTTGTTCCCACCAGAGCCCGATCCCCCAGCTCACGCCTGGAGGCCTCCAGCGGCAGGGAGCTGGCTTTCTCTTAAATGTGCCTCATCTCTTTGTTAGGGTATTTTCTCTCTAGGGCCAACAAAAAGGACCCCAGAGTCACTTCTCCCACCCACCTTAGTAGTACCTATGGGGCCAAATCTAATTCCTCCTCTCCACCCACCAGCAAGTACGTAAGGAATGTGCATCTTCTCAAGTCTTTCTGCAGGTGGAACACCCCAGTTTCTTTCTTTCTTTCCTTTTTTTTTTTTTTGAGACAGAGGAGTCTCTCGCTCTGTTGCCAGTGGCGGGATCTCGGCTCACTGCAACCTCCCCCTCCCAGGTTCAAGCGATTCTCCTGCCTCAGCTTCCCAAGTAGCTGGGCTTACAGGCACCTGCCACTATGCCCGGCTAATTTTTTGTATTTTAAGTAGAGATGGGGTTTCACCACGTTGGCCAGTCTGGTCTTGAACTCCTGACCTTGTGATTCACCTGCCTCGGCCTCCCAAAATCCTGGGATTACAGGCGTGAGCCACCACGCCCAGCCAAGAACTCCCCAGTTTCTCAGCCACCTTCCCAGTGGTGTGTCTTGGAAAGACCTGCCCCTTCCCTCTAAGCCCCTGGTGTGAGGCTGGAGTTTACACATAAAGACTCCCCAGGTCATCCTGCCACTCAGAGGGCACAGCCATGCCCTCCCTCCTCGTGCCATTTCTAGGAATGCTGCCTGAAATCCCCCTCACTTTCCTGGAAAATTTTAGCATTTCACCCCCACTCACTCATCCAGTCTTTATAAAAACCTTCTGAAGTAGGCAGGGCTGCCATCATTGGATCCATTTTTCAGATGGGGAAAGCTGAGGTTATACACAAAGTACAATTCAACTCCAGGACTTTTGATGACAAGCCTGAAGAGCCTAGGAGACTTTGGAGGTTGCATCCAGCAGTTGTTTCCGGTGCCTGGCACACAGAAGGGGCCTGTGGTCTTGTGAGGGGCTGGGGCCAGAGCTTAGAGGATGGAAAATGTCCCCATCAGGTCTCTCTGTGCTTGGGCCTGTGCGGGGCCTGTCCTGCCCTTCTGCAGGTGAATATATCCCCGCATCCCAGCTGCCCCAGCTGTGAGGAGCAGAGGCCGCCAACCGCGGCAGGCAGGTGGCTGACCTCCTCCCCTGACACTAGCCATCCAGGCTGCCGGGAAGCCCTCCAAAGCTGCAGGGTGTCTCCTCCTTGTGGAGGCAGCAGCAGGCCCAGGGCCTGCAGAGGGTCAAAAACCCTGGGAACACAGCCCCAGCCAGCTCGGCCAGCACCTCGTTAGGAGGCCCAAAGTGGGGAGGGGGCACTTCAGGAACGATATTGTTTATTTTTCTATTTTTAAACAAGTCTGAGGTCTCTGGGGCACAAATGAAGTTATCAGAAAAGACATGAGTGGAATAAAGTCCCAAGCCAGCAGGCGGAGCGGGGCCCTTGGGACCAGGACTCTTGAAAAGCTGAAATGGAGTTTGTTTATCTTGTGCTCTGGGAGTGCAGGACTGTGGCCGAGGGACTGGACGAGCATGGCCCCAAGCCCGCCAGCCCCTTCCCCAGGCCCTCATCTGCCTGTCTCTTGGTGCCACTGGGGAATTCAGGCACGAGTAATCCTTTTTAAATGATCCCATCAGCGTGTCATTTGCACTAGAGGGAGGAGGCTCTGCCTCTGGAAAGAAGCCTGGACTCACTTCTCACCTCAGACACATGAACAATTTTCCCAGGAGGCAGAGCCTGGCAGAGTCGGCGCACCACAGGGTGCCCAGTTCTGGCTGGTCACTGGCTGGTCCTGCCACCTCGGGCAACTCCGCCATCGGCCACGCCTCCATTTACTCATCTGTCAAGTGGGGCTGATTATTCCCATCTTGACTCGCACGCACCCTCACAGGGAGAAGCACATCAGGGTCCTTAGGGAAGGGCTGAGCTGCAGAATCCCTACACAGCCCCGCAAAGGGAACTTGCCATGCCCAAGTTCAAGGTGAGGAAGCGGAGGCTCCAGGAGGTGGAGTGGCTTGGCCGGAGGCCTGCAGTCCCTCCATTTGCTGAATGGCCTCTCCAGCGCTGCGCAGCAAGGACCATGCGCCTTGCTCTCGGGAGCTTTGAGAGAAGTCACAAATCATTGGCAGAACCAACTAGAGGCCTGGGTGGGTTTGGCTGGATGAGAAAATCTTCCCAGGAAGTGAGAAGTGTGGTGAGAAGCAAGGAGAGTTGGCCCTGCGGTCGCCAGTCCTGGCTTGAGTTCCGGGCCTGGCCGCGTCCTGGACGAGCTGGGTGACTGAGGCAGGTCGCTCAGGCCCCCTCTGCCCAATTTTCTCCTCTGTGAACTGGAGACAGTAAGAAGCTGGATGCTGCTTCCCAGTAAGATGTGGCATGTAAGGAGCCAGGGGACTGCCAAGCTCTGGACAAATGAAAGCAGAATCCCTCTCCATCCGTGCAAGACAGCATGAAAGAGGGGTTCAGCAAACTGCACCCAGGTGAGCAGTGGGGAGTCCTACCCATCCATCGTCCCCTGCAAGAGGTATCACACATCGGCTGCAGGCTCCCAGGGCATCCTGGGAGAGGGGCTTCCATCCCGCAGGCTCCCTTCACATGGTGAGATTAGAGCCTCTGGTCATCCATGCCCCGCCCCTTGGTCCAGGTAGAAAGTTGAGGCCCAGGAAGAGGAAGGAGCTGGCCCCCGGCCACACGGCCAGCAAACGCGAAAGCTAAAACTAGAGCCCCAGCTCCTACCCACCTTCCCAGGCTTTCCTCGCTACCTTCCTCACCTGTGGGAGGCGCTACCACACCCATTTGGCAGATAAAGACACTGAGGCACTGAGAAGGGTGGTGCGGAGCCCGAGACCTCAGGGTGGCAGCGGCGAGGCCAAGGCGAGGGCCCAGAGCCCGTCCCTCCACTGCTGCCTGCTCGACCCAGAACAGAGACTGCCTCCTACATCACTGAGCTTTTTCTGAAACAAACCACTTCTTAATTCTTTGGCTGAATGTCTAAATAAGGATTTTTGCCAATTCTGAGCCCTGCTAACTGATGAAGTTGTCAGAAAAAGATCTAATGATGCTTGAAAATGCAGGGTATGAGCCAGCTGCCAAGTTGCCCTCCCAGCTCCGACTGGCAGCAGGCTTCGGGACCCTCCCACCAGTGCTGGGGGGCGGTGGGGGGCGAGCGCTGGAGAGCAAGGCTGCCGATTTCCATCAGCCATGTGACGGTGGTGGCTGGGCTGCTTAACCCCTGTGGGCCTCTGCTGCCCAGCTGCAAATGAAGCGAGCAACTCCCTCCTCAGTTACCTTGAGGAGGAAGTGAGATGAGGCATGTGTAACGTCCAGGCACAGACCATATCTCAGGACTGCCTGGGGGCCAGGGTTGGTCAGGGGGGCAACCAGCTGGCCTGAGGTCGGCTGAATGCAGCACAGGGCCATGCCTGCAGCCCTGGGCGAGCGAAGAGCGGAGGTCGCCAGCTTGGAGGATGCGTGCAGAGCCAGTGTGCCTCTCTCTAGTGGGATGAAAGCCTCAGTGACCTCAGGCCCTATGAGGTGGAGCCTCAGGGTGGGAGTCTGGGAGGCCGGGCTGGGCTCTTTGTTCTCTCTCTCCTTTCTCAGTGGAAGATTTGTCCCACTGGGGAGTCTGGGCACTAAGGATGGGGCCTGGCTTGGGGACTCCGGAGTCAGACAATTCCGAGGCCTGCCACAGGAGCCCAAGAAACTAGGTGCTGGGAGCTGAAGGAGCCCTGCTTTCAGGAGCTGGACCCAAGCCCAGGCCACCCCAACACCCACGACACACGCCCCGCAGGGTGTCCCAGATGTATATGAGAAAATCAATTCCCTCTCATCCATCAGCCACTCAGGCCACCAGCTCCTTCCCATCCTTGCTCCTCCTTCCTCCCCCTGCCACACACATGTACATACATAGACATGTACACACGTGTATCCACACAGGCATACACATGCATCACCTTCATGGTGACCTTGACTTCTATCTTTCCCAGAAGATGAAGAGGGATGGAGAAGAGCAAACGGACATCTTGGGGGAAGGGCAGAGCCTCTTCATAACAGGGACAGAGGCTCAAAGGATTGCCTCTGAAGGATTGGGAGGTGGGGGGAGCAGGGACAGCTCAGGCCAGCACAGCCTGTGAGGGGCCAGAAGCCTTAGTGCACGAATGGTCACTCCCAGCATCCCCCACCACTCTATCCATTTTACAGGTGAAGAACCCAAGACCAGGGAAGTGGTTTGCCAAGAACTTACCCACAGCAAGGGCACAGAATGTGTGTGTGTGTGTGTCTGTGGGCATGATTGTGTCCTGGGTGTGTAGGAGGTAGGATTCAGCCCAGGAACCGTTGGGGAAGCTGGGAGGGAATGAACATTCAACCAGCCCTCTGTGTAACAGGAGCCTCTAGCTCAGGGAGGGTTGGCTAAATTGAGGGCACGATGAGGAGAGAGACGTTGGCAAGAGCAGAAATGCAAATGCCCTTCCTTCCTGTGGCCGCTCCTGGAGCCGGATGAAGGCGGGTTGGCAGGACAGTCTCTGGGCGATTGTGTGGCCTTGGGGAGGGGTTTTAGCTTCTCAGAGCCTCGGTTTCCTCATCTGGAGAATGGGGAGATACCACTGCATCCTAAAGAGTTGCTGTGAGGATCAAACTAGGCAGAGGGTAAACCATGAAGCAGTGACTAGGGCAGAGAACACTTGGGGCTGGAGAGTGGAATTGCCATACTCATCTGATCTGCTCTTTTCATTAACAAACCAGGAAGAATGAGAGTGAGAGGGGCTCAGGGCAGTGGCCTAAATACAGGAGGAGGATTATCACCAGTCCAGCTGTCCCTGCCTGGGTTGATGATGATCAAAGACTCCCTTGTGGCTCCTCGCTCCTGCTCGATCTTCTGCCCTCTGGCTGAGTGTGGCATGCCCCGAGGGCTGCTCTGAGCTCGTGGGAGCCTGGAGGTCAGGCAGCTCCTCATCCACGGACCAAACCTCAGATGTAGAGTTCCCTCTGGGCACAGTAGAAAATCAGAACACTGAGTGTGGAACAGCCTGGGCTGGGGAGGGAAGCCTGGGTTGAAATCTTGGCTCAGCCTCTGACTGGCCCTGTTACATGTGTAGGTCGCATCCTGCCCATAAGCCTCAGTTTCTCCATCTATGAAGGCTTGCTCACCCTTGGAAAGTGTGCTGAGGTGGTGGCCATGACGCGGCTCTGACAAAATTCATCAAAAAATGCACCAGGAAGCTCCCCGGAGTCCAGATCCTGCCTCCCTCCCAGCCCGACCTCCTCTCAGGTGGACAGGCAGGTCCTAACACCCTCCAGCTGTGCCATATCCAGGGGAAAGAGGCTCAAAAACCCAAAAGGCTTTGAGACCCCTCCAGCCCAGGTCTCTGCAAGAGGAAGCAGGACTCTCTTTTCTTTTTTCTTTTAGACAGAATCTCACTCTGTCACCCAGGCTGGAGTGCAATGGTGCCATCATGGCTCACTGCAGCCTCAACCTCCCAGGCTCAAGCCATCCTCCCACCTCAGCCTTCTGAGTAGCTGAGGCTACCGGCGCACACCACCATACCTGGCTAATTTTATTTTTTGTAGAGAAAGGATCTCACTATGCAACACAGTGAGATCAAGATGAGGCTGGTCTTGAACTCCTGGGCTCAAGTAATCCTCCCACTTTGGCCTCCCAAAGTACTGGGATGGCAGGCATGGGCCACTGCACCCAGCCAAGACTGTCATTTTAAATGGCAAAGTTTTCATGGGCCAGAGAACCAAGCCTGCCTGGGGGCTGGGGGTCCAGCTGGGTGGAGTGCTAGGGGAGAATCTACATGTGGGTGCTCCGAGGGCCTGGTCCTGGCCTGGCCGCAGGGCAGCACTGGCGAGGTCCTTCCTGGATCCTTGTGGCGGGGGGAGTTGTGCCAAGACTTAAATGGCCGTCCAAGAAGCCACTGAGCTCCTAAGAAGTAGGAAGCAGATGCTGACCGGCATGACCAAGGCGTCTCCCACTGGCCTCCCTTGGAGGGACTGTGCCTACCGGTAGCCTGGATAAGACCATCTGGGCCCCAGTTTTGGGCACTCGGGTCAAGAATCTGAGATCTGAGAAGCCCTGGGGCTGGTGAGTCTCCTGTTCTTTACCCAGAATTCCCTGGGAAGAGGCCCCATCAGCCCCCATGACCAAACTCAGCGCACAACCCACAGTAAACGCGTAGTAACTTCTTATGCGGTGACGGATGAGAACGAGGCATGAGAGCCTCTCCACAAAGACGTCTCCTATCCATGGTCTTTTCCCTCTGGGGATGAAATCAAAGGGAAGAGGAGAGATATTTCCCAGGAGTCTCCGAACAGGGCCCTCCCAGGGGGTGAGGGAGGCTCTGGAGATGCCTGGCTGTCGGGCGTCCCAGCGTGGGGACCGGAAGGAGGGCAGCACAGTACCAGGCTCTGAGGACACCAGCCATGTGGAGTGTTTGGGAGTGGACAGTGGAAGAGGAAAGTTGCGGGGCAGCTGCTGTGTGTGTGGAAGAGTCTACGGGGACAACGATGAGGGGGTTTCTGTAAGGCTTTACTGCATGTAGGAAAGGCAAGTGCGATTCCTGGTGAATGATCCCTTGCATCAAACCTCACTCCCTCCTGATACCTGCTAAAATGAAAGTAAAGGGGTTTCTCAGTGGCGTGACCCACAAAGACATAGAGATCATGACAGGGAAACAGCAGCAGGTTCACAGTGACATCCACGGGAAACAGACGAGCAAGGGGGATATGACCCAGCAGACAAGAGGAAGCAGGACCCTAAGCCCACAGTGGGGACGGTGACACCACCCTGATCTACGTCCCAGAACCCCCTACAGGCTCTGTGACTGAGGAAGCAGAACCCTAAGCCCACAGCAGGGAAGGTGACACCACCCTGATCTACATCTCGGAATCCCCTACAGGCTCTGTGACTGGAAGCTCCTGGCAGAGCTGGGAGTAGAGGTCGGCGGAAAGGAAGGCCAATGGCAAGTGTTGAAAGCAGTGGGAGTTCTAGACACCACCCCGCTCAGCACCTGGGGCGACTGCCCAACCCCAGCCCCTGCGAAAGACGGAAGATTGTTCTCTGGGGAGAGTACAGTAGAGGCTTTCTCCACGGAGGACGTCAGACACAGTTGAGAACTGGGGAGTGAATAAACACATAGGTGCTGAGCTCTGAGACCTCACCAGTCTTCTTTCTGAACATGGCTCTAGGATGCTAGCAGGCAGAATTTTACTCCCCACTGTTCTAGGGAATCCTCAAAATGACCTCCTCTCTGCCGCCCTCCCAGCCTGACCTCCTCTCAGGTGGACAGGCAGGTTCTAACACCCTCCAGCTATGCCATAACCAGGGGAAAGAGGCTCAAAAACCCAAAAGCCTTTGAGACCCCTCCAGCCCAGGCCTCTGCAAGAGGAAGCAGGACCCAGGTGATAAATCCCACCTAGGGACTTTAGCTTTAAAACAGCTTTTTAGCAACCACCCTTCACTCATAATCCTGAGCCCTTGATGACCAGATATCTGAGGAAGGCCTCTGACGTGAAAGTCGAGGACCCAAACAAGCAAGTGGGAAAAGCACATTGAAGGACAAAGGAGAGGACGCTCCAAAAAAAGAGAAAGATAGAGGAAATCGCCCAGAAAGAAGAGCAAAAAGGCGAAGGTAAAAAGTAGAAGAGAAAAGAGAGAATAAAGGACCAATCTAGAATGTATAGCAGCAGGACATTAGAGTTCCAGAAAGAAAGAACAAAGAAAACAGAAGGGAGAAAGTTGTCAATCACATAATTAAAGGAAAAGTCCCAGAGCTGAAGGACATGAGTTTCCAGACTAAATGGGTCCTCTGCATGCCTCACACACAGGGAAAAGGACTCATGCCAACGATTATTAATTGTTGTTGGAAATATCAGAATAGTCAAATAAAGGAAAAGAGTCTACAAGTTTCAAAAAAAATAAAAATAAAACAAACAGGTCATGAAGAAAGACCAGGAAACAGAAAGGCTTTGGACCTCTCGATAACAACAGTGAAAGCTAAAATGCAATTAAGTGATGCTTTCCAAATTCTAAAGAAAAATGATATCCAACCTACAATTCCATCTAAACGCTCAGTCAAAAGCCAGCTTCAGTGGCGTGCACCTGCAATCCCAGCGCTTTGGGAGGCTGAGGCAGGAGAATCAATTGAGCCCAGGAGTTCAAGACCAGCCTAGGCAACACAGTGGACCCTCATCTCTACAAAAAATAAATAAATAAGTAAATTCTCAGTCGAGTATAAGAGGAGAAAAAGACCTTTTCAGATATGTAAGTTGCAAAAACATTTACCTCCATGCACCCTTTATCAGAAAGCTACCTGAGGATGTGCTCCACCAAAAGAAGAAGGGTAAATGGAGAGACACGAAAACAGAAAATGCAAGACCCAAGAGAGTGGTGAGAAGAATCTGAGATGCTCATGAAAGGACCAGGGTGGTAACATGTACCAGGCTCAGAGGGCAACCCAGTCCTGGTTAGAGCACGTTAGAAGGCTCTAAGAGAAATTTTGCTAGGTAAATAAAATGCACAGGAAACTTCTCACTTCTAAATGCCTTTGGATAAGATTTAGAAGATTGGCAGAGGTTTGGTGTCAATTCAGTGAAAAGTACATAGACAACTAAGCAAAAACAATGATGACATCCAGGAAAAACAAAATTAAACAGAAAGGGAAAGTAACCACAGCTTATTTCTTGACTCAGCTCTGAGCAGTGTATGTGGTCATAATAACACAAAACATTGAATACTGATCTCTCCCAAACTATGAAATAACTATATTGGGAGGGCAGGGGGACAAGGAGTGAGGAATAGAACAGGTGTTGGGGAGGGGAAGAGCGTTAGCTCTTCTTAGGGGAAGTCAACAGCTGAACTATCAAGAAGGGTCAATACAAGGTGCTCTATAAAGATACAGAGGCAAATGAGAAAAGAATCAGCCAACAGCTGAAAATGGTTGTCTTAGAGAAGGCGAAATGTAGCAACCTTCCTAGAGCAACTTAACTCCTGGCGCACATGAATAATTTTGATTTAAAAACTTAAAAAAGAGCGGCGGCTCACACCTGTAATTCCAGCACTTTGGGAGGCCGATGCAGGTGGATTACCTCAGGTCAGGAGCTTGAGGCTAGCCTGGCCAATACAGTGAAACCCCGTCTCTACTAAAAAAATATAAAAATTAGCTGGGCGTGGTGGCAGGCCTGTAATCCCAGCTACCTGGGAGGCTGAGGTGGGAAAATTGCTTGAACCTGGGAGGTAGAGGTTCAGTGAGTCAAGACTGGCCCATTGTACTCCAGCCTGGGTGACAAGAGCAAGAAACTTCGTCTCAAAAAAAAAAAACTTAAAAAAAGGCCAGGCACAGTGGCTCACACCTGTAATCCCAGCACTTTGGGAGGCCAAGATGGGCAGATCAGTTGAGGTCAGGAGTTCAAGACCAGCCTAGCCAACTTGATGAAACCCCATCTCTATTAAAAATACAAAAATTAGCCAGGCATGGTGGCAGTCACCTGCAATCTCAGCTACTCAGGAGACTGAGGCAGGAGAATTGCTTGAACCTGGGAGGCAGAGGTTGCAGAGAGCCTAGATGGTGCCACTGCACTTTAGCCTAGGCAACAAAGCGAGACACCATCTCAAATAAATAAATAAATAATAAAATTTTTAAATTAGAATGAAAATTAAGGCTAGGTATGGTGGCTCATGCCTGTAATCCCAGCACTTTGGGAGGCTGAGGCAGAAGGATTGCTTAAACCCAGGAGTTCAAGACCAGCCAGACAACATGGCAAGACCCCATCTCTATACAAAATAAAAAAATTAGCTGGGTGTGGTGGCACACGCCTGCGGTCCCAGCTACTCAGGAAGCTGAGGTGGGAGGATTGCTTCAGCTGGGAGATTGAGGCTGCAGGGAGCTGTGTTCGCACCACTGCACACTAGCCTGGGCAACAGAGTGCGACCCTGTTTCTAAATAAATAAATAAATATTAAATGTTTAAAAATACACTGCCATCCCAACTCCATCTACTTTTAGGATTTCTTGAAAGTCTGAGTAAATAAATATCAGGACTTTTCATTGCTTTCATCCTTGGGAGTGAGTTCTTTGCAAGCTATTCTAAGCAGATCGGTACCAGACTGTAAGCAGGGCTCAGAAAGGCTCAGAAAACTTTGGGGGATAGGTGGAAGCTGAGATGGAGCTGAAACCTTAGGGGCCATCCCGACCATACCTCCCTACAGCTCCCTGGCAGGTTTCCAAACCTCTCTGCGCTGTGACAGATGGGATAAAGTGTAGTGGGGGGGGGGGGCGGTCTATGCAAAGACCATCTGCCTGCAGGAAGTCCCGAGAGGGAGGAGGGAAGAGGCCAGGGGCTTGGGGTGGCCCCCGCCAGTGCACAGGCCTCCACCCTACCTGCTCCAAGACCCTGCCATCTTCCTTCAGACCCTGTTTCCGGCCATCCATGCTCACAAAGTCAGCTCTGGGCCCGGAAACTAGAAACCCGAGTCACGCCATGCCACACTCATCTGTGTTTACAGAAAGCAAGATAATTATTTACAAGAACAGAAACATTGAGCTAATACACTCTTAAATACACCAAATACATCAGACCAGAAGAAAACAGAAACTGCCGAGTGGAAAGGGGGCACGGCATCCTGCCGCTGTGCAGGGCACTCCGGTCAGCAGGCTCCTCTCGCTACCCAGGACGTTCTGTCGCCTTGCTCTCCGAGGATGGGCAGACCCTTCTCAACATTCACGAGCCCGCTTCTTCCACGAGCTAAGAAAACAGAACTTTCTTCCCAGACCACTCAAGCCCCTGAGCCAAGTTATATCAGTACCCAGAGCTCCCTGGGGCCCAGTTCTGGGCAGTGTGAGTCACGCAGCTCCCGTCCTTGCCGAAGAGGACGCAGGCACACCCGGGCCCCCACCTCCCAGCAAGCCTCTCCTTGCTCATTTTGGGAAGCAAGGCTTCTGCTTTGTCCAGAATCGGAAAGACACGGAAGGAATCTTTAGTCCTCACACTAGGTCTCCAAAAGCTGGTCTGAGCCCTGGGGATGAGTCAGTGACAAAGTTCTTGACAACCAGCGACAAGCGGAGAACAATAAGGACAAAAAGGGGTGTGTCTGAAAAACATTCGAGGCTTCTTACATTTTTGTTTTAAAAGTAACATTTCTTTAAAGTAAAATGATGGTCACTGACAGTGGATGATATATTTTTTTAATGTCCTTACTTGGCAAAACTGAAAGTTGGCATCTCTAGTCCAACCTCAAAAAAGGATTTTTTTTTTTTTAAATAAAAAGTCTGGTACCAGGCTAGGGAGGCTAGTGGGAGGGGCTGGGGGTGGGGGGCGGGCAGGCAGGGATGGTTAATGGGTACAAAAAAAAAATAGAATAAATAAGACCTGCTATTGGATAGCACAACAAGGTATTGTGGTCTATATATGTGTTACATATATAGGTATTGCAGTCAATAATAATTGTACATTTGGAAATAACTTGGAGTGTAATTGGATTGTTTATAACTCAAAGGATAAATGCTTGAAGAGATGGATGCCCCATTCTCCACGATATGCTTATTTCACTTTGCACCACAGCATCTCAGGTACCCCATAAATATATACACCTAATATGTACCGTAATTTTTTTTAAGTCTGGGACATACTGTGGTAGATAACACACTACAAAAGAGAGTAAGACCAAGCCCTAGGGTCAGAACCACAGACTCAGAGAGTGAGGAGGGCACCAGAGCATCGGTCCAATCTCCCTTTGAGACCTAAGGATGCTGGAACACCCCTCAGTGACAGAGCGCGCATTCCCTCAGTGCACAGCGCTGGCAGTTAGGGAGTGTTTCCTTGTATTGTGGAGAAACCTGCATGTGCTTGAACCTGGACCTATGCCTGGGACCACCTATAGCGAGGCCTTTCTAAGGACAGCCTTTCACCTGCAGAAAACAGGCTCCACCCTCCACCGCTTCCTGCCCTGACTTGCACAGACAGTTTTGTTTGCTGTGCAGAGCTCTTTAGTTTAATTATATCTCATTTGTCAACTTTTGCTTTTGTTACAATTGCTTTTGGCAATTTCGTCATGAAATCTCTGCCCGTGCTTATGTGCCGAATGGCATTGCCTAGATTTTCTTCTAGGGTTTTTATGGTTTGGGGTTTTACATTTAAGTTTTTAATCCACCTTGAGTTAATTTTTGTATAAGGTATAAGGAAGGGATCGAGTTTCAATTTTCTGCATATGGCTAGCCAGTTCTCCCAGAATCATTTACTGAATGGGAAATTCTTTCTACATTGCTTTTGTCGTGTGTCAAAGATCAGATCGTTGTAGATGTGTGGCCTTATTTCTGGGTCTTTATTCTGTTCCATTGGTCTATGTGTCTGTTTTTGTATCAGTATCATGCTGTTTGGGTTACTGTAGCCTTGTAGTATAGTTAGCTGAGATCTAATTGCCCCTTTGCTTCTCCCCACCCCAATCATTCCTCTTGTGGTGTGATTTGCCCAAGATCACGTGGTTAGCAAGTGAATCCACACCTAGTTCTTTCACACCTGGCCCAGTGCCTATCCCTAGTTCTCTAGGTGGGGCAATGGCTCAGGGTCTTCAGCTCATAAGATGGTTGTGGCTGTTGGAGACCAGTTGGAAAAGCAAGAAACAAACTCAAGTAGAAGAAAAAAAGCAACACACACACAAAAACACAATGGGATCCCAATCAACATGTATATGTCTACATAGAAAAAAGTCTGGAAGGAAATAAGCCAAAATGGTTGTGGCAGTCATCCCTTGAAGTGAGCTAACAGATCATTTTTATCTTATTTTTGTTTTTCTGTGTTTTCTAGTTTTTCTACAATGAGTTGGCTCTTATTTGTATAATAGAATAAAATCACGACCATTTAGGAAGATTAAATCAGAAAAGTAAAATTAAAGTCATGTGGCCAAGACCCTGCTTCCCAGCTGCTCTCCAGTGAGCAAGCTCAGGGGGAAGAGGGAGTCTGAGACTCCAGAAAAGGTGGAGCATCCCAGCCCCACCCTGTGCACCCAGCCTACCTGCTGGGAAGAGCAGGCCTCGCCCCACCTGCCCCACCCCAGGTCTTCTGAAGCCTTGCTGTACCCCACCCCTAACCACAACAGGCTCCTCATCCCTGACATGCAAGATAGGAACAGGTGGGGAGCAGAAAAGAGGGTGCAGAGGACAATGGCTAACCTCCCCACCTCCCCGCCGGGTCTCTTACCCAGCACAAGGTGTTCATGTTGATTTAGAGATGGGGGATGTAACATGGGTGGAGTGTGATCACGCCAGGCCCAGACACAGCCCTCCTGATCTTAGTCCAGTGCTTACTCCTTTGGGGCTTCAAGCAGAGCCCCAAGCCCTGCTGAGACAAAGCTATTGCTGGGGGAGGGTATGTTGGGGCCATGGGTCACCAGCATCCTCCATGTCACCCCTCCAGTTTGGCTCCCCCTGGGCCATCTGTGGTGCCTGGAAGACCCAGGCACACGGTCTGTGCTCAGCCAAGCCCTGATTAGAACTGGGGGACCCTGCCTGGGTCAGATTCCAGGCTGACTCCCCCAGAGCAGGGACCAGTTCAGATTATCCCATCACATGGCCCCTGGGAAGTTGTTTCCCTCTTCAGACCTCAGTTTTCCCATGAGTAAAATCAGGGTGGGGAGCATTTGACAGTGACTAGACTGGGTGGTCTCTAAGTTTCTTTCTAGTCTCAGCATTCAGAGAGTCTGGGACTGACCAGTGACCCTGCCCCCACCCAGGGGAGGCAGAAGCTTCCCATCAGCCCTGCCTCTCTGGCTGGCCCTGGCCCCCGGTCCCTTAGTGGATGGTCTGGGTCTGAGGGAAGTCCCAGCCACACTTGTCTGTGTGGTGGAGCCCACGCAAGTGTGCACACGGGGTGTGGCTGTGTGGAGGTAAGGCCGGGAGGGGAAAGGCTGCTGGGAAGACAGGCTCCCCATTCTGTTTCTGGCACAGCCACAGTCTCCGATTCACTCACCTTTCCAGGGATTCTATTTCTTTCCCCTCCGGAATCCCAGCTTCTCCCAGCTACCCCACCCAACTCCCCACCCCTCGCCCTTTCCCATTCATCTTCTCCATTCCAGCCTCTATTTCAAGACCCAGCTTTGTGCATTTTCCTCTGTTTCTGTCTGCCCTACAATAGGCCTGTCACCTAGGAGGGGCAGTGCAGCTGTGGGTTGAATGACGTGTCTGTGTCCCCTCCATGTCCCTCCCTCAGGAGCCAGCCTCCTCTGCCCTGGTGTCCCCAGGCCTCTTCCAAGTGGTGCCCACAGCTCTCAGAGCCCAGTTCGTTCCAGATAGAAACGAAGATGGGCTCTCATTGCACAATGACAAACTGAAATCATTATTCTGCCAAGATCCGAATGAAAAATACAGAAGCCTGACGTAGCCATGATTTGTTACCGTGACATTGCCTCTCAATGCGATGCACAAATTTTAATTAAAATCTCAGGAGTGATTTTGGAGTCCTTTATTGTGTGCCTCTGGGCCCTTCCAGGCTGCCCTGGGGGAGGGGCAGGGCCTCTTTATAACACAAAGGCTCAGATAACTGTCCCTAAAGGATTGGGAGGTGGGGGGATCAGGGACAGCTCAGGCCGGCACTGCCCCTGATGGGCCCGGGTCTTAGTGCGCGCATGGTCACTCCCAGCCTCCCCCACCGCTCTACCCATTTTACAGGTGAGGAAACCAAGACCAGGGAAGGTTTGACAAGGACCCACCCTTAGCAAGGATGTGTGTTTGTGGGGCACGAGAGCGTGTTCTGGGTGCATGGAAGGTGAGATTCAGCCCAGGAAAAGTTGGGGAAGCTGAGAGGGGATGAGCATTCAACCAGCCCCCTGTGTAACAGGAGCCGCTGGCTCAGGGACAGTTGGCTAAACTGAGGGTGAGATGGGGACAGAGGATTGCAAGAGCAGAAACGCAAACACCCTGCTTTCTGTTAGCCACTCCTGGAGCTGGAAGAAGGCAGGTTGGGAGGAGAGTCTACCCCCGGCTTCTCAGAGAAGAACCTGAGAAAATTCTCAGTCCCTCTAGAAAAGCCTCAGTCCCCTGAGGCTGCCTGAGGAGACGAGAAGGGCTGAGGGGCTGTGCTGATGGCCCGGGTGGCACTCTGGCTTCCTCAAGGCCCAGCGGTCTTGCAGGGCATTGGCCTAGGATCACTTGCCCTGGTTTGGGGCTCAACAGACATCAGAGGGCACTGGCTGTTGCAGGGTCGCTGGGGTGAGGGTTAAGTACAGAGTGAGCAGACGGTGTCGGGTGGACCACAAGCTGAAGCCCACCCCAGGCCCCAAGGGCTGGCCCCAGAGGCTGATCCGCTGGGCCAGTAAGAGCCTCCAGCTAGGCACCACCTCCCATGGTGAGGCCTGGAGCAAGTCTCATGCCCTCTCTGTCCCTGGCCTCACCTGAGAAGTAGTGACAGTTACCACACTGTCCTGCTCCAGGACCAAGGTGAGGATAGAGGGAGGCAAGATGTGGCCAGGAAGCATTTGGAATCCAGGTTTTCAGGGTCCTCTGCCTGGAGGACCAGGAGCCCCTTGGAGTGAGGTGACCATCTCACAGCATGGAGTGCTTACTCCACCCCACCCCTCCCAGCACCCATCAGCCCATCAGCAGGTCCCACGGATGCTGCCTCGCCGCAGCCACCATCCTGGACTCACCCGCAGGGCCGGCAGGGAGCTGACCTGGTCCATGGTGAGTGTTGCCTCCTTGTAGTGCTTCCCGGGAGGACAGAGCTTCAGGAAGGTGTCGTGGATGCTGAGAAGAGAGGCGTGAAGGCCATGTGAGCAAGATGAAGGCCAGCAAGCTCGTCTCCTGCTGCAGGTGTGGGTGTCACTTTGGGGAAGGAGACTCGGGGTTGACTGACACAGAGAAGGCTGTAATCAATAATAATAAAACACAGTAACAAATATGTCTTCTAGAAACATCCCTGGACCCTCAGGCATGCCAGGAACACCATGGGGGATGCAGAAATGAGCCACATGAGAGGAAAATTAGGCAAATATGTCCTGTAGCCAGCTGCACACTCTATGAGGGGTCATCACAGGATGTCAGAGCTGAAGAGCCTCTGACCAGTCCTTCAGTTACTAATGGGGAAGCCAGCAGCAGTTCCATCCTCAACCTGAGAAAAGAGGTCACTTCATGGGCCTGAGTGAGCTGGGATTAGAACTCAGCTGCCTGCCACCAGCAAACCACCAGCCTTCCTAGGCCACTTGACAGCAAGCTGGGTTCCAGCAGATTATGGACTGGGTGTCTTCCTAATTGTCCCTGTCATTGACATCTCTGTCTATAAGACCCCATGCCAGTCAAGAGGATTTTGCTTATAAGATACAGGCAGGGGATGACCCCTGAGGCTGTGTGACCCCTGAGAGGAAGAGGGCAGGAGGGAGCGCTGCCCTAGGCCGAGAGAGGATGAGCCCTCATTCCCTGACCCTCTCACCCTATCCTGTCCCTGTCCACCAGCAGGCTCTTAGGCAGATAGTGAAGCGAGGACAGTGGTGCCCTGGGATCCAGGAGGCCTGGATGCCAGAACCTGAACTGCTATGGCAGGGCTGTGACCTCAGGCAACTCACCTGAGACTTCTGAGCTTTAGTTTCATCACCTGGATAAGGGAGAGAATGATACCACTCTTGGAGGCTGTGGTGTGAAGGAGGCTGAAGGGTGTGTGTGTTTATGTGTAAGTGGTGGATGGCGGGGGAACCACAGGCTGGTTAAAAACACCGTCTCTAGAGCCAGCCAGATCTACGTTCAAATCCTGACTCTGCTATGTCATAGTTCCAAGACGTGGAGCAAGGTTCTGAATCCACCTGAGCCTCAGCCACCTCCTCTTTGCAGTGGGGGTAATAAATCTCCCCTGGCACGCTCGTGAGGATTAAATGAGGGGAGATGTATGAAATGTCAGGGCAGTGTGTGGTAAGTGAGAGTGTTTGTGTTACCCGGGGCCCCGGAGGGACACCCAGCCTGCCCCTCTCTCTGTGTTCCTCTCCTATACTCCAGGAGCCCCTGTACTGTCGGGCTGGGCCCAACCCACACCTAGATTGTGACAGTGGGAGCCCCTCACCCTGACTCCAACTTTCTCTCCCCTCTCTTCATAGGCTCCAAAATGACCCCTCCCCCCTTTACACCTTTCCTGTTCCTCTCCTGTCTGCCATCAAACCTCTATTCTCCTTGGAGTGCTAAGAGGCCAGCAATCCCATGAAAGGATTCTGCTCACGGGAGTGAGTGACTAATAGTCCCCTATTGACATTCCAGGGCTTGTGGTTTGTTGACTCAAGTCAGGCTCTGATTGGTGGAATTTAGGGACATGTAACTAAGTGAAGACGGCGCAGCGGCTCACACCACCAGTAATCCCAGCCTTTTGGGAGGCCGAGGTGGGAGAATCACTTGAGTCCAAGAGTTTAAGACTACCCTGGGCAACATAGGGAGACTCCATCTCTACAAAAATTTTGAAAATTAACCAGGCATGTTGGCACGTATCTATAGTTCTAGCTATTTGGGAGGCTGAGGTGGGAGGATCACTTAGTCCAGGAGGTTGAGGCTGCAGCAAACTGTGGTTGTACTACTGCACTGCAGCCTGGGCAACGGAGCAAGACCCTGCCTCAAAGAACAACAAAAACTAAGTGAAGAATGTGGAGGGTGAGTTTATGGGCGGAGACTCAGAGGTAGAGCAGGAGGCTCTCCCAGGGCCCTGACAATGGCAGGTGGAGGCCTCGCAGACTGCCACCACTCACTGTTTTACATCTCACTGCCTAGAAAAACATCCTTCAGATCCCAGCCATGGGAGCGTGGAGAGAAACTGTGCTGGGACTCTGCGTGCCCATTGCACTCTGCGCCCTGTGAGGCTCACTTCTACCGACAGTGTTCCCACCTCCCTTGCCCTCCGGCTTAAAGGAAGCTCCAGGAGGACTGGAGGCATGAGAGAGGGGTGGGGATTTATCCTCCCCTGCCTCCAGCCCCACATGACTGCAGTATCTGTGTTCTGCTGTCTCGGGCTAGCGGCCAACTTCTGCAGCTCCAGCTCTCAGCTGGCACCTCAGGCTTGGGGCAGTCAGGACTCGCCCCTGTGTGGGTCCCTGGGCCTCCTTCTGAACAGTTCCTTCACTGCAACGCCCCTTCAAAGACACTGCTAAGTGTGCCACCTGTTTCCCACCGGGATGCTCAGAGATCTATCTGGATCCTATTTCTCTACCTCTAGCTGTGAGATCCGAGGAAAACTGCCAGACCTCTGCGCACACCCGCAGACCCAGGTTCAAATCTTGACTCTGTCCTATGGGGAGCCAACCTCTTTCCAGAGGTATTGCGCAGACCCGTGTGAGGGCTGACGGATGGGAGCTGGAGTGCCATGTGGTATCCATGGAGAGCACCGTGACTGCCGCCTTGGCCACAAAAGGAGCCTGAGCTGTCACTAGGGTCTAGGGACTGCACATATTTGGGAGGGAGCGGAAAGCAGGGTGTGGAATGGGTTGGGGAAGAGATTCTCGAGGAAGGTACTGGGGTTGGGGTAGGCACCACAGGTCAACAAGGAGGGGGAAAATCTGTCACTGCTGAAGTCTCCAGTGGCCCACAAGGGGCAGGGGGCAGGCCGGGCGCAGTGGCTCACGCCTGTAATCCCAGCACTTTGGGAGGCTGAGGCGGACAGAGCACTTGAGGTCAGGGGTTTGAGACCAGCCTGGCCAACATGGTGAAACCCCGTCTCTACCAAAAATATTAAAAATTAGCCGAGCGTGGCGGTGCGCTCCTGTAATCCCATCTACTAGGGAGGCTGAGGCAAGAGAATCGCTTGAACCCAGGAGGTGGAGGTTGCGGTGAGCCAATATCGTGCCACTGCATTCCAGCCTGCCTGAGCGACAGAGCAAGACTCTATCTCAAAAAAAAAAAAAAAAAAAGGGTCAGAGGCAGCAGGAGTGGCTGCCCCCAGCCAAAAGGAGCATTTTGTCCCTGTCATTGTTAGAATTGCTGGCGTGAGGCCGGGCACGATGGCTCATGTCTGTAATCCCAGCACTTTGGAAGGCCTAGGCAGGCAGATCACAAGGTCAGGAATTCAAGACCAGCCTGATCACCCTGGTGAAACCCATCTCTACTAAACAAATACAAAAATTAGCCAGGTGTGGTGCTGCATGCCTGTAATCCCAGCTACTTGGGAGACTGAGGCAGAAGAATTGCTTGAACCTGGAGATAGAGGTTGTGGTGAGCCAAGAGTGAGCCATTGCACTCCAGCCTGGGAGACAGAACGAGACGCCATCTCAAAAAAAAAAAAGTAAGAATTGCTGGTGTGAGATGATAGAGAGTAGACGAACTTTTAGCAAAACCAATTTTCAACAAAAATTAATGTTTTGTCATTTTTTAATCTCTAAGACAATGTGCAAGTTCACTTGGGCTCCCTGCTCCCAACCACGGGCGCCACTGGGAGTCCCTGCTCTACGCAACCAGCTCTCATGGACATTCTTCATTTTTCATGCCAATCTTGCAAGGAAGGGGCCATTGTTTCTTTTACAAAAGAGGAAACGGAAAGTCAAGTAGGTAAAATAATCTACCTACGGTCACACAGTGTTAAATGTTAAAGATCAGACACAAAGCTCTTTCCCTAGGAGGCATCAGGGACTGCTGAAGGACAGACAAGAAACTCCCCACCCTTGACACCCTCTTCTCATGACAAAGCCTGTGTGCAGGGTGCACTCACACACATCTTCTCACTGAATCTTCCCAACAACTCCCTGTGGGAGAAGTAGAGGGGCCACTATTTTTACAGATGGGTAAACTGAGGCTCAGAGAGTTTAAGAGTTGTACCTAAGGTTCTACAGCTGGGAAGAGACAAAGTGGAGGGCTGAACCCTAAACCATGTTCTTCAGGCTGTGCCACCTACTCCTAAAGGGCCCACCCTTCTTCCAGGTGAGAGACTCAAGTGGCCCCCCTGGAGAACCCTCTGGGGAGGGTGCTGGTGGGGGGCCCTGCCTGGAGTTGGTGCCTTCCTAGGCTGCAGAGTGGGCGGGCTGCCCACAGATGAATCGTGGCTGCATCTCGGCTGCCACAAAATGTTCTCCTCCTCCAAATACGGATCAGCCAGCTCTAAAAGGAACCCTGAATTAATCACTAATGGACTCAAAAGTCAAAGCCATTTGAAAAGCTCACACGTTCAGCCTGCCAGCAATCCAGCAGCCAGGCCATGGCTCCCTTCCACACTGCCTGGAGAGGCAGGAGGGGCTGTCTTCAGGAGCAGGGGCCCTAAGACGGGGTTGAGGCTACTCCACCGCTAACTCTCCATGGGACCTTGGACTCACCAAGTCCCCTCTCGGGCCTCAGTTTCCCTTCTGTGAAATGAGAGTCACAGCATGCCCCCTGGCTCCCTCCAGTTTAGGAATCCTGTGATTCTAGGTTTTCCTGTCTTTCTCTGGCATCCCATTTTCCCCCTTGCCTCTGACCCTCTAGTTTAGTGGTTCTCAACAGGGTCCAATGTAAGAATCATGTAAGGAGTTTGTAAAAGGATCTGCCCTCCCCACCCCTCGAGATTCTCATTCAAAGCCAGGATACAGCCTGAGGCGTCCACAGGTTCCACAAGCTTCTCAGTATTTCTACGGCCCCAGCAAGATCAAGAACATGACAAGCCCGAATTCCCGCTCCTCAAGTCCCAGCCTGGACTCGGCTTTCTGGCTTCACCCACACACCACCGGGTCCTTTGCTCTATGGTACTGCATAGTAGGTATTTTATAAATCGTCCTTCTTTAGCCTGAAAATATGGCTTTTAGTTCCCTGATCTGCTACTTCCAATCTGCGTGAGCTTGAGAAAATTACTTCATTTCTTTGAGCTGATTTCCTTATTTGCAAAAAGAGGGGATAATAATACCATGATAATAACAGGAGCCACATACTCGGGGCTGGCCCACGTGCCAGGCATTGCTCTGACAATGACAGATTTGATCTTCCAGTTGTCCTAATAACACCTTGTGAGATTAGGTTCTACTTCTCTCAACTATTTTGTAAGGATGCAAACTGAGGCTCAGTGAGGGTAAGAAACTCCCCTGTGTTTGCACAGCTACTAAGTGGCAGAGCCGAGCCTCAAACCCAGGCCTTTGGCTTCCAGGAAATAAACCTATAACCAACCACTCCACCTGCTGGCCTTGAGGTGCCCATTAATGGCCAGGACAGTGCCATGGAGTCTACAAAGCATTGGAGCCTCCACGGATGCTAGGAAGAAACAGGCCCTGTGGCTGGATCAGCCTGGGCAGAGGCTAGGAGCAAAGCTGTAGGCTCCTAAACAAGACCCCACCTCACCCAAGAGGGTGTCAGGAGCCATCCCAGGTGATGCAGAATAGTCCGAAGGGCTGACCTGCGCCTGAGACACAGAGGTCTGGGCTGGAGTCAGACTATGCCTTGCCCAGGAAGCCACATGGGCCCTCTTTGGGTCTGCAAGGTCTGAAGTCACAGCCAGCAGGGCCTGGGCCCAGAACAGACATATGGGGAAAAGGCTTCTTCTGGGACAGCCAATTTAACCGAAGTCAGAGAGGGCTGCTCCGATGCTGAGGCAGAAAGGGACCTTGCTTTTGCTGAGACCAAAAACGTGAAAGGAAAGTCCCATAGGCTGAAATTTAGCATGAACAGACCTCTTATTGGAGGGCCAAACCAAATCAAGCATGGATGGGGAAGGGTTGGCTCCAAGACAAGTCTAGCACATGAGGTCTCCCCGACCTGTCCCCAGGAGGTGCCATCTGCAGATCTGGTGACTAGGCCTTTATGTCCTTATGCAAGCCACAGATAAGAAGGTGGGAAAGTGTTGGACAGAGCAGCCTTTCTGCAAAGGTTACTCCTACCTATCGGTCTCTTGAATACATTTTTAACTGGCTAAGTCCATCCAACTGTACTGCCATCTGGGCCACATTTCTCTATCATACTCATAGGAAAATCACAAGACATTGTCAGAGGCCACAGTGGAAAATCATTCAAAAGTGACTGGGGCTTGGTCTGGCTCAACTTGGCTTTGGCAGCCCAGGATGGCCACTTTCTCCCAGAGTATCACATGCTTTCTGCTCCCTGAGCCAGACCAGCTGGGCATCCACAGCACAGCTGTCCCCTCACTTTACAGACAGTACACTCACACCAACCCTAACATATTCCACTCCCCACAGCCCCGCTAAGAAGATAAGCTACTATCAGCTTGCGTGTCTGCTTCCAGGGATATTCTCCTCTGGGTGTTATGTATGAACAGCCCTTTATTTCACAAGAGCAGTAGCAGCCTGTATGTACTAGTCTTGTTTGCCAAAGTAATACAGTTAAATAGATGAAAAATGCAAATAGCACTGTGAGGCTTACAATCAAAGTTACTAATACTCTGTACCCCACACCCCCTCTCTAGCCCTGCTCTCCAGAGGCAGCAGTTTGGCTGCATTTTGCTATTTCACTTGGTTTCTGCTTAATATTTACATGGCACTTCTAAATGCTGTGCTAACACTGCCTTTTGTTGTTGTTTTCACTATTGACATTGCCTTGTGACCTCTTACTAGAATTTTCTCTATATATACTTCTTTTCTTTTCCCCAACCTCCCAATATAAAACAACTTTCCTGAATGAATATTCAGTGTTTGTAATAATATTATATATTGTATATGCATTATTCAAACGTTGCTCAAGCTGAGTTCCCTAGTGCAACATGATTACATTTCCTTTCTTGCAAAGCTTTTCGTTTTTCCCAGAGTTAATAATCACCTTTGGTTTTTTGCTTCAGTGTTTGTGTGAGTATCTTTATTTCATCTCCAAACTTTCTGCAGAACTGTAAAGCACCTTGCAATATGGTATATAGATAGATTCATTATGTCTTCTTAGAAGCACCACTCCTGGAACCCCTGACTCCTTAATTCTAATCTGGACTGATTGCTTTCTGGGCCAACCATACTGCTGTCATCCTTCAGCTTCCCTTTGCTATCTTCCTGTAATTCGTTTTGCCTCTAGGTTGAAAGCCTTTGTTTCCCTGATCCTGGGTCTTCTTTCTTCTTGGTTTACTCACTAGTTTTAATGAAGCACATCTCCCAAAAGCTTTCTAAGAGAAGAGCCATAAGAGATAATTTTTGTTTAATTTGCATGTCAAAAAGTATTGTTATCCTGCCTTCACTCTTGATTAATGGTTTAGCTAGAACTTAATTCTAGATTGAAATTTTTTCCTTAGAATTTTGAGTGTGTTTAGCCACTGTCTTTCAACATAAGTCCAAAGCTATTCTGATTCCTGATTCTCTGTAGTCTGTTTTTCTCTCTATAAAAGCACTTAGAATCTTCCCATCAGCTCTGGCATTCTAAAATGTCATGATTATATGACTTAGTATATGTAGGCGAGTGTTTTTTATTCTTTCCTCAAATACCTGGTGGCCCTTAACTTTCGATTTCTACTTACGGGGAGGCTCTAAAATGCTGACCAGAAGCTCACCCTGCTCTTCATCATGCTGGCAGCCCGAGTCAGGGGCCTGTCTGGCTCCAGCTCTCCCCAGATGGTCAACTCTTGCCTTCCACTGGGGCAAGGCAGGGAAGTGGATGGCAGAGCGAGAAAGAAGGAATCACATAAAACCTTCAATCTGCCTTTCTGTTTTCACCTGCTCCTGCATCCTGGCATTCAGAGGTTCCTGAGGCTTTCTGGGTTCTCAATTCCATCACCCAGCCCCTGCAGGCAAAGCTCTCAGCTTTCTATTCAGCTAAGTCTGTATCATGGGTCTATCTGCTTTGCACTTCGAAAATTTTTGTTGACCTCTCTCATCTGCTGTCATCGCTTGTGTTCTCTTTGTCCTTATGGGTTTCTTTCTTTCTTTTTCTCCTCCTCCTCCTCCTCTTCTCCTCCTTCTTCTCCTCCTCCTTCTTCTTCTTTTTAAATTCCTTTAATCTCCTTTTAGTAGAGGAAACAGAGGTCAAAGAAAATGCTCTATTCTCCAGGTAACTGGAAGTCCCCTGCACTTTGCTTTCTTAACTTCATAATATATCTTGGAGATGGCTTTATATCTAACAGAAAGCTCCTCCTCCTCCTCTCCAAGGGCAGTCTCCCACAGATGGATGAATCAGCGCTTACTTCACCTGTGTCCTCTTCATGCAAGTGCCATGGCTGGGTCAAGGTGTACGTCTCATTTTGAACTGGGACATTTCAGCACCTCCTGCTTTCACTGGTCTTCTTCCATTCTTCAAAGCTCTTGGTAACTGTTCCACATCCTCAGCTCTCCCCGGGTTGTGGTCTCCTGGGTCTGGAGACTCCCCTTGGCTTAAAGCAGCAGAGAGCTCTTGTGGGTATCACCTTCCCATTTGGAAGTTTCTGCACTGCTGCTCCACCCACCAGCAGGATCTACCCAGGGGCAGGCGTGGGCCCCTCAGGCTCAGGAATGGGCTGTCAGGAGAAGGGGCAGGCCAGAAAGAGCTTTGAGAACTGCTTGTTGGAGAAGTTTGCACTGAACCGTGAACTGTGAGCTCTGAACTGGAACCTTCCCTGGCAGCATTCACCAGGACCCGCCTCCCTAGCAAAACACAGAGCCAAACTGTGCTCTTCTCAGGAGAAAGGCACCTTCCACCGGGATGGAAACAGACTGGAAACAGGATCTGGGAGGAGGCCATCTCAGGGCCTGGGTGGGAGGTTCAGAAGGGAAGGGTCCCTAAGCATGGCTCGCTTCCAAGGAAATCTTTCTCTGAAGGCCAATGCAGAACAAATGAAAATGGAGGATCGATGTTCAAGAGAGAGTCTGAACCCCTCTCATCCTTCTCTCTCTCCTGGCATATAGGAGGAGCCCCAGGGGTGGATCCAAGAATGCCATTTGAAGCCCCTGAGGTGGAAAGAGGGACAGGCATGGCCATGCCCCATTGCTGAGAGTATAAACTGGTGCAGCTTATTTGAAGGACAACATTGTCATACCTATCGAAGTTCTAAAATGTAGGCGGGGTGTGGTGGCTCACCCCTGTAATCCCAGCATTTTGGGAGGCCAAAGTGGGAGGATCACTTGAGGTCAGGAGTCCAAAAGCAGCCTGGCCAACACGGCGAAACCCTGTCTCTATAGAAATACAAAAATTGGTCAGGTGTGGTGGCAGGCACCTGTAGTCCCAGCTACTCAGGAAGCTGAGGCACAAGCATCACTTAAATCCAGGAGGCGGAGGTTGCAGTGAGCCAAGATCGCACCACTGCACTCCAACCTGGGTGACAGAGCGAGACTCCATCTCAAAAAAAAACCCCAAAAACTTTTTTGAAAAAGGTACAGAACAGTATGAATGGGATAAATGCAACGGTGTGAATGGGGTAAAAGGAAGAATAAATGTGTCTGCCTATGCATAGAAAATTCTTCTGGAAGGCTAGATGCTAAGAAAAGCCAACGGTGAGCAGAAGTGGCCTTGAGGGAAAAGGACTGGGAGGAAAGAATGGAGACATTTACTTTTCACTTAGAACTTTCACATGATTTGGATTTTCTAGCCATGCTCACAGATTTTTCTTTTAGATTTCATTTATTTTTATCCATATGTTACTTTTCAGAAATTTCAATAGAGGTTATATGGGTAGTAGGATATGGGTCACTTGGAGTTATGTCATATTTTTCTATATTTAAAAAAGTGAGTGAATATTATTTTCAAAAGGGAAATTATGTCACCCAGTGACAGCCCCTGGTTTCTGTAGCTCCCCAAGCCCTGGCCATCCCCCATCCCCGTTTGTGCCTGTAGAGTCTTGCACTTGTGACAAAGTCATTACCCGCCACCCCCAGACCCTGAGTGGGAAATGTGGCTTCCACATGGTGACTGGGGAGCGTTAGTCCAAGCACAGATGATGAGAAGCAGCCTTCCCCCACGTCCTCCTGGAAGTGTCTTGGTGAGTTTCTTTATTCATCTAACAGGTTTTGTTGGGTACCTGGCTTGGCCCAAACACGCAAACACACCTCTCACGTTGTTCACTCTCCCCACAGCCCCACCAGAAGAGCATTTGCCCACCTCCACGCTGAATGAGGGTCCTTCCCCACTGGACAGGGGCCCGTATGACAACAGGGAGCAAGGCTGTTCACCAACCCACCCCCAGTGCCCCCACTGGGCGGGCACATCACAAGCACTGGAGAGAGGGCAGGGAGGGAGGGAGGAAGGGCTGGGCTTCAGTCACCCAAGTTTACTCAGCCAGTGAACAGCCAAAATGGGCTTCAGACCTAAGCTCCTCAAGTCCTGTCCTTGCTTTCATCATTATTCCAAAGAGGTTCTGTCATTACATTTTCTTTCTTGCAAGGAAAGAAAGCTCCATGATCCTATGAAGAAACCCCACCTGGTATCCCAGTAAAGGGTTAGCAACCTACAGCCTGATGTCATTCAGCTCCAGTGGGGCTCTGGGGATCATGGTCCCTGGGCCCTCCAATTCCTGCCTGCCCTCTCCCAGCCCCAACTCCAGGCGTGTGTGGCTCTGAGCAGGGACCACACTCAGGGACCAAAGTGAGGCTGTATTAGGGCAAGAATCCAGCTCAGAGGGAGGAGCCTGGAGAGGGAAAGAGGGGCGGGGCGTTTACTCACCACAGAATTTCATTTCTGGTCAGGAAGGTCAGGGCCTGCAACAAATCACAGAGAAGTGATGTGTCCACTCCATTCATCTCTGCTGTGACCCCTGGGGATTGGGACACTTCAGGGGCTGGGGAGGAAACGCCCATTCTTTTATTACACAGCTGGGGGAACCCCAGGCTAAGGTGGATGCCTGGGGGTCAGCAGGAGAGGAAATGGTGCTCTTTCTTACCCCCTAGTCTCTGACGGCCCTGGGAAGGAGGGCATTGGCACAGACATGGAAAGGAAATCAGAGACAAGACAGAAACTCTAGGCTCTGGAGCAGGAGACAGATGGAGGAAGGTGACCTCAGAGAACCAGTCTGGGCCACATGGATACAGGTTTAGCAAAGACGAGGACCACTGCCACCCTGCGGTAAACTCTAGAGCAGGCTTATCCGACCCACGGCCTGCAGGCCACATGCAGCCCAGGGCAGCTTTGAATGGGGCCAACACATATTTATAAACTTTTTAAAAACATTATCAGATTTTTTCATGGATTTTTTTTAGCTCATCAGTTAGCCTTAGTGTTAGTGTATTTTATGTGTGGCCCAAGACAATTCTTCTGCTTCCGGTGTGGCCCAGGGAAGCCGAAAGATTGGACGCCCCTGCTAGAGCTTCAGGAAAGAATTCTCCCATTCATTCCACCTGCTTCAGAAAGCTCCTACCTCTGCCCAGAATCCCTGGCCTCATCTACCTACCTGGTACTCTTCCAGGTCCTCCCAGTGCATCTGGTATCTCAAGCATTGCCCCATGCCAACCCCGCCTTTCTCTCTGCCAGCAGTAGAACCTCAGCCGCAAGCACTCACCAGCTGGGGCATCTCATTGATCTGGTTGCCATGGTGACCTACATTCCACCTTCTGCCCATTCCACCTGAGTCACTGAGTTGGCAAAGAAACCAAATACTTTTCATTCCCAAGAGACATCACTCCCAACACAACAAGCAGAAAGGCAGCCCGATGGCAGGGCTGAGAGTCACAGTCAGCTCAGGAGTCACACTGCCTGGGCTCCAATCCCAGATCTGCCCCACGCTGACCATGTGACCTGAGGCAAGCTCTTCCATGTCGTTTGTCTTAGTTTCCTCATCTGTAAAGCGGGGATGATAATCAAGTGATTGTTTCGAGGACTGACTAATACAGGGAATAATGTCTGGCACATAGTAAGTGCTCAATAGCACTGTACTCCAGCCTGGATGATAGAGTGAGAACCTGTCTCAAAAAAAAAAAAAAAAACCCTACATCCTTCCAGGTGCAGAGGTGCATGTCTATAGTCCCAGCTACTTAGGAGGCTGAGGCAGGAGGATCACTCGAGCCCAGGAGTTCAAGGCGGCAGTGAGCGATGATCATACCACTGCATTTCAGCTTGGGTGATAGAGCGAGATCTTGTCCTAATAAATCAAAATAAAAAAATAAACAAAGAACCATGACCCCAAGATTATGCCAGGCATGGGGATACAGAAATAAATCAGCATAGATCTGACCTCAGGAAGTGGCCCAAAAGTACAGAAAAAGGCACTCCAGCCCATCAGTCAGGGTCTCTGCAGGAATACACAGGAACAAAAGGCACCATCAAGTCAGGATTGTGTGAAGAGAGTTTAATAAAGGGACTCTCAGGGTGTAGGGAAATCACACGGATAACACAGACTCCCGAGGCCAAGAAGAAACAGCTGCTACTGGCCATGCACAGTGGCTCACGCCTGTAATCCCAGCACTTTGGGAGGCCGAGGCAGGTGGATCACCTGAGGTCAGGAGTTCGAGACCAGTCTGGCCAACATAGTGAAACCCAGTCTCTACTAAAAATACGAAAAAAATTAATAGGACATGGTGGTGGGCGCCTGTAGTCCCAGCTACTCAGGAGGCTGAGGCAGGAGAATTTTATGCACCTAGGAGGTAGAGGAGAGGTTGCAGTGAGCCGAGATCAAGCCATTGCATTACAGCCTGGGTGACAGTATGAGACTGTCTCAAAAATAAAAGAGTTGCTACCCGCCTCGTCCTGGCACCACCCACCTGGAAGCCACACCCCAGGCCCACTCTCTCCTCTTCCTCTGATCTCTTGTAAGGCAGAGAGGAGGGTGGAGCAGGGTAGACAGACAGAGACAACGCCCAGCACAGCCATCAACATCACAAGCCAGCAGGGTCTTCCAGAAGCCATCTCTCCCTCCCCTGCCTCCGGGAGGGTCTGCATACCCACCTTTGTCGTGAAGGGCTGGTCCCCTTGTTCTAAGACGTGTCTTCCCTGTGCCCTCCTGAGTAAACATCGCAGTGGCTCTCTGATGAAGCTTATTTATATCTCTGAAGTGCAACTGCCTGCTTTTTCTTTGACTGTCCTCCATGGGGCTGGAGCCTGGCAGAAGGAAACCTGGGGCCCTCATTCCTTCATTTGCTCACGAGACACAGGTAGAATATCCACAGTGTGCCCGGGACTTGGCTTGACCTGGGGGAGAGAGGACTGAACATGTCTTCAGACCTCAAGAAACATATGCTCTTCATACTCTTAAGGAATAGGAAAGAAAGAAAGAAATCTATCCTCACCATGCACACATACACACACGGTAAAGCAGATGGAGGCAGATGTCACAGACAGGGAAGAGTACAGAGTTACGAGTGTTTTGAAGAGGAAAGATTTGCTGGGCAGCAAGCTTTCATGTAGGTGGAGGCATTTATGTGGTTATCATGCGTGAGTTAAGAATATGGGCTCTGAAATCTGAAAGGCCTGTCATTTCTTACTGCATCACCTCAAGCAAGTCATAAAATACTCTAAGCCTCAGTTTCCTCATCTGTAAAAGGAGAATGATAAACCCCTACTTCATAAGAATTGCAGGCACAAAATAAAATGCTGAGTGTATGTAAAGCTCTTATTTAGCAAGATACCTGTTACGTATTGCATTCTCAATAAAGGGTAAATTACCAGACTGGCCAACATGGCAAAACCCCATCTCTACTAAAAATACAAAAATTAGCCAGGCATGGTGGCATGCACTGGTAGTCCCAGATACTCGGGAGGCTGAGGTATGAGAACCGCTTGAACCCGGGAGGCGGATCTTGCCTCTACACTCCAACCTGGGCAACAGAGTGAGACCCTGTCTCAAAGAAAATAAACAGTGTAAATTATATAACTACTTTTAAAAGTTGGGCTTGGGCTGGGCACAGTGTCTCACGCCCGTAATCCCAGCACTTTGGGAGGCAAAGGTGGGCAGATCACCTGAGGTCAGGAGTTAGAGACCAGCCTGACCAATATGATGAAACTCTATCTCTACTAAAAATACAAAAATTAGCTTGGCATGGTGGGATGCACCTGTAATCCCAGCTACTGGGGAGGCTGAGACAGGAGAATCACTTGAGCCGGGAAGCAGAGGTTGCCGTGAGCTGAGATCTTGCCATTGCATTCCAGCCTGGGGGCAACAAGAGCAAAACTCCATCTCAAAAAAAAAAAGGTGGGCCTGGAAGGAAGGGTCAGACTTTGCAGGCTAAGCCAGTGGTTACACCCCATCTTCTACTAACCCCTTTGAGCTTCTCCCATCATTGAATGAGCAGCTTCTATCTGCCAGGTGTGTCCGTGTAAACTGTCTGCCTTTGGGTTCAGGCAACTCAGTGAGGGCAGTAGGGCATCCTCGCTCCTTTCTCTGGGGAAGGCAAAGGCTGGTGAGGTGAAGTGATGCTCTTGGGCCAGTCAGCTGGTAAGTGGGCAAGCTACAGGTCTGCGGATTCCCAAAGCACAGAAAAGGAAATTCAGGGAAGCCAGGTGACCTGCAGGACCACACCCCAGAAAGCCACTTCCTTCTCCGGCCTCAGGGCCCCTAACCACATCAGGTGCAAGTGGCAGCTTGGCACTGGCTGATTGTGACTTTAACAACCTGTCTGACACTTGCTAAAAAGAAAACAAAAACAAAGGAGGAAGCTGCCCTGCAGCTTTAAGCTACTGACTCAACCACTATGCATAGAGCCAGGCAGTGGAGACAGAGGTGATTGAGGCAAACGATGTCCTCATGGAGCCAGATACCAATACGTGCACCCCCATCCCTTAGATAGCCGTACATGCTGTGGAAGAAGGAAAGCAGGGAACGGGGGAGAGACGGTGTGACGATGGAGGGGCTGGTGGTCATGGAAGCACCAGAGCAGAGACTTCAGGGACGGGAGGAGAGAGCCAGGCTAAGAAGTCAGGGGTAGTTGCACAGGCACAGATGGCCACGGGATCCAGCTAGAATTTAATAACACGGGTTTTCACTGTATTTGTTTATATAAAGGCATCTTCCATGTTGAAAATAATGCAGGTTTGCCATTTATTACTGTGATCTAAAGTTTCCTTTATAAATGTATCTGTTTAATTAAAAGAAATAGGAACTTATTCAAAAAATATTAAGTAAATAATTATACAGGTGGTAAAGAAATATGCCAGAAATCACAAAGGTCTCTCTGTCTCTCCCTCTCTTTCTCTCTCTCTCTCTCTTTCTCTCTCTCTCTCTCTCTCTCACACACACACACACACACAACCAAGATTTGCAAACTCTGCTGCCTTTCTCTCTCCTTGATCTTTCATTCCCCTAATTCCCCAACCCCTGTCTACCCTGCACCCCCGCAGGCTCTGTCATTTCATCACAGAGAGGGTTTTCATTGGTTTCTACAATAACAATACTAACAATAAGAATATCACTTTACATTTGCATATTCCTTTATAATTCCAAAATGCTTTTCTATGTACCATCTCATTTGCCCCAGAAATAAAAGCTATTGTTCTTTAAAAAAGAGAGAGAAATCCTCCCTCCATATGATTCTGCCTTTGATACACCAACCAACCTGCCTCTCTACCATCTACAGCCCATTACATCCCTCAAACTCCTCTTCAGCAGAGATTTTGAAAGGGTTGTAATTGAGCAGGGCGGAGGCTCTGGGGAAGGGTACTTCTACAGCCTTCCCCTCCAGAGTCCGCCCCCGCAGGAATCCTCTGTGTGGGGCAGAATGTATTCTTTGCAAGGTTTCTGTCACCTTGCAACTTACAGTTTTATAGACAGGTAAAACTACAACCCCTGCTCCAACCCTGATTTAGGTGTCTCTTAGAATTCAAGAGGAGTTGAAAAGAAACTTGCATTCAGAATATATAAAGAACTCTTACAATTCAACAATAAAAGGCCAAAGAAGCCAACTTAAAAATGAGCAAAAGATTTGAATAGACATGTAAGAAGATACATGAATGGCCGATGAGCATATAAAAAGAAGCTCAACATCAATAGCCATCAGGGAAATGCAGATCAAAACCACAGTGAGGTACCTCTTCACACCCACCAGCATGGCCAAAATCAAAAGAACAAGTAAGAAGCGCTGGACATGGTGGCTCATGCCTGTAATCCTAGCACTTTGGGAGGCTGAGGCGGGCAGATCACTTGAGCCCTGGAGTTGAAGACCAGCCTGGACAACATAGTGTAACCCCGTCTCTGCAAAAAATACAAACATTAGCTGGGCATGGTGGCATGCACCTGTAGCTGCAGCTACTCAGGAGGCTGAAGTGGTAGGATTGCTTGAGCCTGGGAGGCAGAGGTTGCAGTGAGCTGCGATTGTGCCACTGCACTCCAGCCTGCGCAACAGAGCAAGACCTTGTCTCAAATCAACAACAACAACAGAAAGAAAGAAAAAAAAGCTCAAGTAATAAGGGTTGATAAAGACATAGAGAAATTGAAACCCTCATATGTTGCTGATGGGAATGTTAAATGGTGCGGCCACATTGGGAGAGAGTTTGGCAGCTCCTTGCCGTTTTAAGCAGTTACTGTAGGACCCAGCAATTCCATGCCCAGGTGCATCCGCAAGAAACATGGAAACAAAGTCTACACAAAACTTCACATAATGTTCATAGTAGCATTATTCATAACAGCTCAAAGTAGAAGCAGCCCAAATGTTCATCGACTGATTAAATGAAATGCGGTATGTCCATACAATAGGGTATTATTTGGCAATAAAAAGAAATTAAGTATTGATACACGCTACAATATGAATGAATTTTAAAAACGTTATGTGAAGTGGAAGAAGCCAGTCACAAAGGACGATGTATGGTAGGATTCTATTTATGGGGAATGTCCAGAATAGACAAATCCATAGAGACAGAAAGTACATAGGTAGTTGCTGGGAACTGGGTGGTGGGGAGACTGGAGGGTGACCGCTTATGGGCATGGAGTTTCTTTTTGGTGGGTTGAAAATACTATGATTTTAGGCCGGGCGCGGTGGCTCAAGCCTGTAATCCCAGCACTGTGGGAGGCCGAGGCGGGTGGATCACGAGGTCAAGAGATCGAGACCATCCTGGTCAAAATGGTGAAACCCCGTCTCTACTAAAAATACAAAAAATTAGCTGGGCATGGTGGCGTGTGCCTGTAATCCCAGCGACTCAGGAGGCTGGGGCAGGAGAATTGCCTGAACCCGGGAGGCGGAGGTTGCGGTGAGCCGAGATCGCGCCATTGCACTCCAGCCTGGGTAACAAGAGTGAAACTCCGTCTCAAAAAAAAAAAAAAAAAAAAGAAAATACTATGATTTTAGATGATGGTGATGGTTGTACAACTGTGAATATGCTAAAAAACCATCGCGTTGTACACTTTAAAAAAGTGAATTGTATGATATGTCCATTACATCTTAATAAAGCTGTGATTTTTTTTTAAATGTCAGGGGGTTAAGTCCTAACTCAGTGCTTCACCATGAGTATTATTAAAGGAATGTGTACATGGGAGACTATATTTGAAATTGTTTCAGATCTGTTTCCTCAGCCTGAGTCTTGCAGCCCAGGGGGCTCTAGCACTGCAGTCATTCGACACAGGGGGCAAAGGTAAATCCTGTTGAGGCAAGTCACCCCACCCCCCACCCCGGCCCCAAACATCAGTTCGACTTTTGTTTGAGTTTCCAGCAAAGGAGCAGGCTGGAAAGCTATGCTCTGTCTGGAGGGAAGATTTTCTAAATTCCTTTTGTGTGGCAAGAAGCGGGCCTGGGGGAAGCCGATCCTGGTTTCTATGGGGGCCTCCTGGGTAGACAGGAAGAAAAGGATGGCAGGGCTGTCCTGCTGGTCTTGAGGAGAGAGGGGCTGAAAAAGACAGCAAGGAAGTGAGATTGCCTTGAACTAGCTACCCAGGGATGGAGTGGGGAGGGCGGGGCTGCTTAGGAGCGTCCCTGAGCTCACTGGGCAGGAGCCTTGAGAACCTGCCCATCTCTAGAAGCCTGCCTCCTGTTCTTAGCCATTTCCAGCCGACTCCAGAGGCAGAGCACCTGGCTTCCCTGGCCTGATGGCACCATGTAGGGACCCAGAAGCTCCCACGTGCCCGGGGGAGGGGATGCAGAGGGCCTGAGAGCACAGTGGCCTGGCAAAGTCCTGGCCAGGATCAAGAGCCCACTCGGCACACTTCTCAGGGTGAAATGGGACGCTGAGGACTCCCACAGCAGTGCGGAGAAGGGGCAGACAATATCTTGAAATTTAAACCTTCGTGTTCTTCTCCCATCTTCTCATGAGAGACCTTTTTTTTCTTTAGTCTCCCATTCACGTTGCCTGTGGGAAAAGCAGAATTGTTAGAGCGTGAGGGAAAAAGCTGGAAGCAGCCAACGCTCCTTTTTTACTAACAAATCAGACAGTTAAGAATGGTGGGTGAAGGGGGCGGGGGCGGTGGCTCAAAGTGCTGATAATCCCAGCACTGTGGGAGGCCAAGGCAGGCGGATCACAAGGTCAGAAGTTAGAGACCAGCCTGGTCAACATGGTGAAACCGCATCTCTACTAAAACCACAAAAATTAGCTGGGCATGGTGGTGCGCGCCTCCTAGCTACTTAGGAGGGTTAGACAGGAGAATTGCTTGAACCCAGGAGGCACAGGTTGCAATGAGCTGACATCGCGCCTTTGCACTCCAGGCTGGGCGACAGAGTGAGACTCAATCTCAGGAAAAAAAAAAAAAAAGAATCGGGGAAGATGAGGGAAGCAGAGTCTAAAGTTAATAAAATAAGAACAGATGAGGAAGACAGGGAAGAAGCACCATGTCACCAGGGAGCCCGGGCGACGGTCTCCCAACAAAACAGGAGCATCACCACTGCCAGCCCTGGGAGCACTACTCACTGCCTAGGGGAGGAGGGGAAGGAGCCACATGGACCAGCACTGCCTCATTATGGGGTAGGACACCCATCACAGCATCCCGTCCTCAGGGACTGCCCAGCGGAGTGGCAGCTGCTTGTGTCTGAAGGCTTTGCTAAGCCCCATCTGAACTGCCCCAGTAGAGAGGCATCCGCCATTTCCAATGACACAGGACACTGAAAAGCTTCCCAGGAAAGAGGGTGAGGGGTCTTGACATTCAGCGAGCGAAGGGTTGATGGGTGTGGGAGGAAACTCCAGTGCTGGTTCTTGGGCAGGGTTGGACAGCAGTCATCCTGCATTTTCCAATTTGCATTAGATGCCCTGGTGCCCCAGGAGACACCTGATTTCAGGTGCTGCTACACAGACAGGTTCCTGTGAAACTAGTTCTTCTCTCACCGATCCAGTGTTGCCTCAAGGACTCATAAGGCCTCATTTTCTGCCTCAGAACCTTCACTATCAAGCAGACCCCTCAGGCTATGGGTACACACAGCCCGGAAGTTCAGAGCAACACTGACCTTCAGCCAGTAGGGCTGGAAGCTGGTGGAAAAGCTCCCTCACCCCTATTTCTGGGTGACAGCTCTGGAGGGGTTCTGTGGTTTCTTAGCAGGTCCTGGTGGAGTCAAGGCCCTTAGACACCTGGAGGTGGCCTAGACACACCTGGACGCCCACCTGGGCTTCTCCTCTTCCCTGCCTCTCCCTTACCAGCCCCTCACTCCTGCTCTGGGGTCAGCTCTCGAAAGCCTGGTTTCAGGCTGGGCACAGTGACTCAGGCCTGTAATCCCAGCACTTTGGGAGGCTGAGGCAGGCAGATAACCTAAGGTCAGGAGTTCGAGACCAGCCTGGCCAACATGGTGAAACCCCGTCTCTACTAAAAATACAAATATTAGCCGGGCTTGGTGGCAGGTGTCTGGTATCCCAGATACTTGGGAGGCTAAGATAGGAGAATTGCTTAAACCTGGGAGGCAGGGGTTGCAGTGAGCTGAGATCGTGCCATTGTATTCCAGCCTGGGCGAGAAGAGGGAAACACTATCCCAAATAAAAACCAAAAAAACAAAAGCCCTGGTTTCAGGTTCTGCTTTGGTGTGACACAAAGTCACACGAAGGCTAAGTCACCCCTGGTACTGTTAGGAGCTTCTGGCGACGCTGCCCTGCTACTTATGCTGGAAATAGGGAGCAGCTATTTGAGAAGGGGGACTCCAAAAACTTGCTTTCTGATTTGGGCAATTCTGAATTTCTAATTCTAAAATGTCACGGGCAAACCTTAAAGGTCATCTTGTTGGAGCCCTTCATTTAACAGATGAGGAGACTGAGGCTGGAGGGCCTGGCCAACCAGCACATGGAGCTGACGGCAGAGCTGATTCTGGAGCCAGTCCCTGGCTCCTTCCTCCCTAGGGGCCTCTCAAAGCTGCTTGTGGAGGTCACAGAGCCGGTTTAATTTGATCCCATCTGTGGAAATGCCTTGTAAACTGTGAAGTGTCATAAAAACACTATTTGTCATGATGTGTGCCAGACCTGGGACTGGAACCCAGATCTACCGGCTCCCTGGACAGCAGAAGACTGCATTAGACACAATTGCTTATTTTCGTAGTCTCGCCCTCAGACACTTGCTAACTAAAAGCCCTCTCCCAGCTGCCCTGACTGCCAAGTGCTCGCTGCATGGACTTCTGCTGGCTGCTGGGGGGCTTGGGGTATGGACATCTCCTGTCTTTGTCCATCTTTTATTCATTTATTCAGAAGATTATTTATAAGTCTTCTAAGGTATCCTGGGTAGCCTGCTGGTGCTGGGGATAGAATGGTGACCAAGACAGACACAGTTCCTGGCCTCAGAGAGTTTACAGTCTAGCAGGGGAGAAAGGGAGGCAATGATCTCTTAATTAATGAAGAAGACTGTGCTGGGCGTTATAAGCAGAGTGGAGGATGCAGTGATGGCGAGGAGGACCAAGGGCACCTAACCAATTATGGACGTCCGAGAAGCTCCCTTGAGGAGGGGCCATTTACCTGAAGAATGGGCAGCAGAGAGGCAGACATGGGGGGAGGGTATTTCCTGGCAGGAGAAGGGCATGTGGGAAGGCCTGGGCAAAGGAGCCCCCAGTGCTGGCAAAACAGAAGGCCCCAAGGATGAGGTGTGTTCAAGGTCAAGAGCCAGGAGAGACCGGGAGGGGGCTTGGGGCAGCCCAGGAAGGACCAGTGGCTCCTTGAGAGTTGGTCTTCAAAGCTTCTGTTAAAAGCCATGGGAAGTCATTGGAGGATGTTCTGCGGAGAAATGACATCATCCGATTTTTGTGTTCAAGGGATCATTCTGCCCACAGGGTGGCTGGCAAGCGTGTTGGAAGGAGGCCAGCATGGCTCTAGGGGACTGTGAGGGGACTGCTGAGTAACCTACAGAAGGGCACAGTCCTGGGGACAAGTTTCGGCTTCAAGAAGGGGAGGATGACTTCATGTGAGGTTTAAGGTGGAATCGGCAACATGGGGAGATTGGATGTGGGAGGGGAGGGAGTAGGAATTGTCTCGGTGACCCTGGGGATTCTGACAGAAGCAGCAGGATGAAGGGAGGAGATGCAGACTTGGGTAGAAGAACAAGATTTTGGAGGTGTTGCATTTGAGATGTCTGTGTGGCAGCTGTATGGAGATGACAAGGAGGCAGTTAGAAGTGTGGGGTTGGGGCTCAGAATAGAGCTCTGGGCTGCAGATAGGCATTTGGGAATGTCTAGGAATGTTTAAAGCCATGGAAGAGATCAGCCAGCTATCTCAGTGGTGGCAGAGACATGGTTCCTGCCCTCACGGAGCTTACATTCTAATGGATGGATAGAAGACATCACTTTCTGGCATGTCAGAATAGCTCCTTAGAGGCCAGTCCTCCTACCAGGAGTGAGCTGGATAAAATCCAAAAGCTGTCTGTTGAGGGCAGCCAGACTGGTGATGGCAGGGTCCCTGGGGAAAGGGGAGCCTGTGGGTGGCAGGAGAACCACTCCTCCCCTGGAGGCATCTGCTGATTCGTGAGCAGCGTGGGGGCCAAGAGGCTAAAGCCAAGCAGAAAGTGTGGATAAGAAGCTGAGAACTTGAGTAGGAGACTTTGGCAATTTCCAAGGGCTGGGAGACAAATTTGGAGTTCAAACTACAAGGCAAGCAGGACCTGGGGGCCAAGATGTCTGGAGAAGAGAAGCACGTGGAGATTTGTTTCTAAGGCCCCTTTCTCTGGAAGGCATTCATGGATCGTAAGCAGCACCCAGCCAGGGAGGGAAGCGTGGCTGAGACCGGGAAGCTGAGCAGAGTTTTTGGCAGTCTCGTGGGGCTTGGAAGATGAACTTGGAATTGAAGACCCACCAAAGAGGAAGGGCCCTAGAAAACAAGCCAGACTTCCAGCGAGAACCTCAGATGGGTTACACACCAGGAGGCAGGGTGAGCCGGAAATAGAGCAGCCTTCAAAAACCCTGACAGCTTCAAACCAGCTCAACCGCAGCCTGGATTACAAATGACATTCCCTTCTCTAACTGCCTTCCGGAAAGTAAAGTAAATCCTCCATGATGAAGGACAGCATCAGTCGGAGCCAAAAAGTATCTCCGTCGTAGAAACAGCCCCGCAGGTGACCCAGATACTGGAGCTCCCTGACACAGACTTCAAAATAAATGTGATTCACATAGTTAAGAAAATAGATGACAAGATAGAAAATTTCACCAGAGAACTGGAATCTATGCAAAAGTATCCAATGGAAATTATGGTGGAATGGGCAGAATTTGTACATAGATATTCTTTTTTTAAAAAAATAGAGACAGGAGTTTCACCATGTTGGTCTCGAACTCCTGACCTCATGATCCGCTCACCTCGGCCTCCCAAAGTGCAGCAATTTACAGGCATGAGCCACCGAGCGCAGCTGGAAATAGATATTCTTGAAGAAGGGCTAACATTTTTCCATACAGCCAGGAGGAAAGGCATTCCAGGGGGAAGTAGGTGTACCAGGAAGTCCCACGTTGGCAGCCTGAAATAGGATGGATTGTGGGGGCGGGGGGGAATGGAAGGGGCAGCAGCGTTCTGTCGAGGAAAATTCAAGAAAGGACAATTGGGACCACATTATGCTGGAACTGCTGGAACTTGAATGTTGGTTGATGAAATTAGAATTCTGTTCGCAGACTGAGTGCACAGTAGTTATGTTTGTCTGCCTCTCTGCTTTTAGTTTGTCTCTGGGTCAATTTAGAAAAAGTAAAAAGTGATACAAAGTAAAAAGTTTTTTTTTAATTACTCTTTTTTTTTCAAACATCAATAGATACAATAGCAGCATCCATACTTAAAGCATTTTGATCTGCTGCTTCATTCCTGAAAAGTTTCATCTTTTGTTTGCTCTTTTATTTTCCAAAAACTATGTGACGAGCCTATATTACAGTTTTGGACTGTAAGATTGAACTTTTAAACAAATTGTGTTATTGAGCAAGACCTTTTTCAGCTGGTTTATTTTGTCCTTCCTTTACTGACCTTGTAAACTACTTAATTGCGAAATGTGCTTTGTCTCAGAGTGCCTCTTAACATTGTATTCTTGAGAACAGGAGATTTTTCCATTGCATGGGAGACCAACAGCAACATCTTCCACTCACCAAGCAGGGCTCCTCTTTCCACTTACTTAGAGACATATGGTTTTCATCAGTCACTTCTCTCTTCTTGGCAGCCATCAAGGCAAGGATTTAAATTTTATTTAGCAAATGGCCCACCCCTCTCACACCAAGACCCTATTTGCTCTTATCTCTCTTCCTCTGTTGCAGGATCCTGCCTCTATCCCCATTCCCAGAGAGCACCAACCCACCTGCCAGGCAAACCCAGTCAATTGAGTTGCCCCCATCAGCCACCCCTGGCCAGCAGAGCTGGAAGCAGGAAGTCAGCCCAAAGGCCTCTGGGAGTTGGAGCAGACCGAGCTGAGACTGAAGCACCTCTAGAGGAGAGGGTTCCTGACTTTCAGCTGGTTGGTCTGCGGGAGCTGGTCTTTGCTGCTGCAGGGCAGGGCTGAGGGCGAGGCCGGTTTTGGGCTTGGAGGCTGATGACATTTGGGGTGTTCTTCCCCAGTGCTGATGCAGTGGGGTGGCCAAGCTCCAACCTCTTGCACAGGCTCCCCAACCTCTGCTCCCAGCAGTTCCTACCCTTCCTGGAGTCACCGGGAGGAAGACACCAGCCTTCCACCTTAGTCACTTTCTAGGTTAGCAGTGAAGCTTGGTGAGCCTTAGCCCACCTGACCACACTTCCTCCTGAGGCTAGCTAGCCGCATTCTATGTAGACAGCCAGAAGTACCTGAGTCCTGGAGAAATCGCTGGAAAGTAGGTGGTAAGAAACCCCGGTTGTCCAATATCCTCACCTACCACATTAATTGCAAAAATATTCATTTCTGCCTCCATCCCCACCGTTTTCCCTCGTCTGGCACCCTCCTCTCCTGCCCGGACCTCTGTGCCAGCCCCTGCATGGCCCTGATTCCCCTCTGGCCTCCCTTTAGCCCATTCTGCACGAAGGCAGCACGATCTTTTAAACACAGATCAGATCATGTCAGGCCTCCCACAAAAACCTCCTCCGTGGCACTCCATTGCACTAACAACAAAACACCGGTACCTTGCAGTAGCCTGTGCGCCCCTGCATGTCTCTCCAGCCCCATCCGGAGTGGCTCTCTCCTTCACCCACTGCACCCCAGCCATACTGACCTCCCTCCATTCTTCAGGGTGCCAGCATCCTGGGGACACCCCAGGCCAGGAGTTGGTGCAGCCTTCATCCCTCCAGCTGGGGCAGCACAGCCTCTGCCCTCGCAGGTCGCCTGGCTCCAGGCGCCACAGTGAACTCCTGACAGAGGTAAGATTAGCCCCTTCCCAGGAGCTCTCTGGGCCTTATCGAGTCCAGCCCCTCCTTTTTCAGATGACAGACAGAGGCCCAAATAGGGGCGAGCCGTTGCCCAGCACTTGGAGTGAGCTGAGAGCGGAACTGGCCTGTGTCTTGCTTCCCAGAGCAGGACTCCTTTTTCTTCCTCAGGCTGCCTGCTCAGAAACCACAGGGCAGCCCAAGGAGCAGGCTGCAGCTTGTGCAACCCTTGAGAGACTGAATTCCCATCTGACTGCTTCCATCCTGGGCCTAGGACACACTGCAGCTCTGGATGAGGCAGGTGAACGTGTCTGGAGTGCTGCTCATGAGCCTGGGGCTCTGCTCGGTGCTGGGGACTTGCCAGGGCTAGGGACCCTGGGCCTGAATCGCACACTAGGAGACCCTTAGCCACACAGAGGCAGAGTGGCATGGGAGACTGACCCCAGACAAGCAGCAGGGCCCTAAGATCTCACTGGAGGAGGGGAAAGAGGGCCTTCTTATGGCTCAGGGTGCCCCATGGCTGATACTCCAGCTTGGGAGGCAGTGAGAACGAGGACATAAGGACTTAGGCTATTTTGAGAAGTCTCGTGTACTGGGGAAGCAGGGTGTGGCTAGGGAGGTGCTGACAAGTGCAGGATGGAGCCAGGTGGGATAAGATTTATCCAACAAGGCAGGTGGGGCCCAGGGAAGCATCTCTGGGCTATAGTTAAACTTGAGCAACAGAAAAGAAAAAGCTGCTATTTAAACAACCAGCAAAATTATTCTAGCTTCTTCTGCCTCCTAAGTGGGTGGTATAATTCATATCAAAAGGATGATGCATTTTTACATGCCTGTAGAGGCTGCTAGGGGAAGGAGTTATGACGGATAATTTGGTAGTGTTAAAGGAAAAAGTAATTTCAAAGCTGGTCCTTAGTGGGTTTCTGAGCAGACAGAGATGGGCCCAGATGCAGTCTGGGGTGGGGGATGGGGGCTGACTACTCCACAGGAGAAAGGAAAAGGATGCTATGGGAGTCTGGCTGTCTGAGAAAGAGAAAGAGAGAATGAGTCTGGTGGAAGCTGGGTCTTAAGGAGGCAACATGGCTCATCAGGGTGGGGAGGTGGATAGAGGACACGGCCAAAGAATATCAACCTTAAGGTGTTTTCTATGCTAAAATGCAACGTAGCTCTCTCAGTTACACACAGGAAAAACGTGTTTCATATGCCTTATGCTAGAGCTTCTTGGAGGAAATCAAGGAAAAGAATCTATGTTTTACATTCGTCTTTATACAAGGCAGAAATGATAGCAGCCTCAGGAGGGAAGGAGGGAAGGAAGGAAGGAAGGAAAGATGGAAAGAAAGAAGGAGGGAAGGGAGGAAAGGAGGAATGGAGGAAGGGAGGAAGGAAGGAGGGATGGAGGGAGGGAGAGAGGGAGAGAGGACTGGACTTCAGTAGAAACAGAATATCAGAGTAAAAGGGGTTTGCGAACAAGTCCCCAGAGTTATTGCAGGAAACCTTGGGTTTTTCTCTATTGTGGGTTGAGGGTTTGATCTACTTTCTCTTGGATACAAAGCAAGGTGGCTCCATAAGGCCGTAGGACTTGGAAACATCCAAATGGCAGACACCTGGGTTTTATTTTTGTGTGTAATTTACTAAGTGATCAGCAAGAAGAGCAGAACTTGGGAAAGTTCAGAGCAGTCACTAAGGGGCAGGAGGAGATTCATCATCTTCAAGTCTAAATCCAGGTCTGCTCTGTCAAAGGCAGGTCCTCAGGTCACCTTCACAAAGGGGATTATAGAAACCCTGGTAGGATCAGGCAGGAAATAGGCTTGCCCTTTCCTTCTTCACACACACACCTGTGTGCACCCACCCCCTATGCCCCCTTCACCCTGGCCCCCCCACAAACCACCTCAGCTCAGAAAAGGACAGGTCTGACTCATGTCTCCCCTGCCGCCTTCCTTTTGCTCTCTCTTAAAGCAAGAAAAGTGGCTTTGAAGCCACTCGTAAATTATGGATCAGCTCATTAGCAGCCAGTTAAGATGACTGAGTGGTTTCCTCGGTATATTAGGGCAGCCCTGGGATCCTTCTGGCTGTAGATGAGAACACGTTTCTTTCCCTACCACTTAGAAACTGAGGTCACTCAAGGGGCTGACCCCAGAACTCCCCATGTTCGAGACAAGTTGCTTGTTCTTTTTCCTCTTGTTTTTTAAAACAGAGACGGGGTCTCACTATATTGCCTAGGCTGGTCTTAAACTCCTGGCCTCAAGCAATCCTCCTGCCTCAGCCTCCAAAAGTGCTGGGATTACAGGTGTGAGCCATCATACCTCACCTGCTTTGTTCTTTATAGAAGCATAGCTACTTCTTGGGAGGGGGATGAGGGAGAAAAGACTAAACATTGGGTACAGTGTACACTGCTCAGGTGATAGGTGCACTAAAATCTCAGAAATCACCACTAAAGAACTTACCCTTGTAACCACAAAACAATCATACCCCAAGAACTATAGAAATAAAAATAAAAATTGGCCGGATGCAGTGGCTCACTCCTGTAATCCCAACACTTTGGGAGGCTGAGGCAGGTGGATCACGAGGTCAGAAGTTCAAGACCAGCCTGGCCAATATGGGTCATGAGCACACTCTCTGGTTTTGAAGAGACTGGGGTCAGCTCTGCCCAAATCACATTGAAAAAGGTTCCCCACAGAAAAGAGGGGTTCCGTTATGCAGCAGGGGTGGAAGAGGTGCTGGGCAGATAAAAACAGCCGGCATCCACTGTGGCTGTCTATAAATTCATGAGAAAGCCTGGGGCGTTTCTCTGTAATGCAAGTTTGATCACATCACCATCTCACTTAATATCCTTCAGTGGCCTACAAGGTAAGGTCAGCTTCCTTCAAATGGTGTGCAAAGCCCTCCAGGCTCTGGCCCTGGTTGTATTACGGTAAAGCATATGATGGATTCTTCTCTGAAGAAATTAAGATATAAAGTTGATCCCTGTGGGTCAGGTGTTGGTAAGGCCTTTTGAGGGCACCCTGGTCAGGGCCATCCATGACTTGAAGTAGCTACAATTTTTTTTTAAATAATGTATTATTTATTATTATTGTTATTATTATTTTGAGAGAGATTATCACTCTGTTGTCCAGGCTGGAGTGCAGTAGCGAAATCTCGGCTCACTGCAACCTCCACCTCCTGGGTTCAAGCAATTCTCCTGCCTCAGCCTGCCTAGCACCTGGGATGACAGGTGCCCACCACCACGCCAAGCTAATTTTTGTATTTTTAGTAGAGAAGGGGTTTCACCATATTTATAGCCATGGCCAAATGCAGCGGTTCATCCCTGTAATCTTAGCACTTTGGGAGGCCGAGGCAGGCCACTTGAGGTCAGGAGTTTGAGACCAGCCTGGGCAACATGGCAAAATCTCATCTCTACTAAAAATACAAAAATTAGCTGGGCGTGGTGGTGCACACCTGTAATCCCAGCTACTTGGGAGGCTGAGACACAAGAATCATTTGAACTCTGGAGGTGGAGGTTACAGTGAGCCAAGATTGCACCACTGCACTCCAGCCTGGGTGACAGAGCGAGACTCCATCTCAGAAAAAAAAAAAAACACAAACCTACAAAGTCTTTCATAGGTCCCCTCCCCACCTCACCCACCGGCTGCATGAAGCTGGAAGGATGAATCTTCTTCCACCACTGGGCCTATCCCAACTATCCCCCTCCTTGGAGCGCAGGTCTAAGCAACTGTTCCAACCTCCCCAGCCTCAGGAAGTGCTTTTTCCTCTCACTCACATCTAAGATCTGCCTCCCACATCCCCTTGCCTACCCCAGAATTAGCCTCTTCCTTGCATTATTGATAATAAGGTGATATATATATATATATATATATATATATATATATATATATACTGGCTAGGATATTTCCCCAAAGCTGGGATGGGCAGGTTAAAATAGCACCTCAGTGGGACACCAACTCCCAGGTCCAGGTTGGCTGTGCAGGGCCCCATCAGGCTCACTTGCATAGCTATTTCTCCAGCCTAAGCTGAAGAAGTGAGCCCTTCTCTCCCACATTCTTCTCCACTACAGCTCCTTATCTTGTGCAAACAACTGATCCCAGAGTAACACACACAACTTTGTAAGAACACACCAATTTCAGGCATAAAATAGTTTCATTCCAAATTAGGAGATGGTGGTGCTCTAAATAAACAATCCTCAGAGACATAATTCAACAAATTCATTACATGTATATTACTAAAGGGTATTAACATCTCAGACTAAGTAATCCCTGTTAGGGGACTGTCAGGGCTTTCTCATACTCCCCAAGAATGATAGGTAGACACTGGCTGCTTTATATTAGCATAGCTCAATAGGTCAACTCTAGTGGTACATTCCAAAACAAAAAAAAAAATATCTTCCACAAAGCAAATTCCAGTCTCCATCTGAAAAGGTAGACACGGTTTGTATTCCTAAAATGTCATTTTTTTTCTCAGCTAAAAACAAAACAAAACAAACTTCAATTTATTGTAAAGTAACTTTTTAATTCCAGGACAAAGGACAACAAGGAGAGACAGAAGGTGAAGGCTGACTTCAAGATTTTGTTATAGGAGACACATTAAGACACCCAGTCAAAGCTAAAATTTAATCAGACATGGGAGTTTCCCAAATCTGTTCCAAACAGTGAAATGTTATATAATTGTAGCATTTTATTACATTGTATATAAAACTTCAGTTTAAAAGATAACTAAGATCAAAAGCAAGAAAAAGAAAATTTCCAGGTACCAGAAATGAAGCAGAAACCTGTAACCACAGAGGGTCAGAAAGGACAAATCCCAAAAAGAGTAGAAGAATAGTGAAATAACCCCATAAGAAGGCCTTAATAACTCAAGGCACTTACAGAATTCCTGTGAAAAATAACACTTATTGAAGATGAGCTTACACACAAAAATTATAAAATAGATGGGAAAGTTCCAAGTGCCAAGATAAGATATTCTACTGACTCAACAAATGGAATAACACACATCAGAGGAACTAGAGACTAAAAAGTGATCTGAAAGGGCCTTACATTTGATTAAAAAGTGAAACAGATAAAGGAGGTTCCCATATAACAAGAATAGAAAATTACAAAATAAGAACAAGAGGATTTACAATCTCTAGCTATAATTATGCATTTGTCTGTTTTTCCTTGCAGTTCTATCTCATTTTGCTTCATGTATTTTGAGTCAGCTTTCTTATTAGGTGCATGTACATTTCAGACTACTATGTCTTGTTGATAAATAGATCCTTTTGTCACTATGAAATAAACTTCTTTATCCTTGGAAATATTTTTTACTCTGAAATTTGCTTTGTATGATAGTAATATCGCTACTCCAGCTTTCTTTTTATTAAATTTGCAGGATATATGTTTATGATATTATTCTTTTTTGACCTATTTATGACTGTATTTAAAGTGCTTTTTTTGTAGGCAGTATATAGTTGGATCATGATTTTTTTAAAAAACACAACCGGACAATCTATGCCTTTTAATTGTGGTGTTTAGATCATTCACATTTAATGTAATTGTTGATATGGTTGAGTTTAAATCTACCATATTTCTATTTGTATTCTAGTTATTCCATTTATTCTTTGTTCTTTGTTCTCTCTTTTTGAGTTACTTAATATGTTTCATGATTCCATTTATCATAGGTTTACTTTATTCATCAGATATCACATGATATTCGTTTTATCATAGATCTACCTTATTCTTTTTAACCTCAGTTTAGTATTCCACAGTATAGATATACCATAGCTTATTTGTTTATCAATAGAAACTTAAATATTTTTTTCAAATTTTTATTATTACAAGAAATATTGTAATTAATATCTTTATTCGTGCCTCTTTGTTTTTGTTTGTTTGTTTCGTTTTTTGAGATAAGGTCTTACTGTCACCCAGGCTGGGGTGCAGTGGTGTGATCTCTGCTCACTGCAACCTTCACCTCTTGGACTCAAGTGATCGTCCCACCTCAGCCACCTGAGTAGCTGGGACTATGAGTGTGTGCCACCATGCCCAGCTCTTTTTGTATTTTCTGTAAAGACAGGATTTTGCCATGTTGCCCAGACTGGTCTGAAACTCCTGGCCTCATGCAATCCACATGCCTTGGTCTCTTAAAGTGCCGGGATCACAGGCATGAGTCACCATACCCAGCCATGCTTCTTTGAGCCTCTCTGAGTATTTCTGTAGGATCAAGTCTCAAAAGTGAAACTTCTGGGTCAAAAGATATGCATATATTCATTTTGATGGAGGCTGCTAAGTTCACCTCCAAAAAAGCTGTATCTATTTCTCTCACTAATAGCATTTTCCTACATTCTTGCCAACCTTAAATAGAATCTCCCCAAAATTTGCATGTTGAAGTCCTTGTCCCCAGCATCTCATAATATAACTGTATTTGAAGATAGGGCCTTTATTTTTATTTTTATTTTTGAGACAGAGTTTTGCTCTTGTTGCCCAGGTTGGAGTGCAATGGCGTGATCTCGGCTCACTGCAATCTCTGCCTTGCAGGTTCAAACTGTTCTCCTGCCTCAGCCTCTCGAGTAGCTGGGATTACAAGCATGCACCACCATGCCCAGCTAATTTTTGTGTTTTTAGTAGTGATGGGGTTTCACCATGTTGGTCAGGCTGGTCTTGAACTCCTGACCTCAGATGATCCATCTGCCTCATCCTCCCAAAGTGCTGGGATTACAAGTGTGAGCCACCACTCCCAGCCAAGATAGGGCCTTTGAATAAGTAATTAATGTAAAATGAGTCATATGGGTAGGCTCTAATCCAATGTGACTAGTGTTACAAAAAGAAGTTAGGACACAGAATTGAGCACACATAGCGGAAAGGCACAGCAAGAAGACAGCCATCTGCACGCTGAAGACAGAGGGCTCAGAAAAAAACCAAACCTGCCAATATCTGATCTTGGACTTGTAGTCTGCAGAGCTGTGAGAAAATAAATTCCTGTTGTTTAAGCCACCTATCTGTGGGATTTTATGGAATCAAACTAATACACCTGTCCACATATATTGCCCATTTTTCTTCTGGACTATCTTATTACTTTATAATAGTTTTTAATATGTTAACAATAACAACTTTTGTCCAGGGCAATTATACAAGCTATTGTCCAAAGTGACACACTTTGAGAGTGACAAATCCTAAGCCAGATGGGACACCAGGACAACAAATATAAACTAGAAGTGTTCTGAGAAAACTAGAATGTGTAGTTACCTTATTGTCTGTTATATTTTCTGCTCAACTTTTCTCCAAGTATATTGTTTTAAAACATTTTAATAGATATATTTTTAGAACAGTATAAAGCTTACAGAAACATTAAGCAGAAAATACAGAGTTCTCATATATGCCCTGCACCCTCTCCAACCCCATGCATGTGCACACCCCTATCATTATCACCTTGCATCAGTGTGGTATTTGTTACCATTGATTAACAAGTACTGATACATTATTATTAACTAAAGTCTGTAGTTTACATTAACGTTCATTCTCTGTGTTGTACAATTTTATGTGACAAATGTATGATGACAAATACATAGCACCGTATATCTACCATAACAGTATTACACAGAATAGTTCATCACCTTAAAAATGTTTTATACTCTATTATACAAATACATAGTACCCTATATCTACCATAACAGTATTACCTTAATAGTTCATCACCTTAAAAATGTTTTATGCTCTATTCATTCCTCCCACTCTCCCCTGTATCTCTAGAGACTACTGATCTTTTTACTATCTCTATAGTTAGCCCTTTCCAGAGTGTCATATCATTGGAATCAAACAGCATGTACCCTTTTCAGACTGGCTTTTTTCACTTAGCAATCCACGTTTAAAGTTCTCCTATGCTTTTTCATGGCTTAATAGCTCCTTTCTTTTTAATGATTAATAATATTCCATTGTACTGATGTGCCACAGTTTGTTTATCCATTTATCTATTGAAGAATAATATCCTGGTTGTTTCCAATTACTGGCAATTACAAACAAAGCTGCTGTAAATATTCATGTGCAGGTTTTTTCATGGGCAAATTTTTAACTCATTATGGTAAACACCTAGGAGCACAATTGCTGGATTTTATGGTAAGCCTATGTTTACCTTTGTAACAAATTGCTAAACTATCTTTCAAAGTGGCCCTACCAATACAAAACATTAGTCGAGCATGGTGGTGCCCACCTATAGTCCTGGGTACTAGGGAGGTTGAGCTACGAGAATTGCTTGAACCGGGGGGGTGAAGGTTGCAGTGAGCTGAGATCATGCCACTGCACTCCAGCCTAAGTAACAGAGTAAGACTGTCTCAAAAAAAAAAAAAAGTGGCCGTATTATTTGCATTCTCACTGGCAATAAATGAGAGTTCCTGTTACTCCATGTCCTAACCAGCATTTGGTGTTGTCAGTGTTTTGGATTTTAGCCATGTTGGGCATATAGTGATATCTGATTGTTGTTTTAGTTTGCAAGTCCCTAGTGGCATATGACATTGGGCATATTTTAATATGCTTATTTGCCATCTGTGTGTCTTCTTTATTTAGGTGCTTATTCAGAACTTTTAAAATTAGGCTTTAAGTCCTTTTTGTATTTTGGATGCAAGTCTTTTATCAGATATGTGTTTTGCAATGATTTTCTCCCAGTCTGTGGCTTGTCCTTCATTCTCTTAACAGTGTCCTTCACAGAGCAGAAATTTTTAATTTTAATGAAGTACAACTTAGCAATTTTTTTTATTTCATGAATCACGTTTTTTGTGTTGTATCTAAAACACCGTCACCAAACCCAAGGTCACCTAAATTTTCTTCCATATTATCTGCTAAAAACTTTGTGGATTTCAATTTTACTTAGGTCTATGATCCATTTTAAAGTAATTTTTGTGAAGTTTATAAGGTCTGTGCCTAGATTCACTAATTTTGCATTTGTACCAATTGCTCCAGCACTATTTGTTGTAAAGATTTTTCTCCATTAAATTACCTTTGCTCCTTTGTCAAAGACTAATTGGCTATATTTGTATTAGTCTATTTCTAGGCTCTCTATTCTATTCCATTGATTGATATGCCTATTGTTTCGCCAGTGCCATACAGTCTTGATTACCGTAGCTTTACAGTATCTTAAAGTCAGGTAGGGTCAGTCCTCTGACATTGTCCTCTTTTATTATTGTGTTGGATATTCTGGGTCTTTTTCCTCGCCATATAAATTTTTAAATCAAGTTGTTGAAAACCACAAAATAACTTGTTGGAGTTTTTATTGAAATTGTGTTAGATTTATAGGTTAAGTTGGGAGGAACTAACATCTTAACAATATTGAGTCTTCCTATTGATAAACATGAAATATTTACCCATTTATTTACCAGAGTTTTCTTTCCTCAGAGTTTTGTAGTTTTCTTTGCACAGATCCTGTATATATTTTGTTAGATTTATGACTAAGTCAGCTTGTCTTCCTTACTTCCCTCCCCTCCCTCCCTCTCCTCTTTCCTTCATTCCTTCTCTTTCTTTTTTTCTATCTTTCCTTCTTTCTGGTTCTAATGTAAATGGCATTGTGTTTTTAATGTCAAATTCCAGTTGTTAATTGCTGTTATATAAGAAAGCAATTGACTTTTTTTTTTCCCAAGCAAGCAGCAGCTTTATTAGTGGTGCTGGGTTCTCCCCATACCTTACAGTGTGCTTGGAAGCATTCCTGAGGGTTTCCATGGAATGCCTCCCGGCACTTGGGACAACACTGTAGCATCAACACTGGGATGATATAAATAAAGCTTTGGTGTGTAGGTTTGCAGGAGAGAATATAGGTTAACACTGTGATACAAAAACTTCAGACAACACCAGCTCTCAATGTGAATTGGGTTTCTGGCCAAGGGGGTATCTTCTAAGTGACTGGATGCTGGGCCTGTTGCCATGGCTACAGCGGGAGGAGGGTGTCTAGGGCTGGGGCTCCGCGTGGACCTGTCGCTTCGCCTTCATCTGCAGGTACTGCCCTTTGCCTTCCTCAAAGCACTTCTTCTCGTCCTCGGTCTCGGGCACAAGCTGGGGCACGGGCAGCGACCTGCCCTCCTGGCTCAGCAACAGGTAGGTGAAGAAGGCACCGGCCACCCGGTTGCGCTTCTGAGAGCTGTCCACAACAGGGTCGGCATCCACCAAGACCTCGATCTCCATGGACTTATTGCTCATGAAGGTCATTCGTCCTGAGATGGTGATGACGAAGCCTTTTCTGATCTTGTCGTGGAAATTAATGTTGTCCACGAAGCTGTGACGATGTTGGTCTTGCAGTGGCGTGCAGTCACAATCCCAGCGACCTCGTCCATGAGCTTCATGGTCACGCCTCCATGCACAAAGCCATGTAGGGTACAGTCTGAAAGCCCCACCAGGTGAATCAAGCTGGACTGGCTGTAGCTGACAGTGTTCGGCTCTGGGTTGAGGACTGGCTGGACAATGTCCCGGTTCCTCCACTTGGTCTCCATGTGCTCCAGCTTCTGGGCTTCATATCGCTTCCAGCCCTCCTCCTCCTGCTCCTGCCGGGAATACACCACAGGGGGCACCTCAAGGACCTTGTCCACATTCTTCAGCCACAGGGGCACATACCAGAGGGTGGACTTACTGGTCAGGTTTTTGGCACCTGTGAGGATGTTTTCAGACAACACGTTGACCTGCACCTCCACCAAGTGCTTAGAGGTAGAGGTGATCTCCTCGCTGGCGTGGGCCACCTCCCCGATGCACATGGACGACAGGAAGTTGGTGCACTCAACCTGAGCCAGCGTGGCCACACAGCGCTCCCCGTTCTGGCTGTTGCATTGCCAGGTGCTGATGATGGCACCCGCCTCCTTGATCATCTTCAGGATGGTCCCCCCGTGGACATTGCTGGCTATGTTGGTGTCATCTGGCTGCATGATCTGGATGGTGGAGGGCGTCCTGACATCTGGGCCCAACATGCTGGCGGCTGCAGCGGCAGCAGCAGCAGGTGGCTGCAGGAGGGCACAGGTGTCTGGCAGGCCTGGCGCTGAGCGATTGACTTTTATATATTAACCTTGTATGCTGCCCCTTGCACTTATGTATTAGTTCTGGGAGTTTGTGGTCGATTCTTTGAAATTTTCTACATAACCACATTATTCACAAACAAAACTATTTTCTTTCTTTCCATTCTGTATACCTTTCTTTTTCTTTTCTTGTCCTATTGCATTAGCTATGTCTTTCAGGACAACGTTGAATAGGACTGGAGAAAGGCAACATTCTTGCCTTGTTCCCAATCTTAGGGAGAAAGCATTTAGTTTCTCATCATTAAGTATGATAGTACCAATTACTTTCTTACAATGTGGAAAGCAATAAAATCTAATTTAAAATATGTCTATATTTTCTAGATTTTTTGCCTTTCTTAAAAAGGCCTTCCCTACTCCAGGGTTATAGAAGTACATCCCTATATTTTCTTTCTTTTAATAATTGCATAGGTTTGTTTTTTACCTATGCTTCTTTAATCCATCTGAAAATTATTTTGTATGTGGTGTGAGCTAGGGGTCTGTGGCAGATAGATACTATATGATGGCTGGCTCAAAATTCATATCAGTGCCCTTCTGGTGTGTCTTCCTGTATTGCAAAGATTCCCCTCATGCCCTAGAATTCCAGATGTAATGAAGAGTCCCCTGGTTAGATGTCTTCAGGGTCCATTACAGCTCCAAGCCAATGACTGAGCACAGAGAGGAAACTAGGGCATAGCCAATTCTTCCCACCATGAGACTTCTTTATGGGCAATCTTTGTGGTAGCCAAGACTTTCCTCAGAGCTTCACCAGAGTCTGAGGCCTTTTCTGGCCATCGCTTCTTCCTTCTCTCTTTCCTTTCACAGGTGTCATAACTGTGTTACAGTCAGAAGACTTTCCCTGCTATTTCTGCTCCCTCTCCCTTTTCCCTTACACGGACAGTATCACAACGCACCTCTTACCCTCTTAAACTCCATCTTGATGTCTGCCTCCTGGGGACCTAAGCAGATACAACTGACATGAAGCTTCAAGTTATTTGGAGAAAAAGCTAGCACCACCACCATTTTATTAGCACAGATCCTGGTAGAGGTGTGTGGTCTCAGAACAACATCCATGGCAAAAACTTCCTACTGTCTGGCAGCTTCCAGACTGTAGCAGACATCATCTCCATCAGTGGCTCAGTTCTGCATTGTGACTTTGGAAATGTGTCTGGTAAGTTCAACTAAAGTCTTTTTCTTCAATGCCTCCTACAACCCTGACTGCTATGGGTACCTTCCATAAATTCCTTTCTGATTAAAATATTTAGAATAGATTCTCTTTGCAGGAAGCAAAGCCATCACCAATATATTATCTAAGTTAATTTTTCCCAGTGGGAAATCTGTTGTCCCCAAATCATTGCTCCCAAACCGTTTTTGAATAGCAGTCCTTTTGTACTGGTTTAAAAATGCCCCGTTAGCATACACTACATTTCCATGGATCTGTTTCTTTACTGTCCCATTGATTGAATTACACCACTATCACTCTGCATTAATCACTTTATAGTAAATATTTGTATGTGGAAGGGCTGTGTCTTCCTCATTGTTCTTGCTGTGTCAAAATTTGTTTGACTATTCTTGTACATTTTTTCTTCTAAGATGACTTTTAGAATTAGCTTGTAAAGTTACATTTTTAGAACTCTTGTTAAGTTTTTATTGGGACTTTACTGAATTTATAGATTAATTTTGGGAAAATTTACGTTTTTACAATATTGGATCTTCACCAAGGTCCATTCGTATTGGGGGCTAGCTAAATGGCTTAGGAATAGGCCTGAAGCTTGAAGGCACACAGACTGATGAGCAGGCTATTCCAATGCCATCAGATTATTGTCTCAGTACCCAATGCAGAGGTTGCAGAGAGAGCCTCCAGGATGTCCTGGGAGAGTCCAGAAAGTCTTCATAGGCATAAAGGCAGCATCTGAGCTGGGATGTGAAGGATGACTAAGATTTTTCTATCCCAGGAAGGGACAGCATGAGCCAAGGTACCCTGGCATGAGACGACCTGGAGTGTTTGGGAAATCACAGGTTGTTCTGGATCACTCGAGCAGGGAGTGGCAAGGGGTTTGGGAGAGGTGCTACCAAAACAGTGACTGATTTGACCAGAGGGGTTATCATCTGACAGCCAACGTGTGTGCTAGGCACCATCCTAAGCTTATCGAACATGTACAACATCCCAGTTACAGAGCTACTGTCATGATCTCCATGTTACTGTGAAACAATATAGTTAAAGAGAAGTCAGCTGGTCACCGTGGCTCATGCTTATAGTCCCAGCACTTTGGGAGGCCAAGGCAGGAGGATCACTTGAGCCCAGGTGCTTGAGACCAGCCTGGGGGAGCATAATGAGACCCCTCTATAAAGAATTTTTTTTAATTAGCTGGATATGGTGGTACACATCTGTAGTCCCAGCTACTTGGGAGGCTCACTTGAGCCTGGGAGAAAGAGAGAGAGAGAGAAAAGTTAAGCGACCATCTGAAAGCCATGTGGCCAGAAAGTAACGGAAGTAAGACTGAAGCCCAGGGAGATGGTCCCCAGGGGCCATCCATCTTATCTCCGCACTGTCTGAAGAGCCTCATAGGCTGAAGCACAGAGCCCCGGCCCATTAATCCCAGTGCCCTGTTGCCCACAGATGCACAAGGATGAGCCTGTAGAGTCTGACTATACCTTACAAATAAGATTTGCTAAACCAGGAAAGGAGAGACATGGCAATTCCTCTTGCAAGAGGCTAATTTAAGCAGCAGCCTCAGGAGAGATGATATCTGGGCAGACACATGATACCTGAACCAAGGCAGCTACCAGAGAATAGAGAGGAAAGGCTGGGAAAGAGGCCATCAGGACTTGAATCTCAGACTCAGACTCCAAATCAAATCTGCTTTTCACACCACGCTGTCACCCAGTCATTCATTCAGCACTTACTAGGACCTTACTAGGTATAAGACTGGGTGCTGGCTTCCAGGATACATCCTGCTTCTGCCCTAAGGCTGGGCCCAGAGCTTAAAAAGGTGGCCAGTCAAGGCCGGGCACAGCGGCTTATGCCTGTAATCCCAACACTTAGGGAGGCCAAGGCAGGAGGATCACCAGGTCAAAAGATGGAGACTATTCTGGCCAACATGGTGAAACCTTGTCTCTACTAAAAAAAAAAAAAATGCCAAAAATTAGCTGGGCATGGTAGCATGCACCTGTAGTCCCAGCTACTCGGGAGGCTGAGGCAGGAGAATTGCTTGAACCCAGGAGGCAGAGGTTGCGGTGAGCCAAGATCGCACCACTGCACTCCAGCCTGGCAACAGAGCGAAATTTCATCTCAAAAAAAAAAAAAAAAAAAAAAAAAAAAAGGTGACTGCTCAGAGCTGTCCCAACCACACCACATAACAAGAGGGCCCAGGATGTAGCCAACTCCCCTGGCTTCCCACAACATCCCAGCACAACACAACATCCCAGCACAGCCTTCCCTGTCCGTGTGGGGCTCACACCCTCTGCCCTCTCATAGCACAGAACGTCTCTCTCCCTTCCTCTCTCTCCTTTCTTCCCTTTCTCCCTCTCTCCCTCTCTCCCTTCCTTCCTTTTTTTTCATTCAACAAACATTCACAGATTGCTGGCCTTCTGCCAGGCTCTAACTAGGTGCTGGAGAAGCAAAGATGCAAGATGAAGTCTTATCCCAAATAATTACAGGAAAGAGAAAAGAAACATAAGAAATAGCCATCAGTAATCTGTCTAGGAACCATAGGGATGCAAAGGTCTCAAAGGGTACTGTGGGGGTTGGGGGGTGTCAGGGGAGCATTTCTTTGCCAAAGAAGCAGCTTCAGCCTCACTGAGGAGGTGCGACAAAGCCTGGAATGTTCTGGAAACTACAAACATGGGGTCAGGTTTTAAAGCCGAAGCTTTGGTCTGGAGATACACAGGCAGAGTTTGGCATCCTGGCTGTGCCACGCACAACCTGTGTAGCCAAGGTGAGTTATTAAACGTCTTTGAAACTATTTCTTCATTTGTAAAGTGGGGATAATAATTCTCATTTCATAGGGTCATTGTGAGAATTAATTGAGAATATTTATCCCACAAAATATCTTTTGGACACCTACTGTATGCCAAACACAGCTCCAGCCTGGGTGTGCACAGTTAAACAAAACAGATCAAGTCCCTGCCCTCATGAGGCTCATATTCTAGTGGAGGGAGACAGACAGTGAATACATGGAAGCATGACATCATGTCAAGTAGTGGTAAGTGACTGCAAAACAGTAAAGCAGGTGTCTCAGGTTGGGCTCCTCAGGAGCAGCCCCTGAGACAAGGATTTGCCAAGAAAGTGCTCCCAGGGGCTGCTGGTAAGGGACTGGGCGGGCAGGGCAGGGGGAATGAGGAGGCCCTCAGGGATTCAGCCTCAAGTCCAGCCTCACAGAGGAGGCTTCAGCCTGATCTCGCAGGAATCACCGACATGGTCCCAGCCCTCCACACCCCCACACCCTTAGTCACTTGTTAGAGGACACCCAGGGATGTAAATTTCCAGGCTGTTCTGGTGTCTGCAGGAAAAGCAGCCTCCAGTAGCCCAAGGATGGGTCTCTAGAGAAGATGAAGAGAATGGAAGAAGGAAGGAAGGAATGGAGGGAGGGAGGGAGGGAGGGAGAGAGGAAGGAAGGAAGGAAGGAAGGAAGGAAGGAGGGAGGGAGGGAGGGAGGGAAGGAAGGAAGGAAGGAAGGAAGGAAGGAAGGAAGGAAGGAAGGAAGGAAGGAAGGAAGGAAGGAAGGGAAGGGAGGGAGGGAGGAGAGGGAAGAAAGGAGGGGAGGGAGGGAAAAGGAAAGGAAGGAGAAAGGAGGGAGAGAGGAAGGAAAGAAGGAAGGGAGGGAGAGGAAAGGAAGGAAGGAAAGGGAGGGAGGAAAAGGAGGGAAAGGAAAGGAAGGAGGGAGGGAGGGAGGGACAGAGGAAGGAAGGGAGGAAGGGAGGGAGGGATGACGGGAAGGGACGGGGGGAGACCTGGCCCATGAATCCCAGTGCTCTGTTGCCCACAGAGGCCCAAGAATGAGACTGTAGGAAGATCTGGCTCTTCAGGGTTTGCTGGTCAACAAAATGTTAGTAACTTACATTTACAAATGCTTTAGCATGCCCAAGACAGTTTCCTCTCTCCTCAGGGTAGACAAGTGGTGGTTGACCCAGTAGCCATCCTACCCCCTCCCACTGGGCAGCAGCCATGCCCTTCAGACAGGACAATCCCACCCCCGTGCACAGGTCTAAAGGCTGTTTGGTCCAGTGAGAGAGATGCAGACAGGGAATCCAGAGATGTGGGATCCAAAGTCCAGCTTGGCCATAATTGGCTGAGTGATCTTGGGCTCGTCTGTTCCCCTCTCTGGGCAACACTTTCCTTGTTGGTCACGTGAGGGGCTTGTGTTACCAACAGGTGGTCTGTAACATTTCTTCTGGCACTGGGATCCTTTTATTTCTAAGACTGTAAATTGCCTGGCCTGTGAGAGGACAGCTGAGGGTCGTGGACAGAGTCTAAGGTGAGGAGTACGAAGATCCAGTTCAGACCTGGGCCCGACTTAGCACCTCTGTGCCCCTCAGAGCTTCATCATCCTCATCTACAGGATGAAGAAAAGTCATTCTTGCCCAAATTACTTTCCTGGGTGAATAAAAGACAATAAAGCTGCAGAAAATATAAAATTTTTACCCTTGCTAATTATTTGTGAGCATCTGCTCAATCCGGGCATTGCGGTGAGAACCTTACGTACTTTATCTAAGTTCATACGGAGACCTAGAGGTGAGAACTGTACCCAGGGTTGTTCGGGGAAATGCTTAGCAGCCAGCCCGCCGGGGGGAAGGCCCTGATTTGTAGTGTTTGCCCATTTCTGTGGTGTCAATGCTTCCACTTTGGCCCTTTCCAGCTGAGCAATCTCATGTTACTGAATGCAGAGCTGGGGAGAAATGCACGTACCGTAGTTGGCTTTCCAGGGTGGAAACCAGCCAGCTCCAGTGCATCACCGACTCTATCCACTTTATTTATAAGAAATCGGATTCCGAAACATGTCCAGATTCACAGTCAATACTAGCAGAGTCAGGATTGAAACCCAAGCCTGACTGCCTAGAAGCTCGGTGGCCCCTGCTCTTCTCTCTGCTGAGGGGAACGGGGGGTGCCTGCACTCACGGAGAGAGGCTGAACTTTTAAATCAGAAGGTGCAGGTTTGAAGCCTGGCTCCCTTGCTTCCTGGCTGTAAGAGACTTGAATGCACCACTTAGCCACTCCTAACCTAAGGCCTCAGTTTTCTCATCTGTTAAATGGGAGAGAGTGAGCGCCCAGCACACACGGTTTCTCTGTGATTCCAGTGAATATGGCCGTGCTTTGGGACAGAGAAGCTCATTTTGTAAGCAGCAGCACCTGGAGCCACAGTGGTGATGAGCTGCTCACCTACTGCTTCCAGCAGGACTTGGGGCCCCCAGCCCACTTCCCTGTGCCCGAGGATCTGTAGTTGAAGGCCAGTGTAAGCATCTCGGGGCTTCTGCTTCAGTCCTACCATGGAGCTCCCCTCCCTCAGCTCCCAATCCCTAACATTCCAGCACAAGTCCCTCCCTTCTGCCCCTTCCCTGTGAGTTAAGCCCAGCAGAAACCAGAACCCTTCTCAGAGGTGCCGGAATCCTGTGCCCCATAAATCGGTATGCTGAGCTGAGAGACCAAAGGAACGCTCTGGAAAAGGAAGTCAATCACCTGATGATTGTTTTTAAATATGATCTCATGAACTCAGACCTACCCATGGGATCAAACTGCCTTCCACCACCGCCACCCCCAGTAAGGATATTTGGGGCTCAAACTTCCTTCTCTTGATGCTCAAGCAGCATAGGGTACAAAGGGCCCTGTGGCAGGGCTCAGGGTCTCCTGGAAACCATGCCCTGCTTGGTGACATGGCCCAGAGGGAGCTCAGGTACCCTCTTGAAACCTGCACTCACCCAGTCTAGCTGACTGACAGAGACAGAAGTTCTTTGGGGAACTTGTGTAAGAGGGAGACATTGTGTTCTCTTTAGAAGCCAAGACTATCCCCAAATCACATGAATTTACATACACACATGTGTGCACACATGCCCTTGCACACACAAACACGTGTGCCCATTTGCACACACACTCACCTACATGTGTGCCCACTCCCATCTTATTCATCCTGGAGAGCCCTGAGATTCTGGAGATGCAGAGATGCACATTGTGATGTTGACTATGGTTCTCAGAAGAGGCAAGAAAGAGATTTTGGGGTGACCCAAATCCCAGCAGAGCCCCTAGCGATGCAGAAGGGGAAGAGCATGGACTGGAAACCGCAAGAGAACAAGAAACCGGAGAAGGGATTCCTGACGGGAAGAAGGATTCTGGAGCCACCTCCGGAGGGGCAGCTTCCCTGTGGCTGGCTTCTTGGTAGAACATGGACAGCAGGAGCTTTGCAAAGGGCAGGTTTAACCTGGAACAAAGAAGAACAGACCTAGGATCTGAGAAAGGGACCATTCGTTCTGAGCGATGGGGGGAACTCTGAGTAAGGACTGATCTGGCCTTAGATCGAAGGATGGAAGGAAGGGCAGGCTGTGACGAGGCCTGAAACCCCTCCAATGGGCTGGGACAAGCAACCAGCCAGAGTGGTTCTTGTGGGCCAGGGCTCCTCTTTGCCCTGGCTTGTGTGTGATGTTATCCAGAGCTTTCCTTTAAGTATATGCCTGGGGGGATGGTCTGTACAGAGATGGACTGGGGATGTTGGGGGCAAGGGAAGGGGAGCAGGGACAGAGTTTGGAAGCTGGGGTGGCCCTGGGAGGTTTGTCATGTCCTCTTGACATTAAGTGGGGTGATAACAGGCACTGAGAGCAGCTCTCGCTGTGGGAACCTCAGCTAAGAAGAGGAGATTAGTGGGGTGGGGACAGGTAGTCTAGTAGGACAGGAAGCATCAACTAAGGGACCTCCCAGGTGGCACAGCCCTGGTGAACTGACCATTATCCCAGATGGGGCCAATCAAACTCCAAAGAGAGGGGAACCTGCAGACCCTCCTTGGCCAATGTGTTCAACCCTTATGAGGGCTTGGAATGCCCACACCCCACACCCTAGGCTGCCTTAGCCTGGCACAGGACACCCCCATGACTGAAGCTGTGAGTGTGGGGTCTGTGCAAAGTCTTAGGGCCACTCCATATGGCCTTGGGGGGCCCAGTAACCTGCCCAGACCACATCAGAGCCTGCAGCCTGGTCCCTGGGTCATTTCTAGATTCAAGGACTTCCCCTTACAGTGTTGGACAAGTCCCGTGCCCTGGGGCTCAGGGTTACCTTTTTCTCCTCCCAGATTCATCACCCCCATCCCAGCAAACCTCAGTGGGTGCTGAGAACACTCTCAAAGGCATGAATCCCACAGTTTCTGACAGCCAATGGGCCACCTTTCTCAGATGCTGAGCTTAAGTCTCTGAGGGCAGCTTCTGAGAGTTGCCCCCTGGTTCTGCCCAGGAAAGGAGACTTGACCTCTCCAGAGGCAGATGTGGGATCCCTTAGAGATTGTGGATCTGCACCAGCAGAAGGGAAGGGCTGGTGAAGACTCCTTAGACGTCCTTGTCCACCCCATGTGCTGCACAGATGAGGAACCTGAGGCCCAAAGAGGGGACACGGTTACTCCTGGGCTCCAGAGACGGGTTCAGGGCAGATCTAGGGCTGAACCTGGGGCTCCCATCATCCATTTTTCTTCTTTTCTTTTTCTTTTTTGAGACAGAAAGAGACTCTGTCTCCAGGCTGGAGTGCAGCAGCACTTTCTTGGCTCACCACAGCCTCCTCCTCCTGGGTTCAAGAGATTCTCCTGCCTCAGCCTCCTGAGTAGCTGGAACTACAGGCAAGCGCCACCACACCCAGCTAATTTTTGTATTTTTAGTAGAGACGGGGTTTCACCATGTTGGCCAGGGTGATCTCGGTCCCTTGACCTCAGGTGATCCGCCTGCCTCGGCCTCTCAAAGTGCTGGGATTACAGGCGTGAGCCACTGTGCCCCGCCCCCACTGCCCATTTTTTTCTATCAAAGTTCATGCTACTGTCCCAAGGCCCTGCTCCAGAAACAGAGCCACAGAAGCCTTCTGAGCCTAGGCGAAGACCTGGCCCACCCTACTGTCCCAGGATGGGCGTTGGTGAGGGCCAGGACGAGCTCTGGCAGAGGCAGGAAAGCAAGCACTGTCTAAACACGCTGTGGGGCCTGCATGTCTGGCTGGCTGTCCCCCAGGCCAGGTGGACCTCTGACACACAGCAGGAATTTTCCACTGGCGCATCCTCTGGCTGGTTGGGATCCAACGCATTTTCGAGCCTTTTTTTTTCACTCCAGTTGTCTCCCCTGCCCCATGAAGATGCAACCTGAGGGCCAGAGCATGGGGGCCGTGAGTCTTCAGAGAGGCTTCGGGAGCCCCCCTTCTCTGACCCAGAAGCCACCAGTCAGTACCTAAAATCCAGAATGAAGGAAAGGAAAATCACTTTTAATAAATCTATATCGATAGTGAAATTAAAGTTCAGAGAGAAGGTGACATGCCCAAGGTACATCAACACAGGCTTGTCTAAGCCTGGCACATCCTATTTCCCCTGTACCCGCTTCCCAAGGTTGAGAGCTAAGGTCACCAGAAGACACTGCAGGGGGTAGTTTCAAAGATGAAGCTGCAGCCAGGTTCAGTGGCTCACACCTTTAATCCCAGCACGTTGGGAGGCCGAGGTGGGCAGATCACCTGAGGTCAGGAGTTTGAGACCACGTTGGCCAACATGATGAAACCCTGTCTCTGCTAAAAATACAAAAATTAGCCAGCTATGGTGGCACATGCCTGTAGTCCCAGCTACTAGGAGGCTGAGGCAGGGGAATCACTTGAACCCAAGAGGCAGAGATTGCAGTGAGCTGAGATCACACCACTGCACTCCAACCTGGGTGACAGAGTGAGGCTCTGTCTCAAAAAAAAAAAAAAAAAAATCTGCAAGAGGGAGCTAGGCCATCCATGTGGGGACACTGCCAGCTCACAGAAGTCCCTGGGTTTGACAGCTGAGTGTGCCAGTGACACACATGTCCCCGTGCTGTGTCTCTCCAACCTGTCAGCAGCAAGGCCAACAGCTCCTTCCCAAAGGCAAGGCCAGGAGGTCGGGACCCACACTTTAGGAGCCTGTGACCCCTCATCCTGCATTACAGTGGTAGGGCTGTTTCCTGGGTTGGGACTGACATAGTCTACCCTGCATTCAGAGCATTCCCTGGGCAGCAACAAGGGTCTTGACCTGGAACCTGTTGGGAGGACAGCCTGAGAGGCTGGGCCTGCATACAGAGGCCAGGTGGGCTGGAGCCTGAGTCTTGTGGGGCCTTTGTCAAGCCATGCAGGAGGGCCACAGGAGGCCACAGTGGGCAGCCACAGGAGGCCACAGTGGGCGGCCACAGGAGGCCACAGTGGGCTGCCACAGGCTGCTGCTTGTTCCCAAGGCAGTGTTCCTGGTGGTTGGGGTGGTACCTGTGCCTGCAGGGCAGCACAGGTAGGAAGAAGACCACTTCACACAGAAAATGGCATTCTGTGGGCTCTTCCCTTGGACCCTGGGAATGTTTCCTAGAATCACCAACTTCCCAGAGCCTGGACCTCCACAAAACCAAGGAGACTCCAGCCCATTCAGAGAGGTGGGCAAGTGGGGAAGATGACGACAGGAAGATCTGGAGTACCATTTGTTCTGTGCAACTCCCACCCTCATGAAACCCCTTTTGTGGTTTGAATGTTTCCTTCCTCTGAAACTTATGTTGAAACTGAATCCCAATGTGGCAGTATTGAGAAATGGGGCCTTTAAGAGGTGATTAGGTCAGGAGGGCTCTGCCCTTATGACTGGACTAATCCATTCATGGATTAATGGATTACTGGGTTAGTGAATTAATGGGCTATCACGGGAGTGAGGCTGATGGCTTTATAAAAAGAAGAGAGATCCGAGCTAGCACGCTTAGCCCCCTCACGCTGTGATGACCTACACCACCTAGGGGCACTGCACAGAGTCCCCACCAACAGGAAGACCCTCAGCAGCCCCTCAGCCTTGAACTTCTTCGCCTCCATATCTTAAGAAATTCCTTTTCTTGACCAGGCACAGTGGCTCATACTTGTAATCTTAGCACTTTCGGAGACTGAGACGAGTGGATCACTTGAGGTCAGGCATTCAAGACCAGCCTGTAAAAATACAATAATTAGCGAGATGTGGTGGCAGATACCTGTAATCCCAGCTACTCAGGAGGCTGAGGCAGGAGAACCACTTGAACTCAGGAGGCAGAGGTTGCAGTGAGCCAAGATTGCACCACTGACTCCAGGTTGGGGGACAGAGCAAGACTCTGTCTCAAAAATAATAATAATAATAATAAATCCCTTTTCTTTATACATTACTCAGTTTCAGGCCTTCTCTTTAAAGCAACAGAAAATGTACTAAGACAATCCTATGGCTGGGTCCCCATTGACCAGCCCAGCATTTCCTGTGTTAGAGAAAAAGGTTTTTCCATGGTCAAATAAATTTAGGAAACCAGGCTAAACCAGTCCCGGTTCCCAAATATGTTACAAATTTCCTGCAGATTTTCTAGACAGAGGTTCTTAAGCTGGGGTGAATTTGTCCCCCAGGGGACACTTGTCAATGTATTTTGACATTTTTAGTTATCACAACTGGGAGGGTATTACTGGCTGCTGCTAAACATCCTACAATGTCCAGGACACCCCACAATAAAGAATTATTCAGGCCCAAATGTCAACAGTGCTGAGACTGAGAAACTTTGTCCTAGAGTGTTGCAGAGAACTCAAGAGAGGTGTTCAGGGGCCACAGCACAGAGAACATTTGTCACTCATTTGGACCACCCTGCATCTGCTCTCCCTTCCTATGTTTGAGGACTTCCTATGTTTTGATGCAGAGGCTGTGCCCAGAACAGAAGCTCTATGAAGCCAGTCCACATTGTGCCAGCCTCTCTTGCAGCTAGGTGGGAGGCACGTGACCTCCCTCCACCAGTCACATGCATTTTCCCAGGCTTTCAATCTAAAACTCGTGATGCAGAAAAGTGGGAGCATCACCTGGACCCCGATCCCACCTGATCTGGAACTACAAAATCCAATGTGGCTTTTTCACCTCACCTCAGGTGGGGATTGCAGTCCAGGTGAACTAAAAAGAGGGAGGCAGAAGGAAAAGAATGGACTTTGGGAAGTACCTACAGTGAGCTCAGGCAGCACACTGGGTACTTCACATGTGGCGTTGCATTTACAGCACAGCTGAAATAACCAGAAAAGAAGCCCTGGCCCACTCAAAGCTGGGGTGCATGCTTTCCCCCACCTCCCAGTGAGTTGGGTGTCCCAGGCCTGATGGCTGTCAGGGAGCTTCCAGGAGAAACAGGCAGGACCCTTGAGAAGCTGGAGGAGCAGGAGGGGAGGAGGAGAAGGAAATAAGCAAGAGAAACTGGCCCACACAGTCAGAGCAGCTCCAGAGAGTGAGCTGAGAAGGAATCTTAGAAATCGGTGAGTCCAACTACCCCTTTTACAGATGAGGAAACTGAGGTCCAGGGTTCAGTAGCAGAACTGGAAGTAAAGCTCAGCTCTTTAGCTCCTTCTCCATTGCTCTTTCTACTGCTTAAGGTGTGTACACAGATCCCTGTGTGCATGCATGTGTGCACACCATGTGTGTGGGTGTGTGTGTGTGCACACCATGTGTGTAGGTGTGTGTGTGTGTACACACATAGGTGGCTGAGACAAGGTCATCTGTCTCTCCATCCATCTGTAATCCAGGATGGCCATGATGTCAACATGAGTTAAGATGTTTATAGAAATGAAAAAAAAATGCTTAGGAAAGAAGTTAATCTCTACATGGGGGTGGGGGATCCAGTTTCAGAAGGTTAATGTCTTGATTTTTTTTAAATCCCTTTTCTGTTTTATTCAAAGAGGATTTGGTGTTCTCAGCCCCAGCTGGGAGCTTAAGGAAACAGATCTGCATTTTTCGGCCTCAGCCTATCCCTGAAGCTCTAGGCCTCTCTTATTGGCCCTGAGGACAGGGATGCCTGGAACCTGGTCTCTACTCAGGCCAGCTCCATGCCTCAGTTTTCCTCCGTACAGAGGCCTGGGGCTTCCTTTTCTATCCCTTTTCTCAAGAGTGGTTTGTCCAGCCCTAGAGCAAAAGGGCTCAGACACAGGAGATGTGAAGCAGAATTCACAGTTGAAGCTGGGGGGCCTGGCCTGGCAGCTGAGAGAGGGCAATAGGCTCTGAGGGAGGCTCTGCGTGAGCAGAGAGAGGAGGAAGGTGCGCAGACAGCAGTGTGTTGTGGAGTACTTGCCAGGAATCCCACCTTCCCCATCTACTGTCTGGGTGAAACTTGGAGTGACATTTCCTCCCTGGAAAAATGGGGGTGACTGTGGGACCACATTTACACTGGCTATGCTCTTACAGCTGAGTTTTGGGGCAAGCATGAGAATGCATTTCTAAGGTCAGCTTTGGTAGGTGGACAGAGGCTTTGGTGTGACCATCTGTGGTCCCCACCAACCTTCATCAAGCCACTGGAGATCAACTGCCTCCTGGCATCCCAGTCCATCAGACCCAGTAGCTTCCTTGCCCAAAACTCCCCAGAGAGAGAATTCCCCTTTGCAGAAGGCTGGACGCCCCAGGGTAGCACAAAGTGAGCTGGCGCCCTCACCCAGGGCTAATCAAGTTCCCAGAAATTTTGACTGCAACAAAAAAGCAGGTCCCAGTTCCTCCAGATTCCCAAGGTCAGCACGACTATCTGCTCCAGTCCAGGGCCCTGGCCTGTGCCTGGAATACCATCATCCCTTTCCTAGGCCTCCATATTTCTTACTAGGAAACTCAGTAGCAAGCTTTGAGCTCAGTCAAGTGCTGGTGCTATCATCATGTAAGCCCTCAGCCCTTGCCCACTCTGGGCCTCTGTTTCATCAACTGTTAAATGGGAATTTAGCCCAGATGACCTCCTCTATCACACGCAAGTTCCCTTTGGCACTCATTTCAATATTCTAGACTTCAGAGTCCTGCTAAGACCCTCGCCTGCCTCTCGTCAACTCAGTCCTTCCACAGCCCACCTCCATCCCCAGGCTAGATGCTGGCGAGGCCCCTTGTTAATCTGGTTGACAGGCCTAGGACCTGCTTCTGTTTGTCAGTTCCTTCTTCCCAGTGTGCTGGCACAGAGCCCAGCAGCTGGGGCCATGGGTGTCAGGATTCCTCCCTTGGCAGTCCCTTTTACCCAGGCAGATCACCTAAGCCTCAGGCTGGCTTCCTTCTTGGGCTATGGCATGCATTAGTTTCCAGCCCTTATCAAGAAAAGAGGGAACAGAGGGCTATGGTATGCCAGTCCTACTGTAATGACGGTTGCTTCCCTTATCTCCTTTAATCCTGCCATCCTCCAGAGGCAGATGGGGCCAGGAACCCCACTTTAATAAGAAGCAGCGGGGGCAGGCCCCACCCAGGGGTGTCGACTCCAGAGTTTGGGCTCCTTCCTCAGCCTCGTGCTACCTCCTTAGATCTCCTCTGGGAAAGCAGGGCAGAGTTATTTGGCCAGGAGTCCTGCTTTAACTCAATTCATCAAATATTTATTAATAGACCAGAAGGTTTGCTTGGCATGGTGTTAGGGGTCAGAAGGGGATCGTGGAACCTATGGGGTGATTCCCTTCCAGCCCCTGGGCTGGGCCCAGTCACGCCCCCATGACAGTGGCAGGCCATCATCAGACACCCGTGGGCCTCTGGCAGCCGTTTTCCCAATTGTTCTTTTGGATCCAGCAAGTTACAGCTCATTCCTTTGGCCCACATTGTTCCTTAACGACATCACTTTTTCCATCTCCCAAAGGCACTGTGCCCTCCCGCCTGAGCACTGCCTCCCAGCTGATCTCCATCTCCCTGGCTTGCTGTAGTTTCCATGGACCACTGAGGGCATCATCTCTGGATCATCTGAGATCTGTGAAGCTCAGAGCCTGGGTACTCCTGGGCCTCCCCATGGTGACCCAACACCATGACCAACCTCGTCCATGTGGTTGGATGGTCCCTGCCCCTTCAAATCCCTGGTGCCCTGGAAACACGGCTCTTCTCCTCATCCTTTAACTTGTGCACAGATATGGAGATCCTTGTGAGTCCCTGCCTGGGCTGGATGTCAGGTTGGGCCATGGACAGCTCTTCCTGTCCCTCATCTCCACCTTGCATGGCAGTCTCCTGTCCCCGTCCCTTTGCATGCTCAAGTCACTTGGCATCACCCACAGCTCTACATACTTCCTATTCCAAGTCAAGAGTCAGTTCCTTCTGGGTTAACCCAGGTGCTGGGTCCCGGCCCTTCCAACAGCCTTCCCTTCTGAGCTACTCATGCATGTGACCGGTATGATCTTAAGCTCTCCTTATGTGCCAGGCCCAGTGTTGCCAGCACCTTCTGTTTTACTCCCCTGCCATTGATAGCTCTGGCCCCACCATTTGCTAGTGAGGTAGTGTGGCACAGAAGGCAAAGCGCACACTTTGGAGTCAGATTGATCTGGGTTTCAGTCCTGGATTTTTTATCTGTTGGTTTGTTTACTTATTTATTTGAGACTGAGGCTCCCTCTGTCGCCCAGGCTGAAATGCAGTGGCATGATCTCGGCTCACTGCAACCTCCACCTCCCAGGTTCAAGCAATTCTGGTGCCTCAGCCTCCCAAGTAGCTGAGATTACAGGAGTGTGCCACTATGCCTGGCTAATTTTTGCATTTTTTTTTTTTTAGTAGAGACAGGTTTTCACCGTGTTGGCCAGGCTGGTCTCAAACTTCTGACCTGAAGTCATCTGCCTGCCTCGGCCTCCAAAGTGCTGGGATTACAGGCGTGAGCCACCACACCTGGCCATACCGTCTATTTAATTACAAAAATTTAGACAAGTTGCTTTGCTGGAAGCTCCAGTTTCCTCATCTGTCAGCTGGGAATGCTGCCATTCCTAGGGCTGCTTGGCGCACTAAGTGCATTCATGTATGTACCTGGTGTGATGTGTATTTCTGGCATAAAGGCAAGAAAGAGCCCAGTATATTTGGAGGAACTGCAAAGAACACAGAATGGCAGGTCCAAGGAACCCGAAGGGGAACAATAGGGCATGTGGCCGGAGAGGCCAGCTGGAGGAATGGAGCATGGCATGGAGGACCAAGCAAGGAATCCAGGCCAGGCAGAGCCAACAAAGCCAGGAGCTCATCATGTCATTACCCTGCCCAAGCACCTTCATGTCCCCCAACTGCCTCCAAGTGGCAGTGCAAGTTTCTTTAGCCAACCCTTGAGGCTTTCCAGCAAGCATCCAGTCTAGTCGTCTCTCCCATCACGCCATGAAAAAGATGGGGAATAAAGTGGCATCTCCTTTATAGCCTCTTTCTCAGTGAATGATTAGTGCCAGGTGCGAAGGAGCAGGACCGTCCGGGCCTGCCTCTGTGCTCCAGCCCCCATGTCCTGTCTCCACCCTTCTCTTCTCCTTTGGGCCTGATCCAGGAGAATCAGCTCTCCCCAACCCCAGTCTCTGAATCAAGGTTGCTTCTTGCCCCCTTCACCACTCCACTAAATACCACGCAAAGGCTGTGTGTGGCTCAGCAAGGCCAATGGTTGCCAGTCAGCACCAGGGCTCTTCTTTGAGGACAGATGGAGGCTTTGGTCTGATGACATGGGCACCAGGCATCTGAGATCACCAAGGCCAGGAAAAGCTAAAAGTCAGGTAGCTCCCACTGTCTGCTCCAGCAAGGCCGGCCGGCTCTCAAAGCTACAGTCATGACCATCAAAACAGAGAGAAGGGCGAGGTCGGAGAGGGAGAGCTGAGCCCCAGCTATTAACATTCTCACCTTTTACTAAAATACTATCTTCGTTTCACATTTACACCTCACTTGCAGGCTCCCCAGCCCTGTGTAAGGTAGGCTATGCAGGCATTGCTCCCTCTGTTTTCTCATGTTGCAGAGAGAAAACTGAGGCTCAGAGAAGGGCCTGCCCAAGGTCTCACTGCTGGTCATTGCAGAGGCCTCTTGCCTTCTGGTCCCTTCCACTGGGCTGCCCATCTGGTGAGTTTGGTTCACATCAGTTGTTTGGTACTGATCCAGAGTTCTAGAACTTCTGTTTAAAAATCCCCTCCAGCATGGGGAGGGGGCAGCACTCAGAAAATCTTCCAGGGAGTTCTTCCTCTGGAAAAGGAGGCTGCCGTGTGAAGCAGGGTGAATAGAACAGATGCCATCGTGGCCCACACCTCGTCTCTTTCCGTCTTGCTCATCACCCTTCATTTCCAGGGACACCCTTCCCGTTCATTAACACTCTTAACATGACCCACCCAACTTTCTCGACGAATCTGGGACTCCGAAGCCACTAAATCATAGCTGTTTTGAGGGGAACACTCATTTCATAAAATTTCTAGAGAAAAGAAAAATACTACCAGGACATCCATATTTTTTAATGTGTTGTTTTAGTTATTTTTTAAAACACAGTCTGAATAACTAGATCCTGTAGCGTGCATGTTTTATGTTTGGGGATAACTAGATCCTGTAGCGTGCATGTTTTATGTTTGGGGATTTCAAACAGGTTTTTCTCTAGCTAATCAGCTCACTTTAACCTGAACCAGAATTAAAGCCAGCTGGGCTGGATAGAGTCGCGTTTCAAGATTAGAATGGATCTTCTCCAGTCCGTTCTGTTTGTTTGACAGATAGGGAAACCGAGGCCCAGAATAGAGAAGTGCTCTCCCCAGTGAAATTCAGCTCCTTCGTGGCAGAGCCAAGTCTCAGCCCAGGTCTTGGAGTCCCCCTTTGGTACTGTTTCTACAGTGCCCTGTGCCCCAAGATCCAGGAAGCCTGTGGAAGGGGCCAGAGAACTGCTTTCTGAGCAGCCCCTGGCCTTAGACCAGCCTGCCCAGGCCTGGACCTCAAACTGCTCTGATGCTCCCACTCACGCATGTGTCTGGCTCAAATGGCTGTCCCTTTGGACTGCTGCAAGGGGCTGATTAGATGTAATTGCTTTGCCTAGAGCGAGCTATCTGCCTAATACAATCAGCTCCCAGTAATTAGCCTGCCAGAGGCCCATTTCCCTTGCTGGAGTCCTAGGGCCCCCAAGCCCTCACTCCAACCTGTGCATGATGGGCCTCCCTCTGCAGGTAACAGGGTGTAGGGTGTATGTGGGTGGGCTTCCAACTTGGTTTGGGGAGCTGGGAGAAAGCAGTGCTGTGGAGGCTATGCAAGAACTCCAGATGCATCCCTTCCTGAGGCCTGGAGCCAGGGAATACAGCATTTCCAGGTGGGAGGGATAAAGAGTCTGGCATAGACAGATTGCTCCATAAATGTTAAACTGAGCCCAACGGATCCACAAAGGGCATCTAGTCCAGCCCCAACCTCAATACATTCAACAGTCAAGACAAAAGGCAATTCTTGTGACCCACCATGTGCCAGGCACTCTGCTAGTTCCTAGGATCCTTCTAAAGTAGCCTCAAGCCAAGTGATCGACCAGACTGTGCTTGTATACCGCTGGTGGCCAAGTGCTCATCACCATCCTGGAAAGCTCACTCCTTCTTCAGGGGCATGGAGAATGTTCCTCTTATGTTGAACTGAAAGCTCTTTCCCTGTCGCATCATCCCCACAGACCACTGGCCCCTTCTGGGCTACACAGAGCAAAGCCAATCCCTCCTCAGGTGACAGCTCACATGTCCCCTGAGTCTTTTCTTCCGGCTGAACCTCCCAAGGCCTCTCCGTTGTGCCATGCACATCATGCTGGTGGGGCCCGTCATTAATCTGGTTGACAGGCCTGCAACTTATTTCTGTTTGTCAATTCCTTCCTCCCAGCATGCTGGTCCGGAGCCCAGCAGCCAGGGCCACAGGTGTCAAGATTCCTCCCTTGGCAGAAACAACTACAGCCCTAGCAGAACATGACACTACCTGAGGAGCACCATGGTGGCTGCCCGAGCCTGTCCACTGAAGAAAGGGCACCTGCAGCCTGCTCACCACTAGCAATCAACTCTGCTGCCCTCTGCCTCGCCCCAAGACACATACACACACACACACACACACACACACACACACGCACACACACACACACACACACTGCTGTGCATGCTCCCAGGCACCACTCAATACACACCAGCTGATTAATCATTGCAAGTGTTCTTGTAATTATTGCATTTGATGCTGAGAACAGGCTGCCTCTGCTTGCTTCTCAGAAGCCATAAACCTGCACAGAAGGATTTCAAGATTTGTGAGGCTGTTGACGCGATCTCCGGGCTCACTTTCTTCCTTAGCAACAACATGTTTGTCAGGAAATACAGGCTGTGGCCACTCCAGAACCTCTGCAGAGGACAAGCTTAAGGGACTTAATTCTTGTAGTGGGAAGAGAGCGAGTTTAGGGAACTCACCTTGCGGTACTTGGTTAGGAAGTAGGATAGCTGTGAGGCCTGGAGGTGTTCAGTTTCCTCATGGGCGCTGGGTGTTCTACAGTTTTCTCCAGGTTTAATTAGTCTGTGATCCTTGGCCAAATACAGAGAAGACTGGGCATGGAGGGAAAAATGCAAAGGGCCAGGAGACGAAAGAAGGGGAGAAGGGAGACCTGGAGTGAAACTGAAATTCTCAGGCTCACAGCCTCACACACACACATGCACACACGTACGTGCCAGGCTGGAGAACAAAGGCTGTTTCCTCCCAGATGTAGCCCTGTATCACCTGATGGCTCTTCTGAAACCTCAGTAATGGCTGGGTCTATCCCAGCCCCTACCCCAAGTGTGGGGAGGGGAAGGCATTGAAGAGAAAAGGAAAAGAAAGAGGAGCAGAGAGTGGAAGACGCAGAGGGAGGCATGCAAACGGCAAAGTCAGAAAAGTGAATCATCCCAGTGCCGGTGAGGACAGTGCAGGCAATCTTGTGCGCTGCTGGGGAGAATGAAAACCAAGACAGCCATGCCAAGGACAGCCCGGCAGTGTTTAGTGACATGCAGTGGGCATAAGCACTGTGGCCACTGAACAATTCCCTGCAGATCCTTAAGCACACACACACAAGGATGCTCAGCAAAGTCTGAGAGAGGCGGAGGCCACTTAGGAGGCCGCACTAGGGGCAGGGGTTCGTCACACATAGAGGATGCAGACTGTGGAATGAGGGCTACGGCTTCATGCTGATGATGGCTACTGTGAGCAGGAGCAAGCCTGACCCCACAGCAACTCCACAAAGCCTAGCTATTCCTCACTCTCACTGGTAGGAGAGCCAAGCCCAGTCCTGGCATGGGGCTGGCCTCTCAGATCTTTGAATTTGACCCCTCATTCCCAGGTGGGAACCCTTTCTCCCCATCCCACAGCACGACCGGGCAGGGTTAAGAACAGGGCCAGGTGTCCAGCCTCCCAGCCTCATGTGCTCTCCCCCTCAGCCTGCAGATCCTCTCTTTGTTAACAGTTGCCTTTTGTGTTTGATTTGGGCTTGAGATGTTAAACAAATAGTGTCTCTTGACAAACGCAAGCCGGCTGCACTGGGACCAGTTATGCTCCATAAAGCCAGGCTAATCCCCTGACTTCTCTCCCGACAGAGATACACCAAGAAACACCCCAATCATACCCAAAGCACCCTAAATCTGATCAACCCACGGTCAGGGACTGTGATCCCTGGTGCAGGGGTCAGTGTCAGCAATGTCCTCCCTGTCTTTCTGCAGCAGCTTCTGGGCTTCTCTCCCCCTTCTCAGGCCTGTCCCTGGGTTATGTCGAGATGGCTCTGGACCCTGCTTCCTACATGAACCATGGGCTCCAGGCCCTACCAACCCACCTGAGCCCACCAGGCCAACGGGACCAAATAGAGAGGTATTTACAGAACACCTTCTCTGTGTAAGGAAGCTGTGGGTTACAGACATGAGTAAGGCCCTACCCCTGCCCTACAGGAGCTTATGGTCTTGTCTAAACAGAACGAACTTGAAATTCATGTGAGGATCTGGTCTAGAAACTGATGGAGTCAGGCTCTGAACTTCGGTTTGTCTGACTCAGGGTCCTACCTCATTGATCCTGCCCCCATCCTCCAGCCAAATTGCCCATACATGGGGCTGGAAAGCAATGGATAGAGAGGTCTTCGGGCCTCTCATCCTCCAGGCCACATTCTTGGCCATTATACAATGAGCACTGCTGGTCAAATGGCCAGGGCTCTCATTAATATCCCAGAATGTCAGAGCAGGAAAGGATCTTTCAATACAGCCAATGCTTTTGTCTTGTAGAAAAGGAAACTGAGACACATAGCGGCCATGTGAGTTTCCTGAGTCCACCCATCTAGTTGGTGGGAACGGATGGCAGAACTGGGACCAATCTCCAGCCTCTGGACTTCTAGATCAGTGCTTTCTCCACTACACAACATGCTTCCTTGGGCCTCGGAACACTCACATCTGTCTTTATCCTCCTCTCCTAACCTAGACAGGGCTTGTTCCAGCTTTAGAATATCTCTCTTCAGAGAGCCACAGAAGCAGATTGCCAGGGTTTTTCTGCCTGCAGACTCAGCCATCTGTGCCCCTCTCCCTCTGACACTGATGGTCTCTAACTCAGGTATAGAGTTCTTTAAAGCCTTCATTTGAGTGAGTCACCCAAGGAAACATGTGGGACAGCTCTAAGGTGCAAAGCGCTGAGGGGAGAGTAGCGTGAGTGAGAAGGGTTTCTTCCACCCTGGAGAAGATAATGAGCCAGCGGGGAAGACAGATATGAAAGAGCCGCTAATCTTCCGGGCAGGAGGAACACCTGCTGAGTTGATGCTTAGGGTAATGTGAGCACAAAAGGAGCCAGTGGTTCGGATCAGAGACAACCGGGAAATGCTTCATGGAGGGAGTGGTCTTTGAGCTGGGTCTTGGAGCCCAACTCTGTTGAAATAAGAGTTCAACAGAGAGACGAGAAAGGCAAAGGGCACCAGCATCCCAGGCTACGGGAGCCACATGAGCCATGTGAAGCATGGAAGTACGTGGACGTGTTTAGAACTTAGAGAGGAATGGAGTGGAAGATAAAGCTGGAAAACAATTGTGGATGATATTAGTATATAATAAAATATAGTAACTGATGATACATTATGTTCAATGTATCCTACCTAACAAACTAGAATCTTAAAAGTGGTGCTCTCTCCTCTTTTTGTCTGATTGTTGTGAGAACTAGAAAAACAGAGTCCGGGATGCTCATGGGATGCTATAAATGGAGTGTAGACATTTCCTGGTCCAAACCCTTCCACTGATGGACGTGCATAGCAAGCCCCAGGGAGAAGGAGCAATTGGCCCCCAATGCCATAGCAAACATGTGGCAGAGACAGGTTACAGAGACTGGGCAGGTGCAGGCAGGTCTGAGGAGCCCAGGATGGGAGGAAATGGTATAAGCTGATAGGTCTTTGACACAATCTGACCCAGGTTGCCTACAAGTCCCAGGGGTTACTCAGAAACCTAGACTGGTACCAGCATGGCTTCTACCGCAGAACCCTCTCCCCAAGAGAACGGAGAGAGGAGGGGCAGGAAGAAGGAGACCCAGGCTGGCCTCTGGGCTTCAGGGCCTCCACACTGATGGGTGCCCTGGTCCCATACATAATGGGTGCAACAAGAAAGTGCTAGCCTTGAGACATGAGTCCTGGTCCCCCCTCACTCACTGTGTGACCTTGGACAACACCCTTCCTACTCTCTAAGCCTCAGTTTCCTCATATATAACACAAGAAGGCTGGGCCAGATGATCTCTAAAGGTCCTTTCAGTATTGAAGTGCTGTGAGAAAAAGCTTCATCATGATTAATAATACATGCCCTGCCCCTAAAGACAGCTTTTTCCTGTTTCCAAAGCTCTTTCGCTCATAATATCACCTTTCATCAGTACAGCTGTCTGGCCCGGCAGTTACAAGCAAGCAGAACCTGGACACAGCCTTTTCACCTTGAAAGCCTGGTCTAGCAAGCCACTTGCTCATCTAGGCAAGCTTTAGGGGAATTGGCTTCTGGGATAATTGTTTCCAGGAGCCAATATGTCAGAAAGGCACAGAACCTAACTTGTACTTTCACCTCTGAGAAGCCGGGAAAGGCAGCACTTTCTCTCCGGGGAGCCAGAAGATGCAAAGGGAAAAAGCTTGCAATAGGCTGAGTTCCTGGTCAAAGGGCAAGACCAGAAGGTTTGTGCCTGCAAAGAAACAAAGATCTTCCTTTGAAGGGAGAGGGGGAACATGGTGCTGTAAATGTAGGACCCTCCCATCAGGCTGTGGTTCAGAAACCAGAAGTCATTAGAGAGCTTGATATCATCTGATTTGCACACATGTGTTCTTCTTTGATCTCTCAAAACAAATGGTTAAAGGGGTGGGTAGAGCTAATATTATTATCCATTCTGCTTTACAAATTGAAAAATTAGAGACTCAAAGAGTCATGGCAAAGAGCATGGGCTTAAGATGGATGCAGACAGACTGAAGCCTCTTCCCAGCTGAGTGAAATGCAGTGATTCTCTACCTTGCCTTTAGCCTCAGTTTCCCCATCTATAAAATAGGCATGACCATATCTACCTTTCAGGGTTGAGGCAAGGACTAGAAATGATGACTGCCTGACACACAGCAGATGCTTAATAAATACTTGTTGAAGGAAGGAATGAGTTGGCAGCACTTCTGGGGTGTCATTAAAGAAGGAGGGTAGTGTCCAGCAGTGACGGGTCAGCCCAACCTGTGGGCAGATAGTGCTCCGGCTTCCGGCTGACTGCCTCCTGAGTCTGCTCGCAGACAGGGGCCTTGGTGTCTCTTCCACGTCTCTGTGCGTGGCCCATGCCAGGGTCCTGTGAAGGACTTTTTAACCCTCCTTGGCACTGAGATTTGCATTCCAATCATTCTGCTCACTCAGCCCATCCAAGTCTGCAGTTGTTTGGAGCTGGGCAAGGCCTGTGGGATCATCTGCTACGACACCTCGTTGAAGAGATAAGGAAACGAGGCTCTGAGAGGAGCAGTGATGTCTGAGTTTCTGCTGCTCTTCTCACCTCACACGATAGCCACCATGTTGACAAATGAAGCAACTGAGGCATGGGGAACCCCCTCCTGCCCTGGTTCCCCCCCACTCTGCCAGTGAGCCTCCTGCTGTGGGCCCCACCTGCCTAGTTCCAGCAGCTTCAAGGTGGTGGCAGGTGCTATCTCTGACAGCCCAACCTAAGCCCAGCCTGGTGCACGGGTACAGGACAGGAGCTATGGGAGTCAGGACAGCCTGGAAGCCCCTGGGAGCAAAGCAGGAGGCCTAGACTCCCAACCTGTGCCTTCTCAGCCAGTTCCAAGAGCTGTGCTGACCTGGCGAGGCCCACATTGCCTGAGGACAGGGCTTTCCCTTGGGTGTCAGCTCATGTGTGCCCAGGTCCACAGCTGGGCCCTGCCTGCTTCCAAGCCAGAGCCTGGCCCAAGGGAGGAAGGAGTGTGGCCTGGGAGGAAGGAACGCTTGGCTGAGTCCCAGTGCTGTCACGAACTCACACTGCGTGCCCATGCGTGTCACTTGACCTCTCTGGGCCTCCGTTTCCTCATCCGTAGGATAAGGGCAGGACAGCGAGGCCCCAGGTGCCTCCAGGCTGCAATATGCTGTGATGAGGGTGGTGGGTGGGTGCGGAGGGGATCGCTCTGCCTTCCTTGCCTTTCTGTTTCTGTGTCATTAGTTTATCTTCAGCAATCCAGGCCTCTCTGTCTCGGTCTGTTGCTCTCTCTGTTTCCATCTTTTGCTCTGTATTTTTCTGCCCGCCTCTCTTCTTTTTCTGTCTGAGTGCACCTCTGATTTTATCTCCTCCTCTGTCACACAGCCCCCTCCCTCAGTCCTACACTGCCTTTCTCCCGTCCTCCGTAGTTATCAGCGTTTCGCTGTCTAGTTTTCTGTCTCTTGGGCTCTCTCTCTCTCTCTCTCTATCTCTTTCTCTCTCTCTCTCTCTCTCTCTCTCTCTCTCTCTCTCTCTCTCTGTCCTGCCCGGGCTTCCCGCGGCCGCCCCTCCCGTCCCCTCCGCCAGCCCCCCTCCTCCCTCCTCGGCGCGTCTCCCAGTCCTTATTTGGCTGGGCGGGAGGGCTGGCGGGAGGAGGAGGCCTGCGGGCGGGGGGCGGGGGGCGGGCGCGGGGCCGGGCGGAGGAGGTTGGTGGGTGGTGCTGAAGGGACAGCTCCGCGGCGGCGGCAGTGGCGGCTGCGGCCCCGGGCGCGGAGCGGGTGCCCGGCGCGGAGAGCTGCGAGCGCAGCCATGCCCCAGGCCGCCTCTGGGGCAGCAGCAGCGGCGGCCGGGGCCGGGGGCGCCGGGGGGCCGGCGGCGGCCCGGGCGGGACGATGAAGCGGCAGAACGTGCGCACGCTGGCGCTCATCGTGTGCACCTTCACCTACCTGCTGGTGGGCGCCGCGGTCTTCGACGCGCTGGAGTCGGAGCCAGAGCTGATCGAGCGGCAGCGGCTGGAGCTGCGGCAGCAGGAGCTGCGAGAGCGCTACAACCTCAGCCAGGGCGGCTACGAGGAGCTGGAGCGCGTCGTGCTGCGCCTCAAGCCGCACAAGGCCGGCGTGCAGTGGCGCTTCGCCGGCTCCTTCTACTTCGCCATCACCGTCATCACCACCATCGGTAACCGCTCGCCGGGCGCGGTGCGGGGGGCGGGAACCCGGGGCTGGGCGCGGGGCTCCCAGGGTCGTCCCGGGAGGGCTGGGGCTGGGGCTGGGGGCGGGGGTTCCCCCGTGCGGGACTGGGCGCCGAACCCCGCGCTCGCAGAAACCCGAGTTCAGCCTGGCGCGTCTGCTCCGCGGAGACGGGACTCGGGGAGGCGTCGATTCCTGGCTCCGGACCTGACTATCCGGCCGGACCAGCCCTAACTTGGCCCTGCCAGGTTGCGGAGGCCCCCCAGGGACTCCGGAGTGTGTGAGAGGGGCAGGGACGGCGGCGGAGGCTCGGGCGGGAGGGGTGTGGCCGGGCCAGGCCCTGGAGCAGGGCGCTGAGTGTGAGCGGCGGGAGCGCGCCACTGCTCCGTTTCCCTGCGGATCAGCTTCCACAGCCTAGCGGGTCTACACCTGCTGGACTCCGGGGAGGCATGAGGATGCCGGAATGCGGCACTTCGGGGCACCCGGGGCCACCCTATAACGGCGGCTACGAGTGTGCATGTGTCTGCGTGTTCCAGCTCCAGGAGTTTGCTCGCCACCAGTCAGTGCCTGTGATTTTCTCAGGGCGGCGGAACTGGTGCGGGAAGCCAGATCCGGCCTTGTCAGCCTTCTTCTCTTCTGTCCCAGCAAAACAATCACCTCACAGGCATGACCCCAGTTCTCCTCTCCAAGCCAGGGCGGATCACCATGTAGGAGGCCACAGGTACACCCAGACTATCCACAACACAGTCATAGGCACACATGCACACAGGTACACACAGGCACTCACAGGGCACGCCAGGTGGGCACACACACACAAACAGAGAGAAAGAGACAGAGGGGGGAGAGAGAGAGAGAGAGAGAGAGAGAGAGAGAGAGAGAGAGAGGACGCACACAAACGATGTCCAGGAAAGGAATCTCTAGCCAGGCCCTTGGTGGTGCTATTCGAAACTGTCCAGACAGGAGTAACACCTCACACATCCCCAATACCCTATGATTCTGGCTCAGCTCCATCACTACTGTGCTATATGACCTTGGGCAAGTCCCTTCCCCCTCCTGGGTCTCAGGCTCACCTCCAGACAAGGAGGGTTGGCCGAAATGATCTCAAGAGCTCCTCCCCAGCCCTGACGTGCTTGGATTCTGAGATGAAACCCACCTTCCCCCAAAGCCCATTGAGATGCCTCCAGAGCAGTTTCCTCCATCTTTCCCGTTCCCTCTCCTCTTCCTAGCCCCCTTCCCTGCCTTGGCCAGGCGCCCAGGTGCTCACTGCCACTTAGCGAAACCCATGAAGACGGCATTGTTTTCCTGGGGGTCAACAGGAGCTGAGGGAGTAAAAGGCAGGACTGGACACTGTCCACTGCAGGACACTGTTCCAAGAACCTATTGCTCCCTGGGGACCATGGGGAGCTATGCTGTGTCGTTTCTGGATTCTTCTCTTGGAAGAGGGAGGAAAGGACCCTGGGAGTGGATGTGGCCCAGCTGGGGCACCTCTGGGTCCTGCTGACCCTGTGAGTTTAGCGTAGGATGATCAGACTTAGGCCTGCCCAAAGAGGAGCCCGCTTCCTGAAAACGACCAGCCCAGGTTTGGTCTGCAGTCTCCTCCACTCTCACACCCCGCTACCGCTTGCTAGGGTTTCAGTAGCTGTTTAGCTGTCTGAAGAATCAGACAAATCAGACTGAGCATCCTCGGACCCTCCCTATCCTTCTTTTCCACACATCAAGCCTTCGCATGTGTGTCCCCTTTCCTTCTCAGGCCCATGGTCCCCAGCTCCACAGTAACTTCCCAACTGACCTCCCTGCCTACCGCGCAACAAGCCATGCTCCCCTGGACAATGTTGCCAGAAAGAAAATCTCAGCTGTCACCAAACCAATTCCCTTCTTGGAAGCCCTCAGGGCTCTCCACTGCCCCTGGAATCTGGTCTATGCTCCTCTCAAATTTTGAGGATCTCCATATCTGGCTCCAACCTCCATGTCTGACTTCACTTCTCACTTCTTACGTGATCCCTCTTAACAGCTGCCAACCTGTCCTCTGAGAGTATCATAAGTATACCTGTCTGTCATGCTTTTTTCTCTGTCCTTTTTCTTTTCTTTTCCTTTCTTTTCTTCTTTCTTTCTTTGAGAGACAGGGTCTTACTCTGTCTCACCCAGGCTGGAGTGCAGTGGTGTAATCACAGTTCAGTACAACCTCAAATCCCTGGGCTCAAGTGATCTCACCATGGCCTCCCAAAGTGCAGGGATTACAGGTGAGAGCCACTGCGCCCGGTTCCACCTTCCGTGTATCTTGTCCATGGTAAACTTCCAGGTCCAGCTCAAATTCCACCTCCTCCTCAAAGCCTCCCAGGCCACTGCTCTGCACAATTGCAGGTCTCACTGTCAGGATGATCTGGTGACACACTGTGGGCCCTTCTGAGTGGTTATTTACATTATAGGGGAAGTGTTTTGTCTCTTTGGTCACACTGTACTTAACCACCACATGCGCAGGACCCTGCAGTTCCTATCTTTGTGCTCCAAGTGCCAGCATTGTACCCAGAGGCTGTGAGCACACGCAGAATGCTATTGATGGGTTTAACGTGTGCAGAAATGAAAGGGCAGCGTCCTTCCCTTCATCCCTGCTGTTTCCCAAAGTCCTTGCAGTCCTCACAAAGAGAGATGCTAAAAGCTATGGGGGGAGAGGCAGACAAAGTGCGGTTCCAGTGATTATTTATTTATAATGTGCTGGCAAGAGGAAAGACAACATCAGACCACCACCCTGGTTCTGTGGGGGCCGCAGCCTAGCACTGCTCCTTCCCTGCCCCACCCAGCCATCCTGGCTTTATGTTGCCTTCCACTGCTGCTATGCAACCTTGCTGGAAGTTGTCCACAGGGGCTCTCCTTTAAGAAAAACGTAACTGGACTGTGATCAGATGAGTGGAAGGGGCCCTAGGTTAGGCTGATTCTAGCCCCAAACCCAAGGATAACAGCCTGTGCTCACCTGACTCCTCTGAAAACATGAATGCGTCTCCTTCTGAGATGCCAGACGTCCCATCAGGATGGAATAATGACAGCACCTCCCATCATTTTGTACCTTAGTGATCACAATGCACTTGCATCTCATGTCATGATTCTCAGTCTTCACCACCTGGTGAAGTTGCTGGGCAGGTATTATTGGCTCTGCTGCATGGATGAAGGCGTGAAGGCTCAGGGAGGGGAAGCAGCTCCCCCAGAGTCACCCAGCTGGTGAACAGCAGAGTCAGAGTGGGAAGCTGGGTCTTCTGACTCCAAGCCCAGTGCTCTTTCCCTGCTGGTCTCTTGGCTGCTTCCTTTCCCTCCATATGCTGTGAAGCTCAGACCCAGCCAGGCCTGACACAGCCAAGCCGTGCTCAGTGATGCCAGCTCATAGGGCACTCATGGGCAGCCCTGATAGGCTGGAGGTCGGCAAGGCCTGACTTAGTCATTCACCTGGTTAGTCACAGTCTCCACTGGCCGGAAGTATTCCTCTAGCTCCCTCTCCCTGGTCTCCCAGCCAGGAAACTCTTCCTTCGCTGGTGGCCTAAGTTCACCCAACACTAATTGAAAGTGATTTCTTGGGAAGCCTTAACCTCTTTAGCTGTTGAGTCATTAAACTCCTCCAGGGCCCCAGCCCCATCTATTCACAGCTCAGAGGCTGTCAGAGCAGGAAGGGCTTCAGAGATCAGCTGGTACCAGCCCCTGCTCTTACAGATAAGGAGCCAGAGAAGTGACAGAATTCACACAGACGGTAGCAAAAACCTGACCCCCAGTCCCCCACACCTAACTTGTTCAGGATATTTATGTATTATTTTTATTAACAACAGCAGCAGCAACAACAATAACAATGGCAACCATTTATTATTTACTCTTTGGCAGGCTCTATACTAGACGCTTCATTTGTACCCCCTCATTTAATTCTCTCACCAACATCTCTAGATGGGCATTATTACCCCCATTTTTTAGCTGAGGAATCTAAGGCTCTGAGGGTAGATGACTCACCTACGGCCTCAGAGCCAGGGCGGATCGCCATGTAGGAGGCCACAGGTACACCCAGACTATCCACAACACAGTCATAGGCACACATGCACACAGGTACACACAGGCACTCACAGGGCACGCCAGGTGGGCACACACACACAAACAGAGAGAAAGAGACAGAGGGGGGAGAGAGAGAGAGAGAGAGAGAGAGAGAGAGAGGGAGAGAGAGGACGCGCACAAACGATGTCCAGGAAAGGAATCTCTAGCCAGGCCCTTGGTGGTGCTATTCGAAACTGTCCAGACAGGAGTAACACCTCACACATCCCCAATACCCTATGATTCTGGCTCAGCTCCATCACTACTGTGCTATATGACCTTGGGCAAGTCCCTTCCCCCTCCTGGGTCTCAGACTCACCTCCAGACAAGGAGGGTTGGCCGAAATGATCTCAAGAGCTCCTCCCCAGCCCTGACGTGCTTGGATTCTGAGATGAAACCCACCTTCCCCCAAAGCCCATTGAGATGCCTCCAGAGCAGTTGCCTTCATCTTTCCCCGTTCCCTCTCCTCTCCCTAGCCCCCTTCCCTGCCTTGGCCAGGCGCCCAGGTGCTCACTACCACTTAGCGAAGCCCATGAAAATGGCATTGTTTTCCTGGGGGTCAACAGGAGCTGAGGGAGTAAAAGGCAGGACTGGACGCTGTCCCTGCAGTCTACACTGCACGCCTTGGAATCACGGCACTTGCCCAGATTTGATTGGACCTCTCTGACTCTCATGCCCTGGATTTTTCACCAATTCTTTCACCATTTTAAGAGCCCATTCCACACCGGGTGTGGTGGCTCACACCTGTAATCCCAGCACTTTGGGAGGCAGAAGTAGACAGATCACTTGAGGCCAGGAGGTCAAGACCAGCCTGGCCAACATGGCAAAACCGAGTCTCTACTGAAAATACAAAAATTAGCCGGTCATGGTGGTTCATGCCTATAGTCCCAGCTACTCAGGAGGCTAAGGCATGAGAATCACTTGAAGCCAGGAGGTAGAGGCTGCAGTGAGCAGAGATCGCACCACCGCACTCTAGCCTAGGGCACCTAGAAGCCAAGGCTCGCCTTTACCCTGGCAAAGTCCTCCCCGGAAGCAGGGAGCCTCTTGTTCCAGCACACTCCAATCAGGCCTGCTGCTCCCTGCACGCTGGCCCCTGATCAAACCAGATGACTTGTCACAGCTGTGCCCAGAACCTGCCATGGGCACCTGCCACAGGCTCACAGGTGCCCATTCTCCCACTGCATGTCCTGGGAATCCTTTTGGCTCTAAGGCAACAGGAAAGAGACCAGGTAATTGATTCACTGATGGAGCTGGGGCAGAAACCTTCTGTTCGGCTCTTTCCCCAGCTTCCAGCCTGTGCTCAGCTGAGCACTGCCTCCCATCACCCTCCACGTGGCCTGAAAACCCTTAGACTGTTAATTCAATCAGGTGATTCATGAGGAAATCTATACTTTTTACATGTTTTCAAGAAGGAAGGTACAGATGTGACTTGCCACCTCCAAAATCCCAGAAGTCCTAAAATAAGAGTGAGAGGAGACAATCTTCCAAACACCCAGAGAGGTGAGCGGCTTGTCCACACTCACACAGGGAGTTGAGAGTATGACCCTGATTAGAAGCCAGGCCTTCCGGTGCCCACACTGGAAGTGCCCACACTCTCCATCCTCCAGTCTGTTCCCCCATGCCCTGCCCTCTCTCCCAGCACTCAGGCCTCTGGCAGCTCATCACTCCACTGTTCAAGACCTCTTTCGACTTTCCATGGTAAAAGGAGGGCAGCTCAGCCTAGAAAAGTCCCAGCACCCACCTCAGTCAGCATTTCCTTCCTGCCCACAGGCTAGCCCTTCTGCTTCCAGCCCCAATTTTTGCAGACCAGTGGAGGAGCATAGGCACTGACTTGGAAACCAGAGTGCCTGGGTTAATCTCAATCCACCCTACCCCCACTCCCCTACCCCCACCAGCTGTATGTCCTTGGACATGTTATCTAATCTCTCTGAGCTTGTTTTGTCATTTACAAAATGAGGGTGATAATATCTGCCTGCCAGGATTAAATGGGATCATGAAAAGAAAGTGCCTGGTACGGAGAAGGCACTTAATAATCTACCATTATTATTGTTATTAATACTATTGTTTGTGTATTACTACTTGACCTACCAAAGAACTGCTTTGTCTCCCAAGGGTTACCATGACTACGGCTACCTCCACTGCTTCCTAACAGGTGGGGACAGTGGGGTTGGGGGCCAGAAGACTGCCACATCCCTTCCCCTTATCTTCCCAATTCCACTATCCACCCCTCATTTCCACCTCCTAAGCCATGCCTGGAGTCTCCCTAACTGTTCAGGCTCCTACCCCTACTCTGAGCAGGCAGACCCTGCAGAAAGCTAGCCAGGGGTCGGGCACAGTGGCTCACACCTGTAATCCCAGCACTTTGGGAGGCCAAGGTGGGCAGATCGCCTGAGGTCAGGAGTTTGACCAGCCTGGCTAACATGGTGAAACCCTGTCTCTACTAAAAATACAAAAATTAACTGGGCATGGTGGCACACATCTGTGATCCCAGCTACTCAGGTGGCTGAGGCAGGAGAATCACTTGAATCTGGGAGGTGGAGGTTGCAGTGAGCTGAGATAGCGCCACTGCACTCCAGCCTGGGCAACAGAGCAAGACGCTCTCAAAAAAAAAAAAGAAAGCTAGCGAGGGAGAGAGGTACACGGTGGTAGGAGAACCTACAAAGTGTGTTTGGCCGGAGATCTTTCTGATTCTGCCAGTGCTCCTGTCTGCGGGTCCCGTTTCCACCATCACCGTTAGGGTCTGGAGGCACAGAGAGAGTGGGGGTGAGAACAGGACAAAAATAGCACGCACACGCCTGGCCACAGTGGGGACAGGACAAACACAATAAGTATTTTCAAAGCAAACATAAACAAGCACAGATGAATGTAGTGCAAATCACCACTATAAACAGCTTTCAGCTGGCTGCACAAACGGTGAATCTGTGAGTTGATTTTGTAATAAAAAAAAATGTAGAAATGATTTCCCTGCAATCAGCCAGCAGCAAGTGGAGAGACCAAGCTCTAACTGAGACCACAGTGGGTCCAGGCTAAACTGAGCGGGGACCCAGGACGGGCACTCCCTCCTCCACTCCTGCTCCACCTTGGACACAGGAACAGACAAGTGTCTATAACAGGCCAGGTGCTGTCCACATGTCCTGTCACCAGCATCCCCACACCACTCCAGGAAGGCAGGCGGTGCCATCCTGCACTGTCAAGGAAAAGAACCCTCAGAGAGGGTCAGAAATCTATGTAGGACCCTACAAATATAAAATGACAGCTCTAGGACTTGCACCCAGGTCTGCAGGGAGTATTTCTTCATGGAGTCATGCAACCCCCACTTCCCCATGGATCCTCTGCGATTCCTTCTATGTGAACACAGCTAGAATGGCAGATGGATACCAGAGTCTATGCAGGGTGCTCAGTTGTGGGCTCAGCTTCAGGGTCTGTTGCCCTAAGAACTATGGATAGAGCATTTAGCCCAAAGACAGAACAGAATTTTATCTCCAATTCTCTCAGTTCACAGTGTAGACTGAGAGATCACGCTTACAGCTCTCATCAGAGCTCGCTTAGAGCCCTGTTTCCTGACCCCTCTGCCAGCCTCTGTCCTCAGAGAGCCACATGACAAATGTCTTTCATGGCAGCACAGAGAGCAGTCAACCATCCAGCTAATGCCACTGCCTCCCTGTCTGTCCACACTCTCTCATTGTCCAGAAACTGCCCACGCTACAGCAGCTCCCACATGGCTCCCAGCTGGGGCCAGTATCCCCTAGCTACTGCCACAAGTCACACTTTCACTTTCCCATTTGCTAGAGCCAGCCTCAACTGCTGCCTGAAGCTGCAGCTCCAGTTCTCCTGGGCTGGTGGCCTCTCTGGCTGGGTCTAACATCCCATCCTCATCCTTCACAAAAGCAAGTTCCTTACTACCCCTCCTTCCTCCAGTGACACAGGAAAGATCCCTTAGTGAAGGGGGCACATGGCTGCCAGGAATGTGGGGAAGGAGGCTGGCTTTGGTGCTAGAGAGGTCTTAGACAAATTGTTTCCTGCTGCTGCTGCTGTTGTTTCTGCTGCTTCTTCATCATCATCACCATCATCACCATCACCATCATCATCATCACCATAATCATCACCATCACCATCATCATCATCATCACCATCATCATCATCATCACCATCACCATCACCATTATCACTATCATTATCACCATCACCATTACCATCATCACCATCACCATCATCATCACCATCACCATTATCACTATCGTTATCACCATCACCATTACCATCATCACCATCACCATCACCATCATCAACACCATCACCATCATCATCACCATCACCATTATCACTATCATTATCACCATCATCACCATCACCATCACCATCACCATCAACACCATCATCACCATCATCATCATCATCACCATCATCATCATCACCATCATCATCATCATCACCATCACCATGACCATTATCACTATCATTATCACCATCACCATTACCATCATCACCATCACCATCACCATCATCAACACCATCACCATCATCATCATCATCATCACCATTATCACTATCATTATCACCATCACCATCACCATCATCACCATCACCATCATCAACACCATCACCATCATCATCATCACCATCATCATCATCACCCTCATCACCATCATCACCATCACCATTATCACTATCATTATCACCATCACCATTACCATCATCACCATCACCATCACCATCATCAACACCATCATCACCATCACCATCACCATCATCAACACCATTATCACCACCATCACCATCACCATCACCATCATCACTATCATCATCATCATCATCATTCCCATCATCATTATCCTTCTCTCTCTCTCTCTCTCTTTCTCTCTCTCTTTCTCTTTCTCTGGTGCCTCTGTGATCACTGAAGAAACAGACGCTTCCCTGATGTACTTCAGTCCTCCCATCTGTGTAGAGGAGGCAGTCCACAGAGGTAACTGAGGAAGCCAGCTCAGCAATGCAGAGTTCTATTTCACAAACTATAACGTACAGGGAATAACCTGATTGATTTGGTGTAAATGCAGGCTCTGAATCAGCAGGTCTGGGGCAGAGCCTGAGATTCTGCATTTCTAAAAAGCCCCCAAGTGACATTGACACTGTGGATCGGATCCATGGTCCACATTTTGAGTAGCAAGGATCTAAGGAAGCTAGAGGCCTGACTTCTGGAAATAGCCATGAGGTGTGGACCATGGTTTTAAGAAAAAGAACGTTTACAGCTGGAAAAGCTCTTGGGAATCTGATGGTAAAATGTCAGAGCTGAGGGTCCAGGAGCTGTGGCCTCTTCCCTGAGGCTGGAGCAATGCTGTGTCTTGCCCCATAGGAGCCAACTACAGGGCCTGGGTGGAGCCACGTGCTGTGGCTCACACTGTGGGATAGAAGAAAGGGAAGTGGAGAGGGTGGATGGAAAAAGGGAAGGGAGAAGTGGAGAAGGGCTTTCCCCATGAGGAAGCTGGGGAGCAGGAGACCACTGGTCCTCAGCTGTTGCCATTCCCCCCCAACCCCCATCTGCTTGGAAAGCGCCTTAGATCAATGGGAGAACCAGCACCCCAGAGATTAAACATCAAAGTGGGGAACTGGCTCCTCCCTCATGCCATCAGCCTGTCTTAGTCTGGGCTGCTATCATAAATTACTGTAGACTGGGGGGCTTGAACAATGTACATTTTTTAAAAACTTTTATTTTGCCAGGTGCAGTGGCTCTTGCCACCTAACACTTTGGGAGGCCAAGGGGGGAGGATCACTTGAGGTCAAAAGTCTGAGACCATCCTGGCCAACCTGGTGAAACCTGTCTACTAAAAATACAAAAATTAGCTGGGCATGGTGGTACATGCCTGTAATACTAGCTAGTCAGGGGCTGAGGCAGGAGAATCACTTGAACCTGGAAGGCAGAGGTTGTAGTGAGCTGAGAAAGCACCATCTCACTCCAGCCTGGGCAACAGAGAGAGACCCTGTCTCAATCAATCAATCAATAAAAACTTTTAAGTTCAGGAATACACATGCAGGTTTGTTATACAATTAAACCTGTGACATGGGAGTTTGTCATACAGATTAATTTCATCACCAGGTATTAAGCCCATTAGTTATTTTTCCTGATCCTCTCCCTCCCCCCACCATTCACCCTCTAGCGGGCCCCAGTGTGTGTGAATCCAGTGTCTGTGAGAGTTGGCTTCCTGGTTTATAGATAGCCATCTTCTTACTGTGTCCTCACATCCTCACATGACAGAGAGAGAGAGAGAGAGAGAGAGCTACCAGACACTCACCCTGCTGCAGGCTACAGTGTGGAATGCAGATAGTAGCACAGACCTGTTTTCTTCTGGAACCCTCGGGCCATGTGTGTATGCAAACTTTAAGAGGGACATCAACAACTGGGGGACTGTCAGAGGAGGGGAGCAGCAGGTCAAATGAGGGACACTTGGGGGGGTGGGCATGGACAGCATGAGTACCAACTTCAAATATCTGCTGGGCTATTGTGAGGTTAAAGGACCAACCTGGTTCTGAGTATGTCCAAGGGGTTGAAGCAGCACCAGGGGGGTAAAGTTCATAGAAAGACTTGATTAGTTCACTGTAAAGCAGAACCTGTTAAAATCGAAGCTGACCAAAGATGAATTGCACTGCCTCAAGAGTTAGTGAGCTTCCCATCACAGGAAGCATACAAGCAGACACTTGGATAGATGTACTGCAAAGGCCGCTTGTATTAGCCAGGGTTCCACCAGAGAGGCAGAACCAATAGGCGATGTGTATTGGGAGATGTATTGTAAGGAATCAGCATATAGGCTGGTAGGGGATGGCTTGGCAAGTTTGAGATCCACTGGGCAGGCCATCAAGAAGGGCAGGCCGGGCCAGGCTCTGCCTGTAGTCCTAGCACTTTGGGAGGCCGAGGCAGGTGGATTACCTGAGGTTGGGAGTTTGAGTACAGCCTGGCCAACGTGGTGAAACCCCATCTCTACTAAAAATACAAAAATTAGCCAGGTGTGGTGGTGGACGCTTATAATCCCAGCTACTCGGGAAGCTGAGGCAGGAGAATTGCTTGAACCTGGGAGGCAGAGGTTGCAGTGAGCTAAAATTGCACCACTGCACTCCAGCTAAATGACAGAGTGACACTCTTGT
>NW_016107495.1:433454-445531 GCF_001604975.1 Cebus imitator
CACCATATAAAATTCTATTGTATTTCTACATGCTAGCAAAAAAAAAAAAAAAAAAAAAAGGCTGGCCAGAGCTCTCTTCAGTATGTGCGAACGCTACTATCCACAGCTTCTTCTTCAAGGGAGCTTCAGCTCTACTCTTAAGGTTTTCAACTGATTAGTATTAGGCCCACCCAGAATACCTAGGATTATCTCCCAAACTTAAAGACAACTGATCATGGACTTTAATCACATCTACAGAATGTCTTCACAGCAACCCTAGGTTCCTGTTGGATTGAACAACTAGGGGCTTTAGCCTAGCCAAGATGACACATCAAAAAGACCATCACACCACCCATATATCCCACTAAGGGTCACAACAAATGGCATTTAAGATTCTTCCCAACTCTGAGATGCTTTGATTTCTTGATCTTCAAAGGGGCAGCCTGGAGAGTTAGAGCACCCAGAGTGGGACTCAGGAGTGTCCTTGAGGCCCTCAGACCCACTGGGTCTGCTTCCAAATAGAATTGGCTTTACCCTTCCCTTCAGTTCAGTTAACCAAAGATCATTTGAGATGTCCCGAGATCCTGCATGCCAGGCACTATGGGAGGCATCAGGAGAACAGAAAACTAAGACCTAGAGCCTTCCCCAAGGAGCCTTGGGTCTGAAAAGCATCAGTTGCATGGTGTACATGCTAAATCCAAGTAGAGTGACTCAAAGAGGGGTCTGAGAAGGTGTCCTGGGACAGGCCTGAACTGTGAGTGAGGACTTTAGGGGGTGAAGATCGGCAGCCAGAGGTTTCAGGATGAGCATGACACAGGCAGGGCCTGAGCACGCCCAAGGAAAGTGCTCGTGAGCAGACCCTGGAGGGCTCCGGACTCTGGTGGGCGGCCTTGAGTGGACAAGCACTGAAGACAGAGGTGACAGGCCCGATCTGTGTGCCCCCGCCTGGGTTCTGACCAGTGAATGGCCCATGATCCCAGTTGAAGCAGTGGGTGTCCTGTGATTCCAGTTGAACCCAAAGGTAATAGTGACCTGAATCCTGATTGCCTCACTTGCTGCTCACCCTGCTCACCCAGAAGCCCTCGGTCAGTCCCCAGGGAGTTTTTGACTCCCCCACCCCATTTCCTCTTCTGAGCCAGAGGTCCACTCTGGAGCTCAGACAAAGCGCAGTTTTATTGACGGTTTGCAGGAGCACCGGGACAGCGCTGAGCTGAAGGTGACGCTGTCACCCAACACTGAGTGCATAGCTTCTGCATGGAAAGCCCCAGGCCCCTGCTCTCAGACCCCTTTTCTCTCCCACACGCCCTTCCACAAGTCCACATTTCTGGATCCTAAGCGTATCCTCCTTGTTTTCTGCTCCGGGCTCCAAAGCTTGGCATGGACTCAGTGTCCCTCATCAGGAATGCACAGGGCCTCTCCTAACCACAGCTCCAATTCAGAAATAACCATCTTGGAAACATCCTGAGAGTCACATTCCAGCCTGCCAGTCATAGGACCATGTGAGGGGCTTTCTCCAAGGAAGCAAACTGTCAGGACCCAGTGGTGCAGCCTGGAGAGCTCAGCATAGGCATTCAGACAGGGGCGGCCACTCCTCCAGGACGAGGTCTAGTCCCCCTGCCCAGGCAGAGGAACTTCTTTGGGGCTTTGGGGGCAGGCACAGTACAGACAGTTCCAGGCAGAGGGAGCCTCCCCAATAAATGCAACAGATGGATCTGCCCTGGGCTGTTCCACACAGATCAGTGGAGCAGCCACTCCTCAGGGAGGCTGCCTCAGTTTCCACAGTCATGAACTAAGGCTGGCATTCACTAGGAGGTCACTCTGGGCTGAGCCCTTTATAGACATTACCTCATCCAATCCTCACGGCTGCCCTAGGAGGGAGACACAATTTTTTCTTTTTTTCTTTTTGAGGCAGTGTCTCACTGTGTCTCCCAGACTGGAGTGCAGCCACGATCGTGGATCACTGGCAGCCTCAATCTCCCTGGCGCAAATGATCCTCCCACCTCAGCCTCCCAAGTAGTTGGGACCACAGGCATATGCCACCACACCCAGCAAATTTTTTAATTTTAAGTAGAGACACAGTCTCTCTATGTTGTCCAGGCTGGTCTCAAATTCCTGGGCTCAAGCAATCCTCCTATCTTGGCCTCCAAAAGTTCTGGGATTACAGGCATGAGCCACTGCATGTGGCCTGGAGGCAGTATTATAATCCCCATTTTACAGACGAGAACACTGAGGCTCACAGGGCCGGAGGATGTGTCCAAAGTCATGCAGCTGGCAGGTGGCAGAGCAGGGATATGTTAAGCACTCGGTCACTGAGTGTCTCTTCTGAGCCTCATGTCAACCCCAAGGTGTAGGCATCATTATTCCTACTTTGCCAACAAAGAAACTGGACTTGAGAGATAAGGTCACTTCCTGCAATTGAGGGCCAGTGAATGCAGGAGCCAGAGTCCAGCCCAGACTTCCCAACCTTAACACCGAGCTTCTCCCCAACCCACCCCCAACCACAAGTGCCCTTGCCCCTTTGACAGTGGCAGAAAATGGGTCATTCCTGTGGTAGGGATGTTAGAGACGTCACGGAGGTTTTTGTCAGCCTATGAAGGGCAGAAAGGCAGTGTCGGGGGCAGGGGCAGTTGTCACAGAATGGCCTTGGTTCCCAACCTTTGTCCACACCATCCCACTGAATAGGATGAGAATCTGAGACTAGAATGGGGACAGAGTGACAGTTCTTTATTTTTTTTTAATTTATTTTATTGCATTTTAGGTTTTGGGGTACATGTGAAGGACATGCAAGATTGTTGCATAGGTACACAAGTGGCAGTGTGATTTGCTGCCTTCCTCTCCATCACCCATATTTGGCATTTCTCCCCATGCTATCTCTCCCCAACTCCCCACCCCCCACTGTCCCTCCCCTATTTCCCCCCAACAGACCCCAGTGTGTAGTGCTCCCCTCCCTGTGTCCATGTGTTCTCATTGTTCAACACCCGCCTATGAGTGAGAACATGCGGTGTTTGATCTTCTGCTCTTCTGGAATCAACCCAAATGCCCATCGATGATAGACTGGACAGGGAAAATGTGGCACATATACATCATGGAATATTATGCAGTCATCAAAAACGATGAGTTTGTGTCCTTTGTAGGGACATGGATGAACCGGGAAACCATCATTCTCAGCAAACTGACATTTCTTAAGAGTGGCCACTGGGTGGAGAGGGGGCCTTGTTGGGGGTGACTTGGGCAACTCACCTGCTCCCTTGTACAGAGGTTGGGGGACAGGTCAGATGGCCCTTGTGTGCTGAGCAGGGAGGTGGTGCTGGTAGCAGTGGTTGTTGGAGCCAGAGTCATGGGTGTGAGGACCCTGCCCATGGGAGCTGATTCATTAGGGCTGGGGTAAGCCCAGGAGACTTCAAGTCTGAAGGACCCCTCGGGCAATTGGAATCTGAGCCTGGATTGGGGATGACGGAGAAGAGAGTTTATTCCATACTTGGGAGGCTAGGCCACTCACCAGCTGCTAGAATTTTCTTTCTGCCTGTCCTTGGCGTTTCAGAAACATGCAAAGGTGGCTGAGGAAGATCTCTGGTCATTCTCAAGCCAAAGCTCCTGGGGTGAGCCAGGTGGCCAAGACATCAGGAGTCAGTGGGTGGCCCCGGGAGAAGGTCATTTCCCCTCCCCCTAGGGGAGAAGGAGACGGAGAGGGCCTCAGTAGGAGTCCCAGGGACAGGCTGTGTCTTTCCCGTCATGGTATTAGCTCCCACTGCCTACTCTCAAACAACCCCAAGGAAGGGGGTCAGCCCAGGGGAGGCCCCCTGCACTGGGAACAAATCCAGAATTGCGGCCAGGCTGAGCCAATGTGGCCCCCCTTCAGTGTGACTCTGAGTCATGGATTTTCCACTGTGAGGGTCAGGCAGGGTAAGATCCTCCAGGGCTTCCTGGGGCTCTGGAGCATGGGCCTCTCTTGTCCTTGGTCCACCAGGAGGGGCCAGAGAGAGAAAACCTGGAACCAAACTCAGTGGCAGCCCTCCTCCTGCAGTGCCCCGAGTCCTGAGCACTCATCTGCCTGGGCTCCAAAGAGGCCCTGCTGTCCCCTGCCTGCTCCCAGGGGATGAGCCAGTAGATTCTAGAGGCAGGCGTCTTGTCCTTTCTCAGAGCTGTGACTGGGCCAAGGAAAGTAGGGATCCAGCCCCCTCCACTGCTCCTCTGCTCCCACCTGGCTGTGAAACCTGGGGCAAGTCGCACCTGCCCCTGACCTTGGCTGTGAGGGACCAGGCTGGTGGCACCTAATGCCCTTCCAGTTAGGGCTGTCTCTGTTGCACCTGCCCCGGCTTCCCCTCCAGCTCTCCTGAGAAGCATGGTACCCAGGATTACACTCCTGTCCCCGCTTCACCCCATGCTGTCCCAGCCCTGGAGGGACTTCTTCTGGATTCAGTCCCAAGAATAGAGCTCTGTCGAGGACCTCCATGTCACCCTTTCTGGAAAGAGAGCATTTCTGAGTGTGGCTGAGGTCCCGCTTATCAGCCCAGTGAGTCCACTGCCCCAGCCCCTGGGGCTGCTGGAATGCAGGAGCCTCCCACCCAGACAGGGTCAGCCACTCGCGGCTCCCACAGTAGTCCCTAGAATGGAGTGCAGAAGTGAGCGCTGGTGCTGAGGGCAGGCTGATCCCAGCCACTGCCTTCGGTTGGGGAGTGGCCAGGAGCCAGGCTGCAGACACAGCTTTGCTGCACCGGAGCTGACCTAGGATGAGTGCCCTGGCGGCCAGTTCCGCCATCCAGGCCCTGGGCTTGGTCCAAGGCTCCCAGGGTCCCAGGAACTGTGTTCTGCTCATGCATCAACTTTCAACATCTCACCTTGACCGGAAACCCGCTGGATCTCCTCGGGGCCAGGGCTTAGCCCTGGGAGTCCCCACTGTGGCTTGATCACTCAGAATGTTTATGGGGCAAGGTGTGATTCCCTGCTGCAGAGCCTCCATGGACATGTACTAAAGCTTTGGCCGGGATGGGGTGAGTTCAGGGTGCTGCTGTTGGCCTGCCCCTGCAGAGAAGGGGCTCGTGTGGACAGCAGATTGCATTCCGGCAATTCCCGGAGTCCTGCAGATGCTTCAGATTCTTTGAGAACCACTGAGGCGGCCCAAACCTTCTCTCTTCCAGATGAGAGGATGAGACCCAAGGCAGGGCACAGGGGAGATGGGCAGCGGCGTGTCCCCACTACACAGCAGCCCGGTGACAAAGCAGTCCTCAACTCAGGCCCCCGACTCTTTCCACTCCCCTCAGGCACCCACGCAGTCATTCCTCCATTCACTCGGCCTCTCTGAGTATCTTCCCTGTGTCAGGCCCCATTCTAGGCCCCAGGGACTCAGCAGGGAAAAAAAAGCAGCCCCTGTTCTCATGGGGCCTTCATTTTAAAGGAAGTAGAGAGTCAACAAACTAAACTATGTTGTAAAAAATAAACAACATCATCTCAATGGTAATATGTGCCAGCGAGACAAGAAAGCCAGGGGATGAGAGAGACAGGGAAAGCTGCCTTCCAGGAGGGGCCTGTAGAAGGCGGAGGTGGGGGAACAGACTTCTGGGCAGGGGAAGAGCAGATGCAAAGGCCGTAAGTAGGCCAGTGCTGGGTGGAACCGGATCAGTGTGCCTATGGCATGCTGAGCGAACTGGGGAAAAGAGGCAGAAATCTGTAAGGGCTGGACCCTGCACGGCCATGGAGACCATGGTCAACAGTTTGGATTTTTGGCTGGGCGCCGTGGCTCACACCTTTAATGGCAGCACTTTGGGAGGCTGAGGCGGGAGGATCAGGAGTTCGAGACCAGCTTGGCCAATGTGATGAAACCCTGTCTCTACTAAAAGAAATACAAAAAAATTAGCCGGGCATGGTGGTGTGTACCTGTAATCCTAGCTACTCAGGAGGCTGAGGCACAAGGATCTCTTGAACCTGGGAGGCGGAGGTTGTAGTGAGTTGAAATTGTGCCATTGCACTCCAGCCTGGGCAACAAGAGCAAAAACTCCATCTCAAAAATTAAAAAAATAAAAATAAATGAGTTTGGATTTTTAGGTATGATAGAAGTCACTGGAAAGTTCTCAGTGGGTTGTGATGTGACAGGACTTAAATTTTTACAAGATCACTCTGGCTGCTCTGCAGAGATCGGATGGTGGCAGTGCAAAGTGAAAGCAGGGACACCACCAGGCCACAGGTCACCAGGCCACCCACAAGTCAACCCCTCCAAAGAGAGGACGGTGGCGGACTGGACCAGGCTGATGGCAGTGGAGACAGAGCTCGTGGGTGGACTGAGCTATGTTTGAGAGGCAGGGGAGATAGGACTTGCTGATGGGTAGGATACATATGTTGAGGGTGAGGTCTGTAGGAGTCGGGGGAAGAGAACACTCAAGAATGATCCTCAGCCTTTGACCTGAGCAAGCAAGTGGAGGATGTACATTGACTAGATGGAAAAGAACATCCAGAGACTAGCAGGTTTGGTAGATTCCAGACTTCCGTTTTTGATACCCAGGTTAATTTCGAGATGCTCATTTCAAATCCAGGAAGCCAGTCAGACAGATAAGTCTGCAGCTCGAGGGAGAAGTCAAAGCTGACATATAAACTCAGGAGTTATCAGATAGAAATAATATTGAAAGTCATGAGCCAGATGAGATCAGCTGGGAAGGGGGTAGAGCCGGCCAGAAGGGCAGAGCGCCCAGCGCTTCCTTCAGTGCTAGGAGGTCGAGCAAGGAAGGGCACCTGCCAGGAGACAGATTGGAGACCTGGGCACTGTGGCAGCCCAGGGGCTGAGGGAGTGTTTCTGGAGAGGGAACAGTCAACCAAGCCAGCCACTGCTGGGAGATGAAATAGGATGAAAACCACCAGTAGATCTGCAGCATGGAGGTCACTGGAGACACTGGCCATGGACACAGTGCAACATTCAACAGCTTGCTCCAGGAGCGAGGGAAAGGGAGGGTGGTGGGAGTCCGCCCGCAGCGGAACAGAGAGGCCAGATTCCAGGAGAGGCGGGAACAGAGCAGACCATACCGCAGGTCGCCCTATGTTCAGGCCTTTCCACAAATGCTTCCCACCCTCCCCCTGCAGAGACCCAAGGAGTTAGCCTTATACCCCTCAAGCAAATGAGGCCTGAGGCCCAGCAAGGTGATGGCCCCAGGGCCACTGCAAGGAAGCTGAGCTTATACCCCTCAAGCAAATGAGGCCTGAGGCCCAGCAAGGCGATGGCCCCAGGGCCACTGCAAGGAAGCTGAGTCCCAGCCAGTCTGACTCCAAAGCCCCTGCTCTTCCCCAGCAGCCCCTCGCCCCAGCCCCACCAGCTCCGTCCGCCTTCCCCCACCACTGCCTTCCACATTCCCTCCCACCTCATCCATCCTTGTCCTTTGATCATTTCTGTCAGCTTCCAGCAGTCTTGGCCTCTGCCTCAGTCCTCCGGGAAAGCTCTGCTTTTTCTCTTTGATCCTGCGCGCCTGTCCTCTGCTGCGTCCTCAGCTGGGCCCCATGCCCCTCCCGCCCTGTCCCTGCAAGATGTTCCCGCACCCTCTGCCAAGGGTCAGGGCCTGAAGAGTAACCAAGAGCCTTGCAAGGAACCTGGGCCTGCAAGACAGGAGTGTGGTCCCTGCCCTCCAACTGCTCTTTGGGAAAGAGCCTGGGTTTCTTTGGGCCTGGCTGGGCAAGTGCGCAGTCCATCGAGGCCTCCAGAGGCAGCCAGGAGCAAGCAGCCAGCAGGGCCATGCCTCCTTACCCTGGTGGGTCAAGAAGGGCCTCAGTGATTCTCGAGAGAAGGGCACAGATGAAGAGCACTGGGCCAGAGTCTCACTCTGTATATAAATAAACACCCAGGGAGTAAGTAGGAAGTGGTAGCCAGCAGCACCCTCCAGTGCCGGCTGCCACCACCACACAGGCTTCAGAGAAGAGGGGAGGGGCTCGGGACCTCAAAGTCCCTTTTGGGGCCAGGGTGACTCCAAAAGGAGGAGACACCCAGAGACAGTGTAGGGGAAGAGGGAAGCCCTGGCAGGAGCTGGGGCCTGCACGGCCTGGCTACCCTACCCTGGTCTCTGAGATAAAGGAGGCTGTCTGGGAGGCCCGGAGCAGCCTCCAGCTCTGACCCTTGGGATTCTGAGGCCTTGCTAACCCCCAGCTGCTCTGGGAGGGGCTGGCAGCCGATTTCCAACTGGAAGAGATGAGTAGAGCAGAACCAACACCCAGACGCCACAGAGGCCCAGCCACTCTCCCCAAAGCTTGACGGGGGCTGCAGTAGTAATTAGCTCCCCACATATCCCCAGGGTTATTTTTGTCTCGTTCTCCCCTGGTTTATTTTTAAAGTAACACTGGCACGTGGCTGGCCGGCTGCCCTTCCCAGGTGCCTGTGCCAATTTGGGCCAGGAATGGAGCAGGGCAAGATGTGCCCCCTCCCTCACGGTCCTGCCCGGAGTGCCGGAGCTACCCGGCCCCTCACTGGCTGGCTCCCGGGGGGTTCTTGCTGCACTGAAGTCCGGGGACCAGCCTGGGGTGAGCAGGTAGGCCGGCAGCGGAAGACCCCTAGGGAAGACCCCTGGGAAATGCCCACGTCTCCGTCATGCCGCTGAGACATGTTGCATGACCTTTACCGAGTCACCTCACCTGTCTCAGCATTGCCTCCTCATTTCTCAGTGTGATGAGTGAAAGTGACATTGCCCTTCACACCGTCAAAACACTCTGAAGTGTGCAATAAACTGAATCGGTGCTCAGACATCAAGGAACAGCGTGATTAACTCCCATATAAGCATGCTGCCCCGCGCTCTCCCACTAAGTCCCCTCCAAGGCACATCTTTCTCCCTAGCAAAGTGACTCCCAGTCTGGAAGGCTCCTCTCCCATTTCTCCCTTTCTCACCTGCCCTGAGACCTGCCCTCCATATTTTCTGTCTGGCTGAACCCTAATCCAGGCTGGCTGGGGTGAAGGGAGCCAGTATAGGGGAGACAGTATAAGGGAGAGCCTAGCTCTGCATTTACTTGCTGTGTGATCTTGAGCAATGACTTGACCTCTCTGTGGCTCCGTTCCCGCATCTTCGAATGGGGATAATAATAATACCTACCGATGGGGTCGTTTGAAGATTATACAACGAACATATATTAGCTGGCTTACAGCAGTGCCTGGCACGTAGTAAGCGCTCTATAAATGTTAGCTAGTATTGTTTTGAATTGGAGAGGAGGATCAGTGACAGCGGTATTTAATCATTCGAACAAAGTCAATTGCAGGGAAAGCCAGCTTGCCCAGATTCCATATCGAGGCTAGGGGGAGGGGAGCAGGGTAGCACTGTAAGCAGCAGCTGGGGGGAGCTGGGTCCTGGGGACACTGCCTGGGTCCTGGGGAGGCTGCCCAGCTTGGAACTCTTGGCACCATAAAAAGCAAGCTCAGGACACCAGTGCATAAACAGGCAGACTCTATAGACCACAGGAGCCAGGAAGTCACTCCTCTTATACCGTATCCTGGCTGATCTCTTGCCGATTCTGCGCTGTGAACGGTGGGTGCAAACAGAGAAGCTGGAGGGCTTCAGGGTGCCGAGGCCACTGGAGAGGCTGGAAAATCAGAGGTCAGAAGAGAGCAGCAAGCCTGGGGCGAGTCAGGTCTCAGAAACAGGCTGGGATGGGCAGCTGCCTCCCTGTCTTCATGTAAAGGGCAGTGTCCCTGAGGATGAGGACAGCTGTTTTCTGTCTCCACGGAGGACAGACTGAGTTAAGCAGCTGAAGCCTTGTTCACTTCATTCTGCAGAATGAGCATTTCTGATAGCATGCAGCGTTGAGAGTTTGTTTCTATGGAGAGTGGTAGAATTGTAGCCTCCCAGAAGAGTCTGTGTCCCCTTGGCTGGAGAGAAGGGGAGGCTGATTCAGGGCCTTCTTTAGACTCCTAAGGGCCTGGTGCTTGTGAGAACAGCAGGAGAAGTGGGAGGCCCGGAGGCCAGGTCCTGCGGGGTGCTCCCTCTCCTTTGTTGAGTTGCAGAAGTCCCCCTTCCCTGGGTCTCTCTATCCTGTAACCTATCTGGATGGTAGCCCAGAGGCCACAGTGGGGGAGAGGCTGGGTGTTGTACTGTGTGTGTGTGTGTGTGTATGTGTGTATAAGACTGCACACACACATGTGAATGTTGGGGGTGGGGACCCCATGTCTACAGGCTGGCTCTGAGGGAGAGAAGGTCCCAGCAGCTGCCTCCAGGCTGAAGTCCCTGTTGCCTGGAGTCCCTCTCTTCCTGGGCACGCTGCCAACCTACACCATCTGAGCTCCTGAGCCCTGGGGAGGGTGCTGAGCCTAAGAAAAGCCTCCTTTCACATCTCCTGGCATCTGCTTCCAAATTCCCTGCCAGCCCAGAGCTGTCTGGGCCATGACCAGAGAGAACAGTGAGGAACAGAAGATGGAGATGGAGCCACACACGCCCCAAGCTCCCTCCACCACACCCAAACCATTCATCAAGACTAGCTCTTCATGCAGCTGCATTTTCCACTGTGGGTACTGGGCAAGGCAGAGCAGCTGGAGAGGGGCCATCTCCATGCAAAACCTAATACCTGGCAGACAGAGGTAAGGGCAGAAGAAGATGCCATTCCTCGGGGAGACAGCAGAGAGGAGGCAGCCCTGGGGCTTTCCGTGGAGCCCAGAAGAGATGAGGGAGAGAAGTCAGGGCAGCAGCCACTCCATGCAGAAGTACTCAGAGTGGAGACGGGGACAGATGGGACCAGAAATGGTGAGGGACTCAGGAGAGGGCAGGCCAGTAGGGCGGGATCAGGTGGTAGATGGAGAGTCCACTTGCTGGCCAGGAAACACTAGACTGTATTGTTCGGACTCAGGGAACTAAAGAGTTTTCTGAGTGGTGAATGGCAACACAGAGCTGGTCTTAGAAACATGTATGCGGGCTGGACATGGTGGCTCGCGCCTGTAATCCCAGCACTTTGGGAGACCAAAGTGGGCAGATCACTTGAGGTCAGGGGTTCGAGACCAGCCTGGCCAACATGATGAAACCCCATCTCTACTAAAAAATACAAAAAAAAATAGCCAGGTGTGGTGGTTCATGCCTGTAATCCCAACTACTCAGGAGGCTGAGGCAGGAGAATTGCTTGAACCCGGAGACAGAGGTTGCAGTGAGCTGAGATCACACCACCAGCCTGGGTAAGAGAGTGAGAATCCATCTCAAAAAAAAAAAAAAACAGGAGAGGGGAGTTGGGCACAGTGGCTCACGCCTGTAATGCCAGCACTTTGGGAGGCCGAAGTGGGCGGATCGCTTGACCTCAGGAGTTTGAGACCAGCCTGGCCAATATGGTGAAACCCCATCTCTACTAATAATACAAAAATTAGCCGGATGTGGTGGCACACCTGTAATCCCAGCTACTCCGGAGGCTCAGGCAGGAGAATCGCTTGAACCCAGCCTGAGCAACAGCGCAAAACTCTGTCTCAAATAAAAAAGAAAAAGAAAGAAACATGCATTTGTTAATAACAGCTCCTACTTTGAGAACCCCTCCACATGCCAGGCCTTGTACTGGACACTTTATTTTACATGCTATCTTCTAACCCCAGGGTCACCTAGCCACCTAGCAAGAGATGGGCCCAGTGAGGCAGTGTGGGTAGGGAGAGAAGCAGCAGGCCTGGAAGCAAGAGGCTGAGGTCCCAGGTCCAGCTCAGGAGTTCCAACTGTGAGCGACACACCCAATCTCTCCAGGCTTCGGTGTCCGCAGCTGTGGAATGGACACCACCCCGCCCAGTGAGCCACAGGGATTCAACAGGAAAGGGCCTGCACTGCTCACTATGCTGGGGGCCCCTGGGATGCAGTGCTTGGGAACCGATACCCTCCGTCTACAGCGGCTGGGGCATAGACAGGGCACAGTACCCCTTTGGACCAGGCAAGTAAAGGGGACTTCTGAAGGGAAACAGTGCCACACAGCCAATGTCAAAGGCCAGCAGGCAGAAGCCCAGCCCTCTCCCTCCCATCTCTCAGGCTGCGTTGTTCCTGTCTCTGCCTTGCTCCGCCATTGTTGGGCTTTTCTTCCCCTGTAACTGACCTGCATGTGGCTTTGGCTCACCCTTGTCCCAGCTAGGACTCACCTCTTTCTTTCTTTTTCTTTTTTTTTCTTTTTTTTTTTTTTTTTTTTTTTTTTTT
>NW_016107495.1:445646-484018 GCF_001604975.1 Cebus imitator
GCAACCTCCACCTCCTAGGTTCAAGCACTTCTCTGCCTTAGCCTCCTGAGTAGCTGGGATTACAGGCACCCACCACCATGCCCGCCTAATTTTTTTTATATTTTTAGTAGAGGCGGGGTTTTGCCATGTTGGCCAGGCTGGTCTTGAACTCCTGACCTCATGATCCACCCAGCTTGGCCTCCCAAAGTTCTGAGATTACAGGTGCGAGCCACCACACCCAGCTGGATTCACATTTTTCTAACCCTGAAGCTCAGCCCTGTGCAGCTGACCCAGCCCCTCCGCCCCTTATCACAATTCCTGGGGCCCAGGAATTGCTCAGTCCAGCCCAGTCCTCTCAGCCCCAGTGTCCAACCCTGGTCCAATCTGCTCTGATGCCAGGGTGACATGGTACAAAGGGGCCGCCTAGGTCCCCCCTTGATTAGGGTTGTTGTAGGACAGACAGTTCCAAAGAGGTAGAAGTGGACAGGCCCCCAACCATGCCCACCACAGACAGCCTCCCTCGGGCCCTGAGCCCTGCACTCCAGCTTCCCTCTCTCACCTCCTGCTCTGTCTGGCTCAGGGCCACACTGACGCATCCCTAAGACAGAAAGCCCTGGCTACCCAACCTCAGGGTGCATCTGCCTCCAGAAAGCAGGGTGGGGCAGGGCTCAGGAGAGAGGGTCTTTGGCTAGGAAGGCCTCCCTCACCCTCACAGAGTTAGAGCACCTGCTATACGCAGGGCACCGCAAGGCCAGGTTCTGCTTTGAGCGGCGTACAGCGGTCTTGGGATGTTGGCCTGTTGGACATGCTTTCTATGTGCTTTGACAAAGGGAGTGGTCCTGGGGATATCTAAGGGGGTCAGACAAGGTTGAATCCTACCTTTGCCAATTTTCATCTGTGCGACTTTGGGCCAGCAATGTCTAACCTTCCTGAGCCTTAGTCTCTCCATCAAAAAGGAGCAGATCATGGCCACCTTGAGGGTCATGGGGAACATTAGGGATAACAAGCCTGAGGGCGTCCAGGTTCCCTGCCACCGTTGCCACTGTTCACAGAGGCTCCCACAGCACAGGCTCCGCTCTGGCATGTGAATGCCTCCCTTTCTCACCCTTACTTCCTACGCTCCATCCTCTGCATTCCCGCCTGCAGCCCCAGACTCAGCTGCACAGAGGGGAGGCCAGCAGGAGAGCACCCACCCAGGGGTCCAGGCCTGAGTCCTGACCACCTCCCAAAAGGCTTGTCCAGTGCCCAGCACCCCTCCGTGTGAGCCAGCCCTTGTCCCCCGTGCTGTGTAGGCAGACTTGACTAAAAGGAGCTTTGCTCATAGAAGCACCGCTGTGCATAAGGAGATGGGTAAATAGGCCAGCCAGTGCCTGCCAAGAGAGGCCCACTGAGTGGCAGAGATGGGTGTCACGTGGGGAGAGCAGAGGAGGCTCCTGGGGCCACAGCAGGAAGGAGGCTTCCTGGGGGAAGGCAAGGTGCGGGGGGAGGAACAGCAGCCAGCAATGCATCAACGTAGGAGAGGTGCTGAGTGTTGAGAAAGGAAGGGAGGTCTTTGCTCTAACTCTGTAAATCTAAAGCTGTTCTAAAATATAGACGTTGGTTTAAAAAATAGTAAATTGCAAACAAACCAGAAAACAAAGAAGGAAGGAGGAAAAGAGAGAGTGTGGCCTCCAACGCTGACCTTGATCCAATCTGCAGTGACAACCAGCGTCAAGCAGTTCTGCACACCAGCCAGGTGTTCACACCGACCCTGAACAACGTTTCCAGGTGTCCAGGGTCATCTTTGGAGGCTGCGAGAAGCGGAAAATGCCATGCTCCCAGCTGCAGGAGAGCTGGCAAGACTCCCAGGCCTTCTGACTCCCTTTCCAGGTTCCTGGGCCCTGCCTTCACCCAATGGGCCCCTCTTGCATAGACCTGGCATATCCTGGGGCAAATCTTGACTTAGAGCCATTTCCCACCTGCCTGCTGGCAATTGTTTCAGAGCAGTTTCAGATTTCCACAGTTAGGGCAAAGACCTCCCTTCCTTTCTCAACAAGCCTCTGTTCCCAGAGGGCAAGATCCAGCCGGCCTGTCTCTGCATCCTCTCCCACACTTAGCCTAGTGCCTGGCACAGAGTAGTGGGTGCTTAAGAAATGTTTGCTCAATTAATTAATTAAGACAAGCTAAGAGGGAATAAAGCCATTTTCGCCTTGATGATTTTCCAAACGATATTTTTGAGACCAGCCAAGTGCCGCAGCCTCCCTGGGGACCCTGCTTCCCCCTCAGCCTCCCCAGGTGCCACAGCTCCCTCTGCCAGAGGCAGGGTGTCTTCTTCCAGGGCTGGCCATGAGCCCCCACAGCCTGTGGCCAGTCTTGGCCTACAGCCTCCTGCCATTTGGCTCAGGCCAGTGGATGCTACTGGGGAGGGGTTGGGCAGGAAGGAGCAGGACGCCATGCTGGAGAGAGCACCAACCTGTCTGCCCTCCCCAGGCCGTCACTGTCCAGAACAACCTTAAGAGGAGGCACGCAGGCAGGGCGCAGTGGCTTATGCCTGTAATGCCAGCACTTTGGGAGGCCGGGGCTGGCGGATCAATTGAGGTCAGGAGTTCAAGACTAGCCTGGCCAACATGGCGAAACCCCATCTCTACTATAAATACAAAAATTAGCCAGGACTGGTGGCACACACCTGTAGTCCCAGCTACTCAGGAGGCTGAAGCAGGAGAATCACTTGAACCTGGGAGGTGGAGGTTGAGGTGAGCTGAGAGCATGCCATTGCACCCCAGCTTGAGTGACAGAGCGAGACTCCATCTCAAAAAAACAAAAAAGGAGGGATGCATCAAGACCCCACTCAGATGGGCCATGGACCCTGATCCACAGGCCCCAGCCTAGAGGCCCTGGAGGCCACATACCTGTGTGGCTTTGTCCAAATCGCCAGCCACTCACTCAGCCCAGTCCCCTTAACTGAAAAACCAGGGCACCTGCCTTCCAGAATTCAGCATCCATTCAACTAACATTAGACTGGACAAGGTGACCGGCCTGATCTTGTCCCCTGACTCAGACATTCACTAGCTGTGTGGGCTTGAATGAATCATGGAAACTGTCTGTGCCTTAGTCTTCTCACCTGCAAAGTGGACATAATACTCATCTAACATTTCTGTGAAGACTAAAAATAATACGCAACAAACGCTTAGCAGAGTGTACGGTGTGCATCGTGTCTGGCATACAAGTGCTTGATAAACGTGAGTTTTGTTATTATCACTACTGCTGCCGTTGCTGTTACCACCACCACCATCCTGCTGTGTGCCAGGCACGGCGCCACTGAAAAGCACAAGGCAGGACCTCTGCCCTCCACAGCCTCTGCGTCCAGACTCAAGGACAAAATGAGACCCAAAATAAAGAATAGCAGCAGCTAAATTAATGAAAGAAAGCAAAGGCTCAAGGCTCCGGGAACCTGGTCTCCAGCGTGAGATGAGTGGCAGGGAGCAGGGGAGAAGCTGGGGACCAATAAGATTCCCAAATGTTCTGGCTTGTCTTGGCATGGGAGACTCAGGCAGGGACACGTGGCCATCTCCTCCCTGACTCTATGTGCCCCCAAGGGTCAGGAAGCTGTATGGGGTGGGTGGCGGATTTTCCACCTGGCTCTGTCTGCCCCTCCTCTTCAGCTGGGGAATGTTACAATCAGAGCTGGGCTGGCCAGGCCGGCCCCAGGGACATCACTCTCTCCACAGCATCTGATCAGTGCCCACCAGGACCGTGGGGCTGACATACACCCAAATGCCCAGTGTCATTGCTTGGGGCAGCTGACATTCCCAGTGGCCTTTGCCTGACTGAGACTACTGCTGTCTCCACTGTTTGCGGGGGAGAGATCGTGGCCCTCCGAAAGCCCACAATCCTAGAATACTGACGGGCCTCAAGAACATCTTCTAATTTCTTCATTTCCCAGAGGAAGTGCTCAAGGACCAGAGAGGGGCAGTGTCTTGCCTGGGATCACACAGCAGCACAACTAGAACCACACCCCAGGTCTTCTGACTTCCATCTTGGTGTGAAGAGTCCTGGGGCAGCCAAGTACAGCAGAAAAAACTGCCTTTGAATGCCAAGTTTGATTCTAGCATTTATGGCCTGAGATAAAACACTGTCTCTCTGAGCCTCAGGTTCCACATCTGTAAAATAAGAATAACAATAACACCTCCTTTATAGGATAGCAATGCACACTCAAACAATAGAATGGATAGAGATTGCTTTGTAAATGATAAAGTCCTGCGCAAATGAAATACAAGGAATTATTATTCTGGAACTTGGAGCACAGCACCTATTAAGGATTCAAAAACATCTGCTGGTTGAGTGGAGGAATGTGTGAAGGATAATGAGTAATGAACAAAGAGCCCAGAGCACTGATTTGTTTAGGTGGGTGGGATCAAGGAAGGCTTCAGAGACGGGGTGACTTTTGAAATGGGCTTCGATGGAGGAATAGAAGCCCGACAGGGAGAACAAAGAGCACCAGCAGTGTCTGGAAATGTGGAAGGGGCTCCCCTAAGAGCTGCTGATACCCTATCCACAGCCAGGTTGAGGCACCAGATGCTGCTCAGAACGTACCCCTCTCCTCAGGGCCTCTGCTCGGCACATGGAACAGGAGGAACTAGCAATTTATTCAATGCTAAAATATAACTTTTTAGGGAGAAAGAGACATTAGGGATCTTCTAATCTAACTTCTCTTTTGAAGTTAAGAAAACCAAGATAAGAAAACTCGCTCAGATAAGTCTCAGGGAGCTGGTTCGCCTTAACAAATACCCTGCAGTAGGCTTAGCAAACTAGGACCCATGGGCTGAATCTGGCCCACCACCTGTTGCTGTCAATAAAGTTTTATTGGAACACTAATTGCCATGCCCATCGTCACATAGTATCCATGGCTGCTTTCTTGGTTCCATGGCAGAGTCAAGTAGTTGCAAGAGACCGTAGATTTATAAAGCCTAAAATATTTACTATCTGGCTCTTTACAGGAAACAATTCAGTGACCCCTGTCCTACAGCAGAGCTAGGATGGGAGCCAGGCCTCCTGACTCCTAGTGCTTTGTAATTCCTATCATCCTCTGGGCTCTGCCTTGCCCCCGAAACACTGCCCACAGGGTGAGATTTCAGGCAGCCAGGCTCTGAGCCCACACCTAGGCTGGCCTCCGCCGCTCCTCAGACCCAACAGGGCTTCCAGCTGGGAGCAATTCATTCCCTTTTGGGGACTGTGGCAAGAAGATGTCAACGCACCCCGGCTTCTCCTCAGTGGGCTCAACAGGAAAGCCAGGGAGTGGAAGTGTGTAAGACTCGGGCCAGCCAGATGCCAGTGTCATGGACAGGGCCTTGAAAAAAGCATGTGGGGGAGAACTGGCACCTCAGCCATCCATGGAGAGGGCCAAGTCCACGTTAAATTGTGCTGTGGAATTCCTTCCGCAATGCCAGGCTGTTCCTGGTGGATTCATTTAATTAAAACCCCACCAGATCCAATCTGTTAGAAGCTCTGAGCTCACAGATGCCCTGTCCAGCTGGTCATGAGGACGCGGACAGGCCACAGGCCTGGGCCATGGCAACTGGCTCAGTGGCTGGCTTAGAACAGACCCCACTGGCCCCGGTCAGGGCCCTGCCCAGGACTCCCTGGATCACCGGCTGGTGATGTGCCACTGCCCCCCTTAAGCCTCACTCTCTGCTTACCCCCTGTGTCTCCATTCTGCTCACACCTCAGGCTCATCTCTGATGCTTCCCTCTCCCTAAGTCATTCATTCAACAGAAATTGATGAAGCGGCAGCTCGGTGCCAAGCCCCCTTCCAGGTGTGGGGGATTGACTAGCAAACAGAAGAGATGAGAACCCCTGTCCTCATGAGGCTTACCGTTTCACCCAAGAATGCAGACCATCTCACACTCCATGCATCCACTCTCCTCCCCTCACCTCTTCCTCTCCTCTTCCTTCTCAGCCCCTCGTCCCTACCTTCCTCCTCTCAGCCCGAACTCTTGGATCCTCTGCTTTGCTCTAGCTCAGGCCTGAGCACTTGACAACTAGACCATGCAGAGGCCCCCAGTGGAGCCTCCTGCCTCCATCTCCCACAGCCACCCCCCTGCCCAGGGATGCCAGGCGTTCAGCTCAGTATCTCTCTCAGCACAGCGCTTCCCTGCCCAAGAGCCATCTGTGGCTCCTCATTGCCTTAATATGAAGACTTCATTCCTGAACCCGCCCTTCAAAGCTCCTCAAATGTTGGCCCCTTTCCACCTTGCCAATCTTCACTTTTCAACTGTACTTCCTGCTCCAACAACACCAGAAGCATTTGTGCTGTTGTCAGGTTTCTAATATTCATCATTTTCTACTTACAAAAGTAATAGTTTTTTGTAGTATAGAATTTATAAGAAGAAAATTAAAATTAATCATGAGCCCATTATTCCCGGATAAGCCATGTGAGCTTTAGAATATTTCCTTACAGGGCCGGGCGCGGTGGCTCACGCCTGTAATCCCAGCACTTTGGGAGGCCGAGGTGGGCGGATCACGAGGTCAAGAGATCGAGACCATCCTGGTCAACATGGTGAAACCCCGTCTCTACTAAAAATACAAAAAATTAGCTGGGCATGGTGGCACGTGCCTGTAATCCCAGCGACTCAGGAGGCTGAGGCAGGAGAATTGCCTGAACCCAGGAGGCGGAGGTTGCGGTGAGCCGAGATCGCGCCATTGCACTCCAGCCTGGGTAACAAGAGTGAAACCCTTTTTTCCATCTCAAAGAAAAAAAAAAAAAAGAATATTTCCTTACAGCTGTATATGCGTGTACACATACAAAATGTATATGTGTCTATACATTATTTTTTCGGAACAGCTCTCCCTTTGTCACCCAGGCTGGAGTGTAGTGGTGCAATCACAGCTCACTGCATCCTCCACCTCCCAGGCTCAAGTGATCCTCCCACCCACCTCAGCCTCTCCAGTAGCTGGGACTACACCTGCATGCCACCATGCTAGCTAATTTTTTGGTTTCTTTCTAGGGATGGGTCTCACTGTGTTGCCCAGGTTGGTCTTGAATTCCCGGGCTCAAATGATCCTCACGCCTGAGCCTCCCCAAATGCTGGGTTTACAGGAAAGAACGGCGTGCCCAGCCACATCTTTCATATTTTCATGTTAGCATGGGATCCCACAGTATAGAAAGCGTTGTCTCCTGCTCTTTTAATTTAACATGATGTGGTAGTTTTCTACGTAATCAAGAGACTTCTCAAGAGGGCACTTTAATGGCTGCACAATATTCCACCACATAAATACAGCTTAATATGTTTAACCACCCTATTGGTGGACATTTGGATTGTTTACAATTTTTCACAATGAAAATGCTGCTATAAACATCCTTGTTCATAAATCTTTGTTCTGATCTCTGGTTATTTTCCGAGCAGAGATTCCTAGAAGTGGCACTGCAGGGCCACCGGGCAGACACAGTTTTAAGGTTCTCGATGTGTATCATGCAGCTGCCTTTCTGAGAGAGTCCGCCAGCCCCCACCCATCCCCATTTGGGAGCACACCCAGCAGTCCCACGCAGGTGTATTTTCTCTGGCCTTAACACATTATGTGTCATCCTAACACTGTATCCTTGCCTCAGTAGCTCTGCTCATCAGAACCCTGCGTTTCCCATCCACCCTTCAGAGCTCAGAGCAAATGCCACCTCCTCCATGAAGCCCTCCCTGATACCCCAACTAAAGTTCCCTGTCTCCAGCCCTCCTTCAGCCTCTGTCTTAAATCCCTCCTAAAACATTCCCCACTTTTGCCTCACATTTTAATAATTCATGTAATAATAACCTCTGCTTTATATGGGGCACTGAAATTTTCAAAGTGCTTCCACTGAGAGGTTTCATTTGATTCAATCACAGATGGAAAGTGTTTTGAGGTCAGGGACCTCATCAATAGAACATCTAGGTCTGTTTCTCCTGGCCACATCACCAGCTCAAGTCTAGTGCAACCTCAGGCTAGCCCTTATATAACAGAAGTGTTTAAACAGCCTTTGTTATTCCTTGGCCTATGAGAACAGACTTCAGGACGCTTCCGTCTGCAGCATGGGGCAGTAAAAGACGACATCATGGCCCTGGATCCCAGTCCCAGCTGTGTCACTGAGCTGCTGTGACCTCGGGCTAGTCCCTGCACCTCTCTTAGCTTCAGTTTACCCATCTATAAAATGAGTGAGGGCTGGGCATAGTGGCTCACACCTGTAATCCCAGCACTTTGGGAGGCTGAGGGGGGGGTGTGGATCACGAGGTCAGGAGTTCAAGACCAGCCTGGCCAACATAGTGAAACCCTGCCTCTACTAAAAATGCAAAAATTAGCTGGGCATGGTGGTGCACGCACCTGTAGTCCCAGCTACTCGGAGGCTGAGGCAGAAGAATTGCTTGAACCCGGGAGGCAGAGGTTGCAGTGAGCCAAGATCACACCACTGCACTCCAGACTGGGCAACAGAGTGAGATTCCGTCTCAAAAAAAAAAAAAAAAAAAAAAAAACGCGGGTTGAGCTACATAAGTTGTCACACCAGGACTGATAGCTCCTAAGGTCCCTATCCCCAGGCACCCAGAGCAGCCCTGGGGTGCCTCTGAGGGCCCCTGCACAAAGCCGGCCTCTGGGATGGGCCAGAGGGAGCTGGCCAGGGAGGCAGGCCTGGCTCTAGGCCAGGCTGTGTCTGCAAACACTGACCTTGGCTGCCGCAGGGATTTTCCATGACACCAGCACCCTCCCTCTGAGCTCCCTGCCTCGCATATAGGCCTGGGGAGGGTGGGGGATGGGGGCTTTGAGGGTTTGTCCTGCATCAGAGGCCCCTAAATCAGTACTAGGGCCACCTATGGATGGGAGGCAGATCAAGGTGAGAGAGGAGACAGCAGTGGGCCCAGGAGTGGGGAGTCTGGGAGGAAGGATGGGTCAGGGAGAGAAACTGCTGTGGGTATTTGGGGGAAGAGCTGGGAGAGGAGACGGGATGATGAGAGGCCTCGGGAAGGGGCAGAGCAGAAGAAGCGGATGGGTACTCTGCTTCAGAGCTGTTCTTCCCAGGAGCTCTGGCCTGAAGGGAAACAAACTCCAGACCCCGTTCTGTACACCGGCCCCACCCCCACCCCAGCTCCATGAAACCCTGTGGTTCCCAGGCCTAACTAGGGGCTTGGCCAGGCCCAGCACAGGGGGATTCCTTCTAAGCCTTGCAGCTGACCTTATTTTGAAGCAGCTAGGGTCCATAGTGAGGGCAGGAGCGACAAGTCACCCAAAGCCCTCCTGCCAAGGGCTACCTCCCGTCCTCATCCTGGGTGTCTAAGGGATGGTTTCTCATCACCATCCCAGACCTCAGAGTCCTTCAGAAATGGGGCCTCTGGGTTCTGCAGCCCTTGCTGGGCAGCTGCCCCCACCCTGGCCTGTGCTGGACACTGAGAGAACAAGCCAGCCCTGCAGGACTCCTCTGCAGACCTGAGTGCCCAAATATGGGGTGGGGGACTGAAAGGAGCAGAGGGAAGAGAGGCCCCTCCAGTGCCCAGAGAAAGTTCCCAGAAGGTTCTTGGGAAAGGCGGTGTCTGCGCTGCATCTCACAGGACGAAGGAGAGCACCTGCCCTCCTCCCATCTCCACCAAGCTGCAGCTCTTCCCTCCCCTAGGACCTGGGCACACAGCAGAGGCTCCTTCTGCCTCATCTCCTTTAACACGTCAATTAGGCTCCTTGGATCCTGCAGTCCCACTTCCTGGTTCCACACTGCTGCCATCCCCACACCGAGGGGCGGCTCCCTGTCTCTGCCTCAAGCCCCTGAGGGGCTGGTTCCTCCTGGGCCCTCCCCTAGGTGCCCTCTGAGCCCAGCTGCCCTCTGCCATCCAGCAGGGGAGCCTGGCCTTCCTGAGGGCCCTCCCTGTTTCTTGCAGCCCCCAGAGCTGCCTCTATCTCCACCAAGCCCACATCCTCTCTGGTGGCCACACCAGGCCCAAGACACACTGAGGTCACCCATGCACCCATGCACTTCAGCATCAGCCCGGAGTTCATGGCCTTTGGGCGCCTCAGGCCACAAGTCCCTCATCCATCTTTCCTCAGGACAAACATTAGCCCAGCCATTGCCTATTTACATTAGATAACTGGGTCAGCCTGGAGACAGGCACAGCTGGCATTGCCAAGGGCTGTGGTTTCTAATCTACAGAAGGGCTGGGCCACCCAGAGAAGGAGATCAAAGAATCATAACATCAGGGACCTGGGGGAAGGACCTTAGAGGCTCCTGATGCTGCACGGGAGCGATTCCCAAACGGTGCTCCCGGGAACACTTGCTTGGTGATGTGCGCTATGAGAAAAGTGCCCTAAGGTCCAGGAAGTGGGAAGACAGGCACCTTTTCCTGACCGTGACTGACGTTGCACATGAACATATGCATAGCCCTGAGAAAGCCTATGCTCAAATCAAACGACAGTGACTCCTGTTAAATTCAGCATTTTCCCAGTTTCATTGAACCAAGCCGCTCTTCTCATCCAACAGTTGTTAACATTCCATGGAGTTGGCATTTCAGAAAAACAACTTGAGTCAACACTGATCACAGAATGTTGGCACTGAAAGGAACTTTAAAGATCATAGAATCTTGGTGCTCCCCAAAATATTCATATTATAATTAATATTTATTGATCTCCTAAGCACTTTAAGTCTAATAACTCACTCAAGTCCCCACACCAAGTCTATGAAGTGAGTACTTCTTTATTGCCATTTAACAGGTGAGAAAACTGAGGCACAGTGGATTAAGCAATGTGGCCAAAGATGAAGTTGTTTGGCTTCAGAGCCTGTGATCTTCCCTACTCCCCTAAACTGCAGAGATCCTCTCCCTGTGTTCAGTATTTCAAACATATAACAATAACTTAATTCCATCTCAAAGAGTCAATTCTCTCAGGCTAATCAGACGTTCTGACTGGCAGATGTGTTCTTAATTAATTTTGATGGAGAAAGAAATTAATTATGACTCTAACAATGATTTATTCAGTGCCTGCTCTAGAGAGTATCCACGCTGCACTGATCACCACGTCAAACTTCATAAATAAAATCTTTCAAAATTTTGACTCTATGAACAGGTGAGTAAACAGAGAAAATAATAAAAGGTAGTGGGAAAAGGTGGGAGCCTCATCTCTTGCCCCATCTTCCATGTCACAGATGAGGAAACCTGAAGCCCAGAAGGAACTTGCCAAGACACAAAGCTGTCTTTGAACAGGGTCAGGTCAGACCCCAGGTCTCCTGCCTCCTAGCTCCATGCTCTTTCCTCTGCCCAAGGCTGTGGCCAGCTAGGCCAGGGGTAGGAGGTCAGGCTAGCAGGCTAGCAGGCATAGGAGGCCAGTGGGGAACACATAGCCAAGCCCAGTCTGGCCAAGGCCATGACCAAGGGCTCAGAGTGGCTGCTTATGCTTCAACTAGAAGGAAATAAACTACATGGAGAGAAAGACCAGTAAAAGGGAGGGCCAGTCCCAACCCCACTCCCACACCCCCATCCCCACCCCGCATCACCCTGGAAGACAGCTTCAGCCAGTTTCTGAGCTCCTTGGTGATTCTGGGAGGAAAACAGAGGAACTGAGGTGGTCCAGGGTTTGCATCCGATCTCTCGGTTTTCCTGCTGCCCTAAAATATTTACACTAATAATTAATTTTTATGTCCAGCCACCTGGCTTCCTTAGGTGGATTCTGTGCCTCCAGCCAGGTTCCCAGGCCATCTCTTAGCTGAGTTGCTCCCAAATAGGAGCCACTGGACCATGGCTGAATGAAGAGGCATAATTGTGGTCATACCTGAGCCGGGGCAGTGGACACAGCATTGATTTTAGAACCAAGTATCCTGGGTTGTAGTCCTGGTTCTGCCGTTCACAAGCTTCGTGACCTTGAACAGATTGCTTTCCTTCTGTGGGCCTCCATTTCCTCATCTGTGCGAAGACTGGACCAAATGATGGCTAAGGATATTTCTGGCTCTAAAAATCTTTAAACCTATGTTGGATTCAGGGAAGGGAGGCTGGGAGAGGAGGTATAGACAGTCCCGGTCATTTTCTGAGAGGCAGTGGCTGGAGTCTCCTGGTCAGAACACATGCTCTGGCTGAGTCCAGCAGGTACTGCAAGAGAGAGTCCCCAGAGAGTCAGCCCCAGAGAAGCCTCTGTGTGCATGGATGCCACGTAAGGACAGACACAGCCCCTCACCCAGAGACTCGAAGGGCTGGACAGAGAAGAGAAGATAGAGAACATCTTTTACCCCCTCCCTTGTAAAGCCAAGCCCGACGTGGGCAAGGACCAGGCAGGCAGCGGGCCTCTTGGCAGCCAGATGGGTCTTGCCAAACTCCCACTTACTTCCCAGAAGCTCCAGGATCCCCTGGGAGTGGCTCCACCCAGCTGGCACCCCTCCGAGTTGGGCACCCACGTCAGCAGGTCCTCACACTCCCTTGTCCTTTCACCCAGTGACAATAGGACAGGAGATGGGGGGGGCACCCTAGGCCCGATACTTGGAGAAGCGTCTGTCTGCCTGAGCATGGCCCTTCTGTTACCACCTCTGCTGCATCCAGCGCAGGGCAATGCCTGAGGCCGATGCCCAAGTGAAACGCTCTCCTCCCAAGGCCTCCCTGCCTGATCACCCTTTCTGGGTGATGCATTGGCTCCCGTGTACCGGAATGAATGCTGAGTCAGAAAGGCCCAGTGGCCTTGGCCAACCCACAAGGCCTCTCTGGACTTCGTGACCCCAACCGTAATATAGAGACAGTCATAATAGTGATCTTGTAAGAAGTTTTTGAGAATTAAGTTAAAAATACATCTGAAGGGTAAGAACTTATTCTTGCCAGGCCCGGTGGCTCACGCCTGTAATCCCAGCACTTTGGGAGGCCGAGGCAGGCAGATCATGAGGTCAGGAGATTGAGCCATCCCGGCTAACATGGTGGAACCCTGTCTCTACTAAAAATATAAAAAATTAGCTGGGTGCCATGGCGCGTGCCTGTAAGCCCAGCTACTTGGGAGGCTGAGGCAGGAGAATCGCTTGAACCCGGGAGGCGGAGGTTGCAGTGAGCCAAGATCACACCATTGCACTCCAGCCTGGGCGACAGAGCAAGACTCCATCCAAAAAAGAAAACAAAAAACAAAAACAAAAAAAACACCCTTATTCTTAAGCCTCAGCCTGCAGTAGGAAGTGAGATTGAGCCCTGGGGGCATCTGACCCCAAAGATGAGGCACATCTAGGCCACGGCTGCTCCAGAGAGGGCAGTGGCTGTGGTGGGGCACAAGGCTCTGCCTGGCGTAAGAGCCTCTGGTTAAGCCTGGGAAGGGGTCGTCCCTTACAGCTGAAGCTAGGTCCTTGCGGGCTGGGGTAGGAGAGGTGGAGGAGGGCCACGAGGCAATGTGGGAGGCGCTGTGTAGAGGAGGGGCTGGTTTGGCTGGGTATGGGGTGAGGACAGGTCTCTGGGGTGGCTGCAGGGTACAGCAAGAGAAGGGCAAGGAAGGGATGTGTGGCTGCTTGAAGCGGGGGGTGGGGGTTTGTGAGCACAGTCACGGTGAGCAGTGAGGCTGCCAGATAGGCGGGCACTGGCTTTTCCTAAGAGATGATGGGCCCCGGGAAGCCACAGGCTATGACAAACACGGGACAAGGGAACAGCGGAGAGGGGGTGAGGGCCCCTGGAAGTGGTACATGGCTGTCTGACCCCATGGAGATGGCCCTGCCCCAAGGCCCACACTCTCAGGTCACCCTTCCCCTGTGAGATCCCACCACCACTGCTTCCATCTCGCAAGCCACAGGTTCCAAAGAACTCTCACGCCCAGTCTCTTCTGTGCTGCTGCAGACAGCTCTGGTGCGCAGCAAGGGTGGGAATTAATAGCTCTAGCTCAATCCTCCAGCGTGCAGGCAAGGCAAGTAAGCCCAGAGAGGGCTAGGGATTTGCCCAAGGTCACACAGCTATCACGTGGTCAAGCTGGGGCTATGTCCACACTACCTACTCCCTGTTGAGCCCCATCCATGATGCCATGCTCTCCCCCCTCCACCAAGTAGTGCTGGCCTGGGGGACAGGGAAGTACTGGGTGAGAAGCAGCTCTGGCTCAGGGCCTGCCTAGCTGTCGAGGTGAGTTGTGGTCTGGCTGCCGTGGCCGAGCTGGCGGGCACAATCTGTTCTCACCCTGCTGGGGCGCAGACGTCCCAAGCACAGCGGCTCAACAGCTCAGCTGTCCGGGTCCCTGGCAAACGGTGACACAGTCACTGGCCTGACGCTGTTGAGGTGGACAGGGGAGCCAGTTCTAAGGGCAGCCCAAGCAGCTGTCCCCAGAGCTCCCTGAGCTTTAAGATCCAAATGGCCCTGGGTTGACAGAGGTGCCAGCTTTACTGGAACTGAGCTGCCCCCAAGCCTGGCTGCTCTCTTGGAAACATGAGAGTAATCTGGCACTTCTGTCATTATTAATCACAGGGAGCCATTACTGAGCACTTGATATGTACCAGGCTCTGGGCTAAGTGATCACACACATCATCTTACTTATTCCTCCCCAAAGCTCTGTGAGGCAAGTGCATTATTAACCCATTTTACAGATGTAGAAACTAAGGCTCAGAGATCTCTCTCTCTCTGTCTCTCTCTCTCTCTCTCTCTCTCTCACACACACACACACACACAGAGAGAGAGAGAGAGAGAGAGAGAGAGCACAAGTCTAGAACAGAGTCACACAGTATCTTGCCCTGAAATTTAATCATCAAACGTCTTCTGGGCCTCCATAGGTTGGCTGGCAATGTGGAAGTGGAAGCTAGAGAGCAATGTGGCAAGGCCCATCAGTGCCATCCCTTCCCCCGAGCTAGCATTTGCTCTCTGTAGTTGGGGATCCTGGAGGACAGAAGGTGGTGGAAATATTGGCCCTGTAGTTAAAAGCTGAACATTTTCAGTGCCACTCAAATAAGGCAGAAATCACTTTTAGCTGTGAGGAATCCAGGAGGACTGCATGGAAGAAGAAACATTTGGTTAAGATTTGATAAGGCTTAGAAAGGAGGGAAATGTCAGCATTGTTTTATTACCGTGATTCTATTAATAAACATAGTAAATATCTCAACAATGAAAGAAGCAGGCCAGCACCAGTAAATACACTTTACAAATGAAGAAACATGCTCAGAGAGGGGGATTAATTTGCCCAAGGTCACACAGCCACTAGGTCCCTGCCACTAGGGATGACTTCCCATCCAGGGCCATTCTCCCTCCAGGTAGCCAGGTAGAATTCTTAACTTAGGCCTTTGGATGGCTGGTGCAGAGGGAAGCTTTGCCTCTGTCCTGATCCTGGCTCAGGGAGGGCCGGGGTGGGGGTGGGGCACAGAGAGGTTGTCTGGCTGATGATAGTAACACATCTGGAAGGACACCCAGGGCTCCTGCTTTGCCAAGGGTTATGCCACCTCCCCATGAGGACAGACCCTGCATCAAAACAAGCACAGAGGAAGACCCCAGGGCCTCTGACTGGAAACTGATGAGGACCCTGGAGCACTCATTCATCCAGCTGTTGCAGGGAGGGGCAGGCAGTCTCCTTTATCCCCTGGCACAGTGGGCCAGCTGCCCCCAGGAGACTGGAGGGCCCCTGTTGCCAGCCAACCCCCTGTAAGCTTTGATTGGCAGTAGGGAAACCATCAAGAAGCCACCCTGCCTCAGTCTCCCTTCCTGTACACTGGATCACAGGATGTCAGAACCATTCAGGGCAACCACCTCCCCTTGTAGTCAAGGAAACTGAGACATGGAAAGGACAAGGAGCATGCTGGCAGCCCAGGACACTGAGCTAGAATCCAGCTCTCCCAGCTGACCTGTGCCCTTCCACGCTCCCTGTGCCGCTGGATGAGTTCTCAGTAGCACCAAGGCCAGCCCTTCTCCAGGCATACAAAACAGTCCAGTCCTTGAGGTCAAACAGGCTCAAGTTCAAACGCGGGTTGCTCTGCTTCCAAGCCATGTGACCTTGGAAGTCACTTAGCCCTCTCTACCTCTTCCTTCCTACATACCTTCTGCAGGAGTCACAAGAGCACAGGAGAAAGCATGAGCAAGGGCCAAGGCCAGTGCACGGGGACAAGGAGCACCCGTCACTGTGGGCCCAGACCCGCAGGGTGGCGAGGCGGTGGGGCAAGGGGGAGGCAGAGGAGGGTTTCTGGAAGAGCAGCTCCATAGCATGTGCTTTCTCTCCTCTGCCACACCTTCCCTCAGGCTACGGGCACGCGGCGCCCAGCACAGATGGCGGCAAGGTGTTCTGCATGTTCTACGCGCTGCTGGGCATCCCGCTCACGCTCGTCATGTTCCAGAGCCTGGGCGAGCGCATCAACACCTTGGTGAGGTACCTGCTGCACCGTGCCAAGAAGGGGCTGGGCATGCGGCGCGCCGACGTGTCCATGGCCAACATGGTGCTCATCGGCTTTTTCTCGTGCATCAGCACGCTGTGCATCGGCGCCGCCGCCTTCTCCCACTACGAGCACTGGACCTTCTTCCAGGCCTACTACTACTGCTTCATCACGCTCACCACCATCGGCTTCGGCGACTACGTGGCGCTGCAGAAGGACCAGGCCCTGCAGACGCAGCCGCAGTACGTGGCCTTCAGCTTCGTCTACATCCTCACGGGCCTCACGGTCATAGGCGCCTTCCTCAACCTCGTGGTGCTGCGCTTCATGACCATGAACGCCGAGGACGAGAAGCGCGACGCCGAGCACCGGGCGCTGCTCACCCGCAACGGGCAGGCGGGCTGCGGCGGCGGCGGCGGCGGCAGCGCGCACACCACGGATACCGCCTCGTCCATGGCAGCGGCGGGCAGCGGCGGCTTCCGCAACGTCTACGCGGAGGTGCTGCACTTCCAGTCCATGTGCTCGTGCCTGTGGTACAAGAGCCGCGAGAAGCTGCAGTACTCCATCCCCATGATCATCCCGCGGGACCTCTCCACGTCCGACACGTGCGTGGAGCAGAGCCACTCTTCGCCGGGAGGGGGCGGCCGCTACAGCGACACGCCCTCGCGACGCTGCCTGTGCAGCGGGGCGCCGCGCTCCGCCATCAGCTCGGTGTCCACAGGCCTGCACAGCCTGTCCACCTTCCGCGGCCTCATGAAGCGCAGGAGCTCCGTGTGACCGCCCCGGGGGGCCTGGAGCGCCTGGGGGCGCGGGCTGGGGACCCCTGCCGGGCGGACCTGCTGCTGTCGGCCAGGAGACTGCCCCCGCCGCCTTCTGCCCAGTGGGACCCCCCACAACATCCCTCACCACTCTCCCCCAGTGCCCCCATCTCCGACTGTGCCTGCTTGCCCCAGCCGGCAGGAGGCCGGGCTCTGAGGACCCCTGGGGCCCCCATCCGAGCCCTGCAAATTCCGAGAAATGTGAAACTTGGTGGAGTCAAGGAGGGAAGGCAGAAGCTGGGAGCGTCCCTTCCCTTTGAAAATCTAAGAAGCTCCCAGTCCTCAGAGACCCTGCTGGTACCCAGACCCCCACCTCCGGAGGGGACTTCATGTTCCGTGTACGTTTGCATCTCTATTCATACCTCTGTCCTGCTAGCTCTCCCACCTTTCCTTGGTTCCAAAAGCCAGCGTGTCTTTGTCCAAGTCACCCCCACTCAGTCCCACTCCCCCACTCCGTCCCCAGCTGTGTCTCCCAACCTCCCGCTCTCTTTGTGTTGTTTTGCATGGCTTTGCAGTTATGGAGAAAGTGGAAACCCAGCAGTCCCTAAAGCTAGTCCCCCGAGAGCAGGTCAGAAAGAAGGGACCGGCAGGCAGCAGGAGGGGTGAGCCAGAAGGCTTGCCAGTCTGCAGAATGGTCACACTGGAGGTTCAAGTTAACTGACCTCTAGCCACATTCTCATAGCAGGTCGGACTTCAGCCTTCCAGACACTGCCCTTAGAATCTGGAACAGAAAACTTCGCCATCCCCAGCCACTGCTAATAATTACCAACTCTTAAATTTGTGGAGTGATTTTTAGCCTCTGAGAACTCTGTGCTGGCCACTGATTGCTTTGAGTCTCACAACACCCTACTTAGGTCATGAAGGCAGGAGTTCTGACCCCCATTTTACAGATGAGAACACTGAAGCCTGGACAGGTGAAGTGACCAGATAGCAAAAGGCAAAGGGGTGGGGGGCTGCATGCAGTGGCTCACGCCTGTATCCCCAATACTTTTGGAGGCTGAGGTGGGAGAATTGCTTGAGCCCAAGAATTCAAGACCAGCCTGGGCAATACAGTGAAACCCCATCTCTACAAAAAATAAAAAATTAGCCAGGTGTATTGGCACATGCCTGGGAGTCCCAGCTACTTGGGAGGCTGCAGTGAGCCCTGATCCACTGTACTCCAGCCTGGGTGACAGGGCAAGACCCTGTCTCAAAAAAAAAAAAGGCAAAGGGAGACCAGAGCCCAGCGTACTTGTTCCTAGCTGAAGTGTTCTTTCCTTCCAGCTTGGCCTGTTCTTGAAAGCAAAGTTCCTGCAGTGTACATCTTGGCATTGTGTGGCTAGCCAGGGCTTAAACCAGAATTAGAAGTCCCGGGGCAGAGGGCACTGCTGCAGCCCAGCCTCTTTTCTTGGCCAGGAGGCAATGGCTCTGAATGGGCCCCTGAGGCAGCACAGGGGCCTTTGTCACTGGGCTGCATGCTTACAAATAGTGCAGTTCGTAGGACTGAAGTAACCAGGACTGGGTCTCATGGCAGAAAGGCCAAGATCTGGGGCTCTAGGACTTTGGAAATTGGGCAGAGCTGCCAAGAAAGCTGGCAGGCATATCCTATGGGACATTATCCCTGGCACCATTGTCGTTGTTGGTGCCTGTGTCCCAAGTACCTAATGATAAGCTGAGGCTGCAGCAGGAAACACCCTTCCCAGGTGGCAGGGTTTGGACCAGAGGTGCCCTCTGTCCCCAACCCAGAAGCCCAGATGGAATGCAGCTGCCGAAGGTGATGCCCAAGGCTCACTGTTGGGGCCCCACAGCTGGAGCTGGTACAGTGACCGGGACAGCATCAAGGGGTGGATGAGGGGCCTCTCCTCCCGCAGCACTGCCTTCCCATGCTGTTCCCCCTGCCAACTCCTTAACACTGCCGACCAAGGCCAGCCCTGGCATTCAGGGAAGCTGGAAGGCAGCACCCACAAGGTTGCCAGCCTCAGGCCCCACCCCAGCCACGTTCTCTAGTCTCTGAGGAACCTGGAGGGGAAGAAGTCCACCCAGCTTGTGAGTCCCATCTCGGTGTTGAGGAACTGGCTGCCCACATGCCAGGAAAGCAGGGCCCAGGCCCTGGAGGTGCCCTGTATGTTTATGTTGGGGGTGGGAGGGCAGCACTGGCTGCCTCTGTCCTGTGTGTGACCCTGCCCTCGAAGGGTCCTGTCCTGTCAGTTCCGAGGGAGCCACAACCAAAGCTGCAGAGAAAAGGTGGGGAAGGGCACAGAAGGCCGTGGGGCACAGCGTGGCAGACTGTCCAGTCTCCGCTGGGTCTTTCCTAGGGACCTGGAAGGCCAGTGTTGCTTTCCCCTCACCCCCTTTCACTGCAGGCAGCCTCTCTGCTTCCCCAATGCCTTATGCCTGGGCATACTGCCACAGAATATGCAATATGTGTGGGTGACGTGCCCTCACGCCCACACCCATACCCCGGGCAGCCCCTGGACTCCAAAGGCAGTGGCCGCCACAGCCTCCCCTCAGCTCTTCCTGCCTATCTGTCTTCACACTGAGAATGGCGCCTAATAAATGCTATCCACGGAGACCAGGCTCAGGCTCCAGCTGCCTCTGTCATCGTTTGCCCTTGCTGCTGCCAGGGAGAGGCCATCTCCCACCCACTTCCCTGCCAGGGTCTACAAACATACCTAGCTGCCGGGCGCTGTGCCTCACGCCTGAAATCCCAGCACTTTGGGAGGCCGAGGTGGGCGGATCACCTGAGGTCAGGACTTCAAGACCAGCCTGGCCAACACGGTAAAACCCCGTCTCTACAAAAAACACAAAAATTAGCTGAGCGTGGTGGCCCACACCTGTGATCCTGCTACTTGGCTACTCAGGATGCTGATGCACGAGAATCACTTGAACCCGGGAGGCGGAAGTTGCAGTGAGCTGAGATTGCACCACTTCACTCCAGACTGAGTGACAGAGTGATACCCTGTCTAAAATAATAATAATAATAATAAAATAAAATAACATACCTAGCTGACTCACTGTGGGCTCACTGGACCCTGCTCCAGGGGCCTTGGGGAGAAGCCTGTGGGTGACACTGGCTTCCCTTTTGGGATTTCCCAGAAGATCCAGATTTTCTTAATGTCCTACTAGAACAGACTAAGAGAGAAACACATTAGAAATCACCTGGTCCTATGAGTAACTGATGCCCACAGAGAACAAATCACCTGCCCTGAGGCACAGCAGTAAGTGGCAGACCTGGGCTAGGAACCAGAACTGGGACTCCTATTCCAGTGCTCCCCCTCCTCACACAGCCTGCGGAGTCCACCTGGACATACTGCAGCTGGTGGTGCCTCCCAGTCAGCCAGGAGTAGGGATGCCCTTCTTCTGCAGGAGGGGCCCCTGGCCGAGTGGCCTGATTGACTAAAACATGACTCTGAAAGAGAGTGCATCACAAGCACCTTTCTTTGGGGTACATTATTCTCTGGTCTAGAGGAACACCTCAGGCTTGGGACTGGGCCTCAGAACCCAGGACAGACTCTGAGAGCAGATCCACCTTGCCCATCTGGTGCCAGCTCCCCGGGTCAACTACAGTGACCCCCAAACTTCAGCCACAGCACACAGCTCCATACCTATCTAGCTCTATGCCTACCTATCTGTTGACCTTTCACAAAATCATACTTAGCAACCCTGCTACAGCCAATGACTCTAATACTTTCTATTCTATTTCACGTTATAAAATGCTGGTCACGACCCACTGAATGCTGTCTCTACCCGCAGGTTTAATACCTGCAGATTGAAATATGCTGGAGAAACAAAGGATTTGGAAGATGGAGACTTTCTCCCAGTCCCCACCCACCGCCTTACCCATGTGGGTCAATTGAAAGGTACAGAGAAGGATCCATTGAGGGGGGTTCAGAGTTCAAAGAAAGAAATGATGGCACCTGCACTCCCTGCCCCCAGAGGCAGGACACAGCCAGCCCTCCTGTGACATTGTTCCTGGTAGCTCCTTGTTGGCCTGTAACCCTCAGGGGGCTTCGCTGCCATTGGCTCACTCACTCCTAAGGCCACCACTTCAAACTCTGAGGCGTACTTACTGCCTTGGCCCACCTGCCTTTGTCTTTCTTAGAACCACTAAATGCAACAACAGCAGAAATAACTTGCTTTTGAGGTCGGCAGTGACCAGTTCAAGGTGACTCTTATTTTCTTAAGCAGTGCTTGGAGGACATAAATGTGCTGACACTTGCCCTCCTTTCTTCATCGCCCGTGACAGAATTCGCAAACAGACCTTGAATGGGTCCCCTAAGGGGCTGCATTTATCCCAGTCTCCCTAGGGATGATCAGCATTGTGGCAGCTGGGCAGAGCAGTGAGGAACTGCACCCATGTCCCTGCTCACAGCTCCCAAGATCTCAGAACTGCCTGAGATTCCAGCGTGGGCTCTTTCTCTCCAGATGATGGCATCCCCACCCCCCTCATTGCTACACAGCATCTGAGGCATCCTGCACTAAAAGATATATGTACAGCAAAACAAAAATAGAAAACCAGCACAGCAGAGTGGAGGTGGGGTATAAATATACTCAGATCCCCACTGATTTGGTTACTCGGGGTGAGCATCAGATGGAAATAGAAGTTTCCGGGGGCCAAGAGAGAAAGAGGGATGTAACGACAATTCCAAAACGTGTCCCATGGTATGCCTCGTGGAAAAAGGGTTCGTTGGTCAAATGAATTTGAGAAAATTCTGTCAACATCACCCACTCATGGAGCTTCGCAAGGCATCTTAGCTTAATAAAGGTTATGAAAAGTCTTGCAGCAAAGATGCTGTTTACCCCTGCTTAACCCGGCACCGCCCAAACTCATTTCAATACCAGAGCCTCTGACTGCATGACATCTCCCCACGTCCTGTATGTCACAGCACATGCTTTGGGAAATGCTGATCTATCGAAATCTCACTGATGAAGAGTGAAGCCTGATCCTTCCTCCTGGCCCCACACTAAATTATAAAAGAAGTTTAGCTTGCAAGTCCTTCTGTAAGTGAAGACCACAACAACATAAAATACATATGTTATTCTCAATTATGTGCCAGATTCAACCAAGGCTCAAAGCAGCCCGCTTGCTCAATATCAGGCAGTAAATTGATGGCAAAGCGGGGATTTGAACCCGGGCCAATGGCTTCGAGGCATATGCTCTGGCCCACCTGTTGTGTACTGTCCCATGATAGTCCACATCTTCAGCAAAGGTTTGGCAGAAGTTCAGAACTATTTACAATGTGGTCATTTCTTATTCAGAACCTCGGTGACAGAGAAAACTGTAATTTAAAGATGTCATCCTTCAAAGATGGCAGATTCTATTGGAGCTAAGAAATCCTATTCCGGCCAGGCATGGTGGCTCATGCCTGTAATCCCAGCATTTTGGGAGGCTGAAGCAGGCAGATCACCTGAGGTCAGGAGTTCAAGACCAGCCTGGCCAACATGGCAAAACCCCACCTCTACTAAAAATACAAAACTTAGCCAGGCGTGGTGCCAGGCGCCTGTAATCCCAGCTACTTGGGAGGCTGAGTCAGGAGCATCACTTGAACCTGGGAGGTGGAGGTTGCAGTGAGCCGAGATTACGCCACTGCACTCCAGCCTGGGCAACAGACCGAGACTTCATCTCAGAAGAAAAAAAAAAAAGAAATCCTATTCCACCTCAGGCCCTCCCACATTTAGGACCATTTAGCTCCTTCTGCAGGATCAGCATTGCCCCCTGCTGCCAAGCCCAATAGCCTTCCCACAACTTATCTCAGGAAGCTAGAGGCAGAGAGGCTGTCCAGGACCAGGGAAGGATGTGTATAGGACAGACATGTTACCAGAAGAAAGACACACTGCCCACAGTGACCAAGCCATGCTCCCTCCCTTGCAGCTCACATCACCATCTCCACTGAGCAGCATGAAGTTGTGGCCCCTCTCAATCCCAAAGCTGGGTTCAGGTAAGAAGGGTGAATGACTCTGTTTCCCAGGTAACCCCTGAAAAGTTCAATCAGTTACGGACTCAGTACATTCCTCTTGCCCAGCAGGGTAGGAGGCTTGACGCTGGAACAACGGCGTCTTTTTATTACTATTATTGTTTGAGATGGAGTCTCACTGTGTCACCCAGGCTGGAGTGCAGTGGCGTGATCTCGGCTCACTGCAACCTCCGCCTCCCAGGTTCAAGCAATTCTCCTGCCTCAGCCTCCCAAGTAGCTGGGATTATAGACGCCCACCACCATACCTGGCTAATATTTGTATTTTTAGTAGAGATGGGGTTTCACCATGTTGGCCAGGCTGGTCTTGAACTCCTGATCTCAAGTAATACCCACTTCAGCCTCCCAAAGTGCTGGAATTACAGGTGTAAGCCACCATGCCCGGCCACCGTTACCTTTTCTCAAAGGTTGCAAAGATATACACACAAACACACACACACACACTCTCTCTCCCTCTCTCTTAGATAATTGTTCTAGCTCCTCTGTTTCAGAGGAAGGGATTTGAGTTCAGGGTGGAAGTGACATATTCAAGGTCATGAAGCAAGATACTGGTGTAGCCAGAATTAGTATCCACAGAGCCTAACTTTCCAACACACACACACACACACACACACACACACACCAGTTAAGGGCCCAGCCTTCTCTGACTCTGATTTCAGATGAAAACTGCTAATCTCTGAGGTTGAGTCATTCTGATGCTGGAAATTTACCACATCCACATCTGGACAAACACAGAGACTCACATCCCTGCCTCTCAGTCTCCCAGCTGCAGGGGAGGGCCTCGTGGGTGGTGCCCGCCCCTTAGGGCAAGGACTGTGACGGAACCGACCTCCGGGACCCTCTCTGGCCAGTGAACCGCACCCCCTCAAGAATCTATATTAACAGCATTTTGCATTTGCAGAGCTCTCACGTCACTCTCTCATTGGATCATCAGATCATCAGAACAACACTGTGGTTTCAGTCAGGATTAACACCACTGTTTTACAGATTACAAAACTACAGCGTAGAAAGACTTGAGGTCCTGCCAGCAGGGACTGTTCCACATTCACCCTGTCTGAGAGGCACTGGGCAGAGCCACAGACGTTTCCGTGGTGATGGATGTGCTGGGCCAGCGCTGCAGCCTGGTGGCAATAGCTCTGGGCCAGCAGTGTCCTGCTGTTCACCAGGCTCCCAGCTCACTGGGTGTGTTCCCATGGGTTGAGGAGCCCCCAGGTGGACATGGTTCACACAACCCAGTAGCCAAAGGAGACAGGAGTTAGGAACACTTCACCCACTTCACCACGTGTCCTGAGCAAACCCTGCCCAAAGCCTAGACTCGGCACCAGGGGCAGCAAAATGTTCAGCCATTGACCTCTGCTCTTTGGCTGGAGGAGACCAAGGTTCCTGGGAAAAAGGTCATGACTTTGACCAGGCTGACTCCCCAGATCAACACTCTCCCACAGTTCTTGTTCCCTGGAAGAGGAAACACGTGACTAGGTCACCACTGACTATGGTATACATGCTGGACAATGGGAATGAGACGGCCCCCAGGGACCCTTGCCACCTCTCCCCATGCTCTTTGTCATTGTTCGAACAGGCACTAGGAGCAGAGCAATGAGCTCATTTCAAAGTAGACATTCAACCATCTCCCCTTCCTACAGTTTCTATGAGTGTCCCTGGGAGCCCGCAACCCCAACTTGGCTAGGCTTTCTCCCCGAGGCCGACAACCCACAACTACAGGGATCCTCCTTCCTCTCTTTTAGTTATCCAGGCTAGGGAGAACTGAGAGCATCTCTTTGTCCTTGGCTGTGTATTCAGTTGGCAAATTCCAAGACAAGAGAAAAAGTCAGTGCCTGTTATGTTCTTTTTTTTTATTGTTTTTATTTTTTATTTTTGAGATAGAGTCTTGCTCTGTGGTCTAGGCTGGAGTGCAGTGGTGCAATCTCAACTCACTGCAACCTCCGCCTCCCAGGTTCAAGCAATTTTCTTGCCTCAGCCCCTTGAGTAACTGGGATCACAAGCACCTGCCACCAGGCCTGACTAATTTTTGTATGTTTAGTAGAGACGGGGCTTCACCATGTTGGTCAGGCTGGTTTCAAACTCCTGACCTCAGGTGATCCATCCACCTCTGCCTCCCAAAGTGCTGGGATTGCAGGTGTGAGCCACCATGCCCGACCTGTTACTAACCTTTTGAATCAGGCCTCTCCTGTGCTAAAGCTGAGCAGTTGCCCTTTTCAATGTCAATGCCAGACTGCAGCTTAGTGCCACTGGGCAGCTCCAGGTTTTTGATGATGCTTCAGGTGTTGAAGCCCGGCTCCACATTAAATCTCTTCCTGATCTCTCCTAGCCGCACATCACCCACTAATTTGGTAATCCAGCCTTCTGTGCCATTTCTCAAGCCTTTGATGAAAATATCAGGGGACAGAATCAGATAAGGGACCCTTAATTCAGGGTGACATTAATTCTGGCGTGTTTTTGGTGAACTCTTGCTGGCTCTGGCTATTCATCACTCCTTTTATCTGTTCTTGAAAATTATCTGTTTAATCAAAGCCAGCAGGTGGCTGGGCTCCAGTGATATCAGCACAGTTCCCTAGTCCCTAGATGTCAGTGACCTGGGCTGGGCATTTGAACTTGCTAAAGATAGAAGGTACTTCCTGGCCAGGCACAGTGGCTCACACCTGTAATCCCAGCAGTTTGGGAGGCCAAGGCAGGTGGATCACAAGGTCCGGAGTTCGGGACCAGCCTGACCAACATGGTGAAACTCCATCTCTACCAAAAATACAAAAATTCGTGAGGCATGGTGGAGTGTGTCAGTAATCCCAGCTACTCAGGAGGCTGAGGCAGGAGAATTGCTTAAACCCAGGATGTGGAGGGGTTGCAGTGAGCTGAGATTGTGCTACTGCACTCCAGTCTGGGAGACAGAGCGAGTCTCCATCTCAAAAAAAAAAAAAAAAAAAAGGTGTTTCCTTGCCTGATTAAGCCTTCACCCTTTCTCCCCCAGCCACCACTTTATCTGGGCTTCTTCATTTAGGCAAGCTCTGCCCTACCCAAACCCCATCCCTATCTCCTGACCTGGGCATGGCCCTTCCCAGCCCCCTCCCAGCTCAGACTTAAGCCCATTCCTCTTTCAGGCACCTGTTCTGTCCTTGAAGAGAGGGAGCAGGAGAGTTATCCCTTAGCACTCAGGACAGCCTCCAAGGGCTGAGATCTGCCACAGGAAACTTGGTGGCCAGGGCCCTCAGATCAGCTGGGGCTGAGGTGTGTGGGGGAAACCGTAGATATGAAGCATGTGCCAGGAGCTGGGCTGAGAGTGCTGCCCAATTCTCCCAACACCCCTGCAGAGGGAGGCACAATGATCTCTATCCAGGGGTGAGGGGACTGGGGCTCAGGGAGATCATCTTACTTATCCAAGGTCACCCAAGTGGCAGAACCAGGTTTCAAACCCGAGGCCAAACGGTTCCACCTTCTACATCCATCCAGCTGCCACACCCTCCGGCCCTGGGGGCTGCATTGTTTTCTTGCCTTCCCAGGCATGCCTCCCAACCGCATCCCCACCCCTGAGCAACTGAGACCCCAGATGCTTCTTCAGACAGAGTAAGCCAGAGCCCATCCTTTCCTGATCCTCCCTTCCTAGAGGGAGCATCAGGTTGGTGGGGTGACATCAGGCTGTGGGGAAGCCACTTCGTTGTTCCTGAGACCCAAGTGATTTGGAGTTAATCTCGAAATCTGGCGCCACTGACACAATAGGAACCCACTGCCACCGCCCCCTCCAGCCTCATCACAGTGAACAGATGGGCAGACCCCTCTCCGGGGTCTAAGTAGGGCACTGCCGAGGTTGCTGGGAGGCAGGGAGGGAGGCCAGCCAGCTATGGCGGGGGAGGGGTGCAGTGGAGAGAGTAGGGATGGGGACAGACCCAGCTCCACCCCACCCTGCCCTAGCCCCCCAGAGTTGGTGGGATTCAAGGGTCAGCGCTCTGCTGCCACGGTGGGCTGGCTCCAGCAGATTCTCAACACACATTTCAGGGGACTCATGCAGCCATCGGGCGACCATACAGACAATATTTCAGGTCCTTCCTGGCTCCAGTTCTGTAGCCTAAGCTCACCAGAGCTGAGGGGCCACACACCTCCCACTTGAGTTCCAGAATGAGGCTTGGGCAGTGCAGAGCCCAGAACCCCCAGGTCCTGAGCAGGCCCAGCCTCTGCCATTGGCCCTCACTGTCACAGGAGCACAGCAATAACAGAGAAAAATGAAGGAAGCCACCTGTTAAAGCCAAGTGGCCCTTAGGAACTATGAGTCCAACACTTCATGTTTCGGAAGAGAACAGTAAGACAAAGAGGGGAGGAAATGGGCCTCTGGGCTCCCTGGCTAGCATGCTCTCCATCTGCACCAGCTGCAAAACTCTATCTGTAACAGGCCAAAACTGGAAACAGCCCGTGTGTCCATCCACAGGGAAATGGATATATTCGCTGGACATATGTGTGCCGAGGAATACTACACAGCCATGCAAAGGAAGAAGCCAGACAAACGGGCACATATGGGAGGATTCCATTACTCTAAAGCTCTGGAAAACAGAAGCAGATGAACAGTTACCCTGGTCCAGGGGAGGGGGCAGGGATTAAAAAGTGGAGCAGCCAGGCAAAGTGGCTCACACCTGTAATCCCAGCACTTTAGGAGGCCAAGGCAGATGGAGTCCTTTAGCCCAGGAGTTCAAGACCAATCAGGCAACATAATGAGACCTGGTCTCTACTAAATAATCAAAAAAATTAGCCAGGTATGGTGGCACGCGCCTATAGTTCCAGCTACTCAGGAGGCTGAGGCAGGAGGATCACTTGAGCCCGGGAAGTCTAGGCTGCAGTGAGCTGTGATTGTACCTGCACTCCAGCCTGGGTGATAGAGTGAGACACTGTCTCAAAAAAAATAAAAAATAAAAAAAGCAGGGGGCGAGGGGCAGGTGGGGAGCAAGGGAAGATTTGGGGCAAAGGATGCATTTGCTCTCTGTGATGGCTTCCCAGGTATATACATCTGTCAACTTACCAAATTCCACATTTTAAATACATGTAGTTTTTTGTATGTCAATTTTATCTCAAAAAAGCTGTTTAGGAAAAGACAAAGCACGGAGGCTTTGCGCACGGCCCGCCAGATGAGCTAAGCACTCCCACCCACACTCGTTTTGTCCTGATGGCCACGGGGGGGGTGTAAGTCCCCCATGCCTCTTTATGAGAGGGTCGGCGGGGAGGCCACCAATGCTTCTGGTCAACTTCTGCCCATCCCAGACCAGGCCAGCTGTCACCACAGGTGGCATCAGTGTCACTTGAAGCTGGACACATATAGTATATGGATGTTACAAGCAACCATGAGATCCCCATGGGGTGATGCTGGCACAAGCCAGACATCCAGCAAAGGTCAATGGGGCAGGAGCTAACCTAAAACATTATGCCTCTGCCTAGGGAAACAGGGTCTCTCAGGCCCTACCAGGCTGTGGGTAAATGGAAAATCCCCAGAATCCTTGAAACTGCATTTCTTTGGCTCTTTCTTCACCTATTAAAATTACCCTTGGGCCGGGTGTGGTGGCTCACACCTGTAATCCCAACACTTTGGGAGGCCGAGGTGGGCGGATCACCTGAGGTTGGGAGTTGAAGACCAGCCTGACCAACATGGAGAATCCCATCTCTACTAAAAATACAAAATTAGCTGGGCATGGTGGTGAATGCCTATAATCCCAGCTACTCAGGAGGCTAAAGCAGGAGAATCACTTGAACCTGGGAGGGGGAGGTTGCAGTGAGCCAAGTTCGTGCCATTGCACTCCAGCCTGGGTGGCAAGAGCAAAACTCCAACTCCAAAAAAAAAAAAAAAAAATTACCCTCCCATCTTTTTCCAGGAGTCCCAAAGGGTCTCATCCCATCTAAACCACTATGGGGTGACTTCCTCAGCTCCTAGGCCGGCACGAACACCAGGGTGAGGGACAAGGCGCCATGTGACCCAGTCATTCTGCTACCTGCCGCTTGGGGCTGGAGCTGCTCAAAAAGCCAGGGTCCTCCTCCCCTACAGCAGTTGGGACAGGTGGGCTATCCTGCTGCTCAGGCTGCAGAGTCTGCCTCAACGAGCACAGAACCCAAACCCCACCTACCTACTGTGACACTCCATTCTGCAACTTCAGAGCATGGTGTCTGGTGCTCCAAACTTTCATGGTGGGTTTAGTGAAAACACTTTGGATTTTTAGTCACAGCCCCCTCTGTGAATTAGCCCTCTCTCCTGAGTGCATGAGGACTTGGCTGAGTGGTGGGAACCAATGCTTGTGAGCTGTCTGCTTCACTTCAGATGAGGCTGGCCAAGAAGCACCACAGATCCTGATGCAAAATTGCCCCTAAATCCCTTCCGCCCGGTCAGGCAGGTCTGCATTCCTGGATGAGTCCAATGCTGGTCCCATGGGGACCCGCCACCCTCCTCCAGTACTAGCAACTGGGCCCCAGGGACAGACCTGGATAGGACCCACTCCTGCCTGCCACCGTGAGTGCGGGCACAGGGCTCATGGAGCTTTGCAGAGAGAAATGAAGGTCAGGGCAAAGGTGTGTAGGCTGAGTACCAAGTGAGACAGAGAGGGCTCCAAGGCTGGGAAGGCAAGGACACGGGGCCAGGCTGGCCCTGACTGAGCCTGGAAGGAACGGTGGAATCTAGCACATGGCAACAGCATTTCAGGTGCAGGAAGTTGAGCACAGGCCCCACAGGGGAATGGCCCCAGAGGTCTGGAGAACAATGAGAAGAGCCCAGGGTCTCCTTAGGAAGGGGAGGAAGTGGGGCTCCATGAGTCCAGGGCTGTGTCCATCTCTTTTGTGGTTTTATCTCTGGAGCCTCGTGCCATACCTACACATCAACAATGGTTGTGAAGGTGTGGGAAGGAGGGATGGAGGAAGGGAAGGCAGGGCAGAATGGAAGCGAGACATTGGAGGCATCCACCAGACAGGATGTTCAGCCCTTAGCTCTGTTACAGGCAACAGGGAGCCAGCAAAAGTTTCAGAGTGGAGGAAAAATACACGAATTTAGAGTTTCTAGAAGATTCACCTGGCATCACTCACTCCTGACGGATGTTCCTAGCCCAACACCTGCTCTCCCTAAGAGCACTCTCTCTATGCCAGCTCAGGCAGGGGCACGGCAGGAGGGCACATAGCAGCCCTTCTCTGTGGGCTGGGAGGGCCTGGGATGCCCCAGTTGGTGCTTTCAGAGCTGAGAACAAGCTACTCCCCTGCCTGGCGGGGAGGCCAAGGACAGCCTGTGGCACAGCCAAGGGAGAAGATTGTCAAAACACTGTAATGGAATCTTCCAGGCTCTCCTCAGCCTCACATCTGCACAGCAGCCTCCAGCTTAAGAATCAGATGTCCATCAGCCATGCCAGTGGCCTTGGTGGCCCCAGCAGTCCTGCCTTCAGGGCAGGGAGCAGAAGCTGTGACAGGCAGGGGTGTATTGAGGCTGGGGACAGGCCGGTACCACCTGTCCACCGGGCTCCCTCACCACCTAGCAGCTCAGGAGCCTCAGAAGGCCCAGGTCCCTCCCCTAGGACGCCACCTCCTGTGGGGTCAGCCCTTGGCTGGGGGTGGTGGGGGGAACGCTGAGGGGCTCCAGGATGCTGAGGACAGACGGCTGCCAGAGCCAGGCTGCTGTCAGGCCATGCCAGTCCAAGCATCAAAAGTGAACAGCAGGCCGGGCACGGTGACTCACGGCTATAATCCCAGCACTTTGTGAGGCCAAGGTGGGTGGATCACCTGAGGTCAGGAGTTTGAGACAGCCTGACGACATGGAGAAACCCGGTCTCCACTACATATACAAAATTAGCCGGGCATTGTAGAGAGTGCTTGTAATCCCAGAAGCTAAGACAGGCAAATCGCTTGAACCTGGGAGGCAGAGGTTGCGGTGAGCTGAGATCATGCCATTGCACTCCAGCCTGGGCAACAAGAGCAAAACTCTGTCCCAAAAAAAAAAAAAAAAAAAAAAAAAACAGCAGTTCCCACATCCCCCCGCTCAAGGCTGCAAAAATGGGCCTCGTAATCTTCCATGCCCGGCACAGCACTTTCTAGTGGACCCTTCTGTTCACTCCCTGAACCTGTGAAGCAGGCAGGGCAGTCAAATTGTGCCCACTCTACGAATGTGGGCTTCATGCTTCCACTAGGCCAGAGGACCTGCCTAAACCCCATGGCTAACGTGCTTAGGAAGAGGGCGCTTCGGCTTCCCAGCCAGCCTCAGCAAGGAGGATGGATGTGCAGCAGGAATTTACAGTCTCACAGTGGGACCACGCGCGTCTGCCTTCACAGAAAGCCCCTACAGGGACCACCTCTTCCTACCCCTCCATTTGCTAATGCAGAAAGCTTGTCCATGCAGAAAGGTCAGACAAGCTCAGAGTCACACCAGAAAAGTAACAGAGCCAGGCTATAGCCAAAAGCCATTCTGATTTGAGCAATCATGAAGAGGACCTCTCCCTTCCTTCTGGTTGGCTCATGGTGAAAAATCTGACCACTGCTTTCAGACAAAGCCTCATGTCCGTGAGGACACTCTGAGAGCAGTCAGGAAGTCAGCCAAGATCCCCAGGTGACACCCGCAGCAGGGCCACAAGGGATGACAAGGCTTCCCTTCCCTGCCTCAGTCAGCACAGAGCAGAACAAATCCTCATGCATTATTCAGCCAGAGCTGGAAGGCATCTCAACCTGCCTCATTTCACCCCCAGAGAAACTGAGGCCTGATAAGGACCCAGGAGGCAGTCATGACCATCTGTACTTTCGGTTGCCGTAAGAGACCAAGAATCTGGGAGCGACTGGGACAGGTGAGCCAAGGAGGTCCGCAGCAGGGGCAGGGGTACGTGTGGGTACTGTTATAAAGGGCGCAGGCCTAGCTCACTCCCTCCCCTACCTCACAGCACAAGAGACACTCTGAGACCTGTTTGCCCAGGGGCCTGCGGGCCAAGTTCAGAAGATCTAAAGCAAGGAAGAGAACTACTGCCTCTGTTGAGTTTCTATCTGATGCCAGTCAGGAATCACCATGCCCTTCTTACAACAAGTGAGGTCCAAGTGGCTGAGTGACTTTCCTGAGGTCACCCACGTGGTAAGGAGCAGAGCTTGGACTGCAAATGCAGTGTTCTTCCAATCCGCCTCCTTCCCCTCAGTCCTAGCTGCTGTCCTGCTATCTGCTTTGGGGTGGAACTGCCCTACCCGCCTGCTCAGCCGGCACCCCTGAGGTCGGGCCCTGTGGCCCCTGAGCCGGCTCCCTCCGATCCATGCTCTGGGGTCTCCCCATGTCCCTGTCATCCCCCAGCCCCTGCTGGAGGGCTGAGGCAGTTGGAACTGCTTCTCCCCACCAGGCCTGCCAGGACCAAGTCACCAGACCTACCCCCTCAAGAATCACTGCGTAATGGCCACTGGGAATCTGCAGTTTAACAGGAAGGTTCTGGAAGCATTGTTTTGGAGAAATAAAGACTGTGATCTTCTGCTCTCAGGAAAGACTTTGGTTCTGTTTTTGAGGAAGGAAGACCAATTCCCACTCCAACCCACCAGGACCAAAGCCAGCTGATATGCCCCCTTGGTGGAATTAACAAGGATACCCTTCCAGGAGGTACAACTTCACGTGGTGAGCAAACAGCCCCCATCCGTGGAAAAAAAAAAAAAAAAAGATGTCCCTTCCTCTAAGCACATAGCTCCAAGATTCCTTCAGCTGAGAAAGAGAAGAAGTACAGAAGCCTCAGGCAGAAGCTCCTCCCACCGGGTCACTTTCACTCAGAAGAGTGTCCTGCTGCCGCATTTATCCTGCCGGCACCCCTTCCGACTAACGCCAGTCTCTGCTCTGGAGAAAAGGTCACTTTGCCCAGAGTCGCTAAAAATTACACATTAACAGCCCTAGTGGTTTCCAGCAGTTTCAAATGCTGGCTTCAGTCAGAAATGTCTTTAAAAGGCCACCGCTCTTTTTAATCCATAGCATTTATATTTTATAACCTTTAAGCAGAACCATTTTAAAGCAAAGATACACAGGACTTTCCTCACATGTCCCCATAAAATGGAAAACCTGGGAGATATCTATTAACTTGGTGCAAAAGTGATTACAGTTTTTGCCATACATTAAGACAACTAGGGAATTCCTTCTGAGCCCAGAAATGATCAGCTCCTACAGGATACCACTGCCTCACACAGGGGATCTCCCTCCTCCGAGAAGCTTTGATGCCTACCCTCTGGTCTAGGAGCCCCAGGAGAGAGTGTCCTCTGTAGAGGCAGCTTCTCTGTTACATGTAAGCATAAGAGCTACATTTACTGAGTTTTCTAATGTTTCAAGAACAAACATTATTAAAGGAATGACAATCAAGATCACAGTTGACAGATTAACCCCATTTTACAGATGGGAACAGTCTCAGAGAGGTCAAGAGACCTGCCCACCCCTGATTCCACGGCCCAGGCACTTCACAGCTCTGTGCCCTAGCCAAGGCCTCCCCAGCTGACAGGGAGGCCGAAACCTCCTGCCAGCCTGCAGTCTCGCCAGCCTCACACTAGGCCACCCTGCCCTCCTGGTTGAGGGCACTTGACTGTGTCCTCCACCATCTGACTCCTGGAGAAAGTCAGCCCTCGGCACCTCTTTTTGTTTTTCTGCAGCTCCCTGAATCACACTCTATTTGATGCTTTCTTTTTTTTTTAATAGAGATGGGGATGCCGTGCAGGGTGAGTGGTTCACGCCTGTAATCCCAGAACTTTGGAAGGCCGAGGTGGGTGGATCACTTGAGGTCAGGAGTTTGAGTTCGAGACCAGCCTGGCCAACATGGTGAAACCCCATCTCTACTAAAAATACAAAAAAAAAAAAAAAAATAGCCGGGCGTGGTGGCACATGCCTGTTATCCCAGCTACTCAAGAAGCTGAGACAGAAGAATCACTTGAACCCGGGAGGTGGAGGTTGCAGTGAGCTGCGATTGTGCCACAGCGCTTCAGCCTGGGCCACAAGACTTCGTCTCTAAATAAGTAAATAGAGATGAGGGTCTTGCTATATCACCCAGGCTTGTCTCGAAGTCCTGGGCCCAAGCAATCCTCCTGCCTCAGCCTCCCAAAGTTCTGGGATTACAGAAGTGACCTTTTTGAGACTTTCGATATTAAAATTTCCTCTGTTGACACCCATCATTTGTAAAAGCTGGATGGGCCCAGCAGCATCTCCCTTTAGCAGCAGGGTCAGTGCGCCATCTGGTGGCTGTCTAGTGAGCCTTGCATTTAGCGGAGCCACAGGGGCAGAGCCTGGGACCGGTGAGACCCCTAGGAGTCAGGTGTTCCAGCAGAGGTTCAGAGATGGGAAGTGAGGGGCCTTAAGGCACACAGCAAGTTAGAATCCATCTCCAGGACCATAATCCAGCCCTTGGGTCGCAAGACCGTGCTTCTCAAATGTCCCTGGTGTTTTGGAGAAGCTGCATATCTGGAACCGTATCTGATAGTTGTGAAGTGAAGGCAGAGTCCTATTCTCAGGATGCACCATTTTCCTGGCACGGCCTCCTCTATTCTGTTTATCATTTTGAATAGGTCAATTTACACATGGTATAAAATTCAAAAGGCACAAAAAGGATATGCAGTGAAAAGTGAGTCTCCTGGCCAGGCGAGGTGGCTCACGCCTATAATCCCAGCACTTTGGGAGGCCAAGGTGGGCGGATCACAAAGTCAGGCGTTCAAGACCAGACTGGCCAACATGGCAAAACCCTGTCTCTACTAAAAATACAAAAATTAGTCGGGCATGGTGGCACACACCTGTAGTCCCAGCTACTCAGGAGGCTGAGGCAGGAGAATTGCTTGAACCTGGGAGGCAGAGGTTGCAGTGAGCCAAGATCATGCCATTGCACTCCAGCCTGGTGAAAAGAGCAAGACTCTGTCTCAAAAAAAGAAAAAAAACTGAGTCTCTCCCACCTAGCCCTCCACCACGCAATTATCAGTTTCCACACCTCCACCCAGAGATTTTCTCAGTATTTACAAGTATAATATATACATGTATTTTAGCTTTTTACATAAATGGTAATATATCATACACAGAGCTTTTTTTTTTTTTTTTTTTAACAGGATCTAACTCTATAGCCCAGGCAGGAGGGCAGTGTAGTGGTGCAATCTTGGCTCACCGCAACCTCCACCTCCCTGGCTCGAGCAATCCTCCCACCTCAGCCTCCTGAGTCGCTGGGACTACAGGTGCACACCACTACACTTGGCTAAATTTTTGTATTTTTCTTAGAGACAGGATCTTGCCACATTGCCCAGGCTGGTCTCCAACTCCTGAATTCAAGCAATCTGCCCACCTTGACCTCCCAAAGAGCTGGGATTACAGGCGTGAGCCACTGTGCCCAACCATACATGGGGCTCTTAACAACACATCCTGAAGATCTTTGTACATTGCACATAAAGAGCATCCTCATTTCTCTGTAAAGCAACACTGTATTCCCTATGTGACAGTATATGGAGGCGCCATAATGTTGTTTTGTTTCTTATTTCTTTGTTTTCTTTGAAACGGAGTTTCACTCTTGTTGCCCAGGCTGGAGTGCAATGGCACTATCTTGGCTCACCGCAACCTTTGCCTCCCAGTTTCAAGCAATTCTCCTGCCTCAGCCTCCTGAGTAGCTGGGATTACAGACATCTGCCACCACACCTGGCTAATTTTTGTTATTTTTAGTAGAGACAGGGTTTCACCATGTTGATCAGGCTGGTCTTGAACTCCTGACCTCAGGTGATCCACCCACCTGGGCCTCCCAAAGTGCTGGGATTATAGGCGTGAGCCACCGTGCCAGGCTTCGTAATGTATTTAACTACTCTTTTTAAGATAGAAATTTGGGTGGTTCCCAATTCATTGCTTTGAAAAGCACACAGGGAAAACACGTTAGAATAAATTCCTGGAAGTGGAATTGCTACAATTGTCAGTTTTCATTTTGGTCTCATAGACCAGAAAACCCAACATAAGAGTTTAATTATGTGAGGTCTCGTTGTCTTATAGCAAACAAGCCCAAAAGAAGATAGTTCAGGGGCACATGGCAGCTCCAGGCTGGGACAAAGGGTGCGAATATGTTAATTTTATGGATATTACCAAATTGCCCTTTTCAGAGGCTGAACTGTCTTGATTTCCACCATCAGTGTACAGTGTTTCCTTACAGCCTGACCAATAGCACATTATCTTACTTTGTTTGAAATTTCCCAACTGAACAGTTGAAAATGATACTCATTGTACTCTTACACCACTTTTGCAGGCTCCAGCAAACCTCCCAACCTCAGCCTCCCAAGTAGCTGGAACCACAGATATGTGCCACCACACCCAGCTAATTTTGTTGGTTTTTTGTAGAGATACTCTTCTCACTTTGTTGCTCAAACTGGTCTCCTGGGCTCAAGCAATCCTCCCATCTAAGCCTCCCAAAGTGCCAGGATTACAGGCATGAGCCACCATGCTCAGTCTTTATTTCTCTCTCTCTTTTTTTTTCTTTTTGACACAGGGTTTCGCTCTGTCGCCCTGGCTGGAGTGCATTGGCACAATCTCAGCTCCCTGCAGCCTCTGCCTCCTGGGTTCTGATGATTTTCTTGCCTTAGCTTCCCGAATAACTGGGACTACAGGTGCGCGCCACCACACCTGGCTAATGTACTTCTCTTATTATGAGCACGGTTGAACATCTTTCATGGGCCTAAGAGGTACTTCTTTTCCCATGGATTGTCTGTTATAGTCATTGTTCATTTTCCTTTTGTGTTTTTGACCTTGTTTATATTAATTTTTTGTTCACAGCTTTATTAAGATACAGTCCACATACTGTAAAATTCACCTATATGAAATGTACAATTCAGTGGTTTTAATATATATACAGGGCTGTGCAACTGTCACCACAGTCTAATTTTAGAACATTTTGTCTCCCCATGAAAAGAAACCCAGTACCCATTAGCAATCGCCCCCCCATGCATATACCATACACCTCCGTGCCCCCCACCAAACACCCCACACCGAAGCAACCACTAATCTACTCTCTATCTCCAGAGTTTTGCCTATTCTGGACATTTCATATAAATGGAATTATACAATATGTGGTCATTTGTGGCTGGGTTCTTTCACTTCACATAATGGCTTCAAGGTTCATCTGGGCAGGTGTGGTGGCTCGCACCTGTAATCCTAGTAATTTGGGAGGTCGAGGTGGGTTTATTACCTGAGGTCAGGAGTTAACAGCCTGGGCAACACGGTGAAAACTCCGTCTCTACTAAAATGCAAAAAATTAGCCAGGCTCGGCAGCATGCGACTGTAATCCCAGCTACTCGGGAGGCTGAGGCAGGAGAATTGCTTGAACCCTGGAGTTTGCAATGAACTGAGATCGAGCCACTGCACTCCAGCCTGGGCAACAGAGCAAGACTCCATCTCCAAAAAAGAAAACAGGTTCATCTGTGCCACTTCATTCCTTTTTCACTGTTGCATGAGGTACTATTGAATGGATATGCCATACAGACCTCTCTATATGTCAAGGAAATTCAACCTGTGTCTGTGGTATGAACTGCAAATATTTTTCACAGATTGTCATATACCTTTTATATTATTTACGTTTTTTTCCCCATGCAAGATTTTGTATCACACTCAGAAAGTCTTTCCTACTCCAGAACCACTACAATGCCTTCAAAATGACTCTTCTATGTTCCTTTCTAAAGATTTTACAATTTATTTTTTTTCTTCCAGTCACATCTTTTATCTGGCTGGAATTTATTTCAGTGTAAGGTAAAAGGTGGGAATCCAAACTTATTTTTTACAGATACCTACCCAGTTGTTCCAATAACATTTAAATAATCCCTACTGATTTGAAATGCCACATTTGTACTGTATTTACTAAATTTCTGCATGTGTTAGGGTGCATTTCTGGACTTCCTATTCTTTCACAGTTACTCATCTATCCATGGACCAATACCACAGTGTAAAGATCTATAATGCTTAACTTTTTATAATAGAAAATGTCAAATATGCAAAAAATTGGAGGAAATAGTACAATAAGCCTCTATGTACACATAACTCAGCTTTAACAATCACCGACTGGGCATGGTGGCTCATGCCTGTCATCTCAGCACTTTGGGCCAAGGCAGGCAGATCACCTGAGGTCAGGAGTTCGAGACCAGCCTGGCCAACATGGCAAAACCCATCTCTACTAAAAATACAAAATTAGCTGGGTGGAGTGGCACATGCCTGTAATCCTAGCTACTTGGGAGGCTGAGCCAGGAGAATCACTTAAACCCAGGAGGTGGAGTTTGCAGTAAGCCAAGCTTGCCTCTGCACTCCAGCCTGGGCAACGGAGCGAGGATCTGTCTCAAAACAAAAACGCCAATCATCCATTTTCTGCCATTCCTGTCTTCTAAGTGTTTTTTCCACACCTCTCTCTTTTCTTTTTTTTTTTTTTCTGT
>NW_016107495.1:484056-485621 GCF_001604975.1 Cebus imitator
TCTTTTTTTTTTTAGAGATGGGTTTTGCCACATTGCCCAGGCTAGTCTGGAACTCCTGGACTCAAGCAATCTTCCCACCTCCTAAGGTACTAGGATTATAGACACGAGCTACTGTGCCTGGGCTAGAAGATTTTAAAGCAAGTAATTTCACCTATAATCAGTTCACTCTGTAACAGCTAAGGACTTTTTTTTTTTTTTTAATGTAATCATGATACCTCTTATCACAACTGTGGTAGGAAGAATCACGGCCTCCCAAAAATGCCGATGCCCTAATTCCCCAAGCCTGAGAATAAGTTGCCTAATGTGACAAAAGGGACTTTGCAGATATAGATCTTAAGATGGGCAGAGTATTCTGGATAACCCAGGTAGTGCCAGTGTAATCACAAAGGTCCTGTGAAGGCAAGACGGTGAGAGTCAGAGATGTGACTATAGAAGCAACGGTCAGAGTGATGTGGGGCCAGCAGCCAAGAAATGCACGTGGGTTCTTGAACCTGGAAAAGGCAGGGAAATGGATGCTTCCCCTAGGGCCCCCAGAAGGAGCACAGTTCGGCTGATACATTGTTTAGTCCAGTGACGGAATTTCAGACTTCTGTCCACCAGAAATGTGTGATGTAAGTTTCTGTTGTTTTAAGCCACTCACTGTTTGCAGTAATTATAGCAGCAACAGGAAGCTAATATAACACTAAATTAGCAAGAACTCATTCAATAGACCATGTTTACTTTCTCCCAAATCTTCCAAAAATACCTTTTGTTTTTTTTATTTTTGAGATGGGGGGATCTCACTTTACTGCCCAGGCTGGAGTGTAGTGGCATGATCATGGCTCACTGCAGCCTCAGCCTCCTCGGGCTCAGGTGATCCTCCCACCTCAGCTTCCCAAGCAACTGGGACTATAAGGCATGTGCCACCACACCCTGCTAATGTGTGTGTGTGTGTGTGTGTGTGTGTGTGTAGAGATGGTGTTTCACCATGTTACCTAGGCTGGTTTGGGACTCCTGGACTCAGGTGATCCTCCTGCCTCCGCCTCCCAAATTGTTAGTATTACAGGCCACCGTTCCTGGCCAAAAATATCTTTTTACAGTTCATTTTTTCACAGTTTGTATTACTTTAAATGTAATTTGTAGGGCCAGTGTGTTTTTTTTATTATCAGGTTTAAACTAGTTCATAAAAATTGAATCCAAGTAAATAAACACATGGAGTTGACCGGCTCACAGCCATTTGCTATTGACCTGAGCAAGCCACCTTCTTTCTGGGCCTGGGTTTTCTACTCCGAAAAGCAAGGGGTTGGATAAGAAGTTATCCCAGGGGCAACCCGTGCCTGGGCTTCATGAGATCTGGGAATACCCTGAAACTATGCGAAGGAGGAAAGTGTGCTCAATCTGTCTGTGCTCAGAATTTTCTGGATGCCCAGCCCCAGACTACTGGAGTTGATCTGTGTCAGTAGGGTGTTAAATACAGGGCCAGGACCAGGCACAGTGGCTCACGCCTGTAATCCCAATATTTTGGAAGGCCAAGGCGGGTGATCACGAGGTCGGGAGATTGAGATCATCCTGGCCAACATGGTGAA
>NW_016107495.1:485971-488900 GCF_001604975.1 Cebus imitator
TAAAAATACAAAAAATTAGCTGGGCATGGTGGCGCGTGCCTGTAATCCCAGCTACTCAGGAGGCTGAGGCAGGAGAATTGCCTGAACCCAGGAGGCGGAGGTTGCGGTGAGCTGAGATCGCGCCATTGCACTCCAGCCTGGGTAACAAGAGCGAAACTCCATCTCAAAAAAAAAAAAAATTTTTTTAAAAAGAGAAGGGTGTTAAATACAGGAACCTAGACTTCCCTAGGGTGAAGGCCATGTCCAAGGAGGCTGGTATCAATTTAGATATATAACTGAGTCCTCAGGAGAAACAGCACATTAGAAAGGAAAATGTACCTGAGATGCATCAATTCAATTTAGCCGCTGTCATGGCCACCGTCTCTGAGCAAGGGCACTGAACTGGATGCCAGACCAACGGGGTGCCAGACTGAGAAATGAAATGCAGGATGCATATCTAATTTGAATTTTAGATAAATAAATGAATCATTTTTTACTCTAAGCGTAACTGTAATAGATTTGTTGCCTGACACTCCTGTCAAATCAATACACCCACACGCAGGGTTGCAACAGAGAAAAAGGTTTCATACAGGGCCGACTGAATGAGAAGACAGGAGGGAAACCTCAAATCTATCTCCCCAAGGAGTTGGGGGCTAGGGTTTTTGTTTATTTGTTTGTTTGTTTTTGGTGTTTGTTTGTTTTTGAGACAGGGTCTCTCTCTGTTACCCAGGCTGCAGTGCAGTGGTGCAAAAATGGCTCACTGGAGCTTGACATCCTGGGCTCAAACAATCCTCTGCCTCAGCCTCCCATACAGCTAGTATCACAGGCATGTGCCCATGCCCGGCTAAATTTTTTGATTTTTTTATAGAGACAGGGTCTTACTTTGTTGCCTTGACTGATCTTCTGGGCTCAGGCAATTCTCCCACCTTGACCTCCCAAAGTGCTAGGATTTCAGGTGTAAGCCACCTCGCCTGGCCTGGGGCTAGGGTTTTTAAGGGTTTTGGAGAGGCCTGAAGTGTGGAGATCATTAATTAGGCAAAGAGTGCATGAAGTCATGGGACAAGGAGTTGAAGAAACTATTCTTTTGTCGCTTTCGTTCATCTTTGGGGGTCTTCAAACTGGCTGGCATCAGCTGTTTCACTGGAATTCAGGGATCTGAAAAACATCTTAAGCAATTCTTAAACAAAAGCCTTATGATTCTTTTCTTTTCTTTTTTGAGACAGGGTCTCACTATGTTGCCCAGGCTGGAGTGCAGTAACACAATCATGGCTCACTGCAGCCTCAACCTCCCCAGCCTCAGGTGATCCTCCCACCTTAGCCTCCCAAGTAGCTGGGACTATGGGCACAAATCCACCACACCTGGCTAATTTTTGTAGAGACAGGGATTTGCCATGTTGGCCAGGCTGGTCACTGAGTTCAAACAATCCACATGCCTCGACCTCCCAAAGTGCTGGAATTACAGGCCCAGCCAAGCCCTATGATTCTGAGATCTATAGGAACAATGGGGATGCAAATGGTCAGTATCTAGTGCTATGTGACTTTCCATTACAAGGAAGTGGGTAAAAGTGCAGCCTCATTAATTCTTAATTACAACTGTATTTCTGTCCAGAATGTTCGTTAACCTTGTGAGGACAGCTTCACAAGTCTGTCCTAAACACTAGGGACATATTCATACTACAAAGTGGCTCATTGCTTATCTGAAATCAAATTTAACTGGGAGTCTCTGTTTTATCTGAATCCAACTTGATCCTGCTCCTAGAGGACCAAGCTTCCAGAAGCCAATGACCACCTCAAGATTAGTGATCAGGGCTGGGCGTGGTGGCTCACACCTGTAATCCCAGCACTTTGGGAGGCCAAGGCGGGTGGATCACCTGAGGTCAGGGGTTTGAGACCAGCCTGGCCAACATGGTGAAACTGTGTCTCTACTAAAAATACAAAAGTTAGCCTGGCATGGTGGCGGGCATCTATAATCCCAGCTACTCAGGAGGCTGAGGCAGGAGAATNGCTTGAACCTGGGAGGCAGAGGTTGCAGTGAGCTGAGATTAAGCCACAAAACTCCAGCCTGGGTGAAAGAGCAAGACCCTCAAAAAAAAAAAAAGGAATTTAAAAAATAAAAAAAAAAGGAATTTAAAAAAGAAAGAATAAAAGAGAAGGTTTGTGAATGACCTTAGGAGGGCCTGCAGCTAGAAGGAACAAATGAGTTATAATCTGATCATCTCTGGTCACCATAGAAACCAGCTATAAATTCAGCTAGAATGAGCTGATGAGCTCCAATATCCACGCCTCTCTGCCAGTGTAGACAGTCCACACTCCCTTCCCCCAAGACCTACTCTTGTCAGACCTGCTTCCAGGTGAGAACCTACCCCAGTCCTCTGCCTCCCAAGCCCCTTGTATCTCTTTCTAGCCACAGCTTCAGGCAGCTGCCCATCAATACCGACCCTGCTCGGAGAGACAGGCAGCAAGACACGCAGTCCTTGCCCAGGAGGAAGTCACATTCCAGCCAGGGAGTAGACTACACCAGAGGGAACCTGCCCAAGGATACACAGCGAAAGCTTGTTTAAAGACAAAAACAAAAGCAGGTCTGACCTGGCTTGTCTGCCCGCATCTTTCTGTCCTTTCCAGGGTAAAGCAACTCTCTCTTAATCCAGATTGTAATTACACTGATGGGGAAATGTTCAGTCTCTCAGACAAGCCACAGACTGGAAGTAAGCACTGAATACAAATGCAAGGTTTCCAGTGACTGGAAATTAGAGGCTGCTTGCAGGTAGCATGCAAATGTGTTCAAAATGTCCCTGACTTTGGGAGAAAAGGCTGGAAGTCTGGATCAAACTCATATGCAAACCTTGAGGAGTGCTTTTGAAGGCACAGCAGGCTAAGGGCTTTCTCCATACCTCCTATTAGGTGGACTCTGGTCTTACAGTGTTGTATTTGACCAGAGCGTAGAAAGTTA
>NW_016107495.1:489103-491403 GCF_001604975.1 Cebus imitator
CACCTCAGTGGTTTACAGAAGTCAAGATATACATTTGTTTACACATCACAGATTTTAGCAGTTACTGATAAGAAAAGGTAAGCAGCTTTACATAGTTTTGAAGAACAAACTAGCAGTTCTATTTACAGAGGCCAAGGACAGTAGTTATTGTGAGGAGAATGGGGCAGCCATTGCAACTTATCTAAAAACAGTTTTGCATTTTATAAGATAGTTTTGCTCCGGTTCTGGCTCTAGGCCAGCACAATATCACAACAGTAGCTGTAGTAATTCTCCCCAGGGGCTTGCACTGCACTTCCACATCTGTCCTCTCTCTACACAAGCTATGAATGTCATTCCCATTTTACAGATAGGAAAGTGGGGCTCAGTGACCCAAACATGGTCACTTTGCTTAAAGTGGCAAACCCAGCCAGAAGCCCTCCTCTGATTTTTCCCTAGTTAGGGACAACTTGCATAGGCGTCCTTGCATGTCTGAAGATTCTGCATTCTTAGGGATACATGAAGAAACTGTTATGTCCTCCCACCACCCCATCCACACTTGAGGATCCTGTGACAGAGGTACCCTTAACAGTAAAATTCCTTCCTTTGCTAGAAATTTGCTGAATTCATGGCTGGATGTGGTGGCTCACGCCTGTAATCCCAGCACTTTGGGAGGCCAAGGCAGGCAGGTCACCTGAGGTGGGCAGTTCAAGACCAGCCTGACCAACATGGAGAAACTCGTCTCCACTAAAAATAAAAATAAATTAGTCAGGTGTGTTGGCACATGCCTGTAATCTCAGCTACTTGGAAGGCTAAGGCAGGAGAATTGCTTGAACCTGGGAGGCAGAGGTTGTGGTGGGCCAAGATTGTGTCACTACACTCCAGCCTTGGCAACAAAAGCGAAACTCTAAAAAAAAAAAAAAAGAAATTTGCTGAATTCCATCCCTTTCATGATCTGTAACTTTATATAAGCTGTTGTCTTTTATCAGCTTTAACAAATCAAATTGAGCAATTAGGAGACAATTGTTGTTCTGACAGCTGACCTCACTGGAGAAGGAAGGCTGGCTGAACTTTCACTTTCTAAAGACTGAGAAAAGGAAGGAGAAGCCTGTCCCACCTCACCCTAGCCCTTGTCTTCATTGATTGCAGGCCACAGCCACCAACTGGCTTCTCTGGGCTGTGACCTCAGGGATACCAGGAATGCAGAAGGGTGGTGATCCAGGCCAAGTGTAAACATTTGTGCTGGTTTGCAGATATATTTTACCCAGGAAATCAGGGTTTCCAAAAATATTAGGCAAATTTTTATCCAATGTACAGATTAAGTTCTCTCCCTGAAGTCCATCAAATAATAATCTGACGTGTGAAAATAAGTAATTCAAAGTTTAAGCTGTTGGAACTTTAAAATAGATTGAGCCTTAAGGGAATATGACTGTGAGGCCTGGGTCACATGACAGGCAGCTGTAACCTAGGGACTATAACCTCTGTTTCTCTGATTAGATTAGCTTCTTTCTTTGCCCACATTGTTTTATAAAATATAAATGACTAAAGGGTGACAAGGAAGACCCCTTTGCTTCACTATTGATCTTCATTACAGATTAACTTTTTTGAGGAGGGGACAGAGTCTCACTCTGTTGCCCAGGCTGGAGTGCAGTGGCTCGATCTCAGTTCACTGAAACCTCTGCCTCCTGAGTTCAAGCAGTTCTCTGCCTCAGCCTCCGAAGTAGCTGGGATTACAGGCGCCTGCCACCATGCCTGGCTAATTTTTTTGTATTTTTAATAGACAGAGTTTCACCATCTTGGCCAGGCTGGTCTTGAATTCCTGACCTCATGATCCGCCTGTGATCCCAAAGTGCTGGGATTACAGGTATGAACCACCACGCCTGGCCATTACAAATCAACTTTCTGTACAAAGACTTCATGACTATCACGTTGTCTAAGATGGGATGTTAAATACACTCTTCTAAATTGGAAAGGAAATAAAAACAAGTTGTAAAGAAAAGAAAACAAGCTGTATAGAAAAGAAAAACTAATTGTTGTAACTCAGCCTGTTGTAGAAAATGGTATAATCCTACTAAATGTCTTTGTTTACTGCCTATATAATCAAAACCTTAACTTTTTGTTTTTCTCCAAGACTTCCAGTATGTGAAAGACCTTAACTTTGAATTTTAAAGGGCTGGCCCCATTTCTCCGGAGTCTGTGTTTCCCAGGTAGCTACCCCCAGCTTTTCACTTTCTTTATAAACTCTTTAAAATTGAATTCTCTGCTGGGCGCGGTGGCTCAAGCCTGTAATTCCAGCACTTTGGGAGGCCGAGGCGGGTGGATCA
>NW_016107495.1:492323-496102 GCF_001604975.1 Cebus imitator
TTAGTAGAGACGGGGTTTCACCATGTTGACCAGGATGGTCGCGATCTCTTGACCTCGTGATCCACCCGCCTCGGCCTCCCAAAGTGCTGGGATTACAGGCTTGAGCCACCGCGCCCGGCCTACTGCATCCTGTTTTATCAGCAAGGTCTAGCAAGGTCTTTGTGACCTGTATCTCATGCCAGCCTCCTGTCTCATCCTGTAACTAAGTGTGCTTAACCTCCTGGGAATGCAGCCCAGTAGGTCTCAGTCTTATTTTACCCAGCCCCTATTCAGGCTAGAGTCACTCTGGTTCAAATGCCTCTGACCATTCCTCTCTATTTTTCTCAGAATTCCTGTCCCTTGAGGCCATGATACCTTAGCCTGGGCTCACTACTAACTAAGGGCTCTAATGTCTATTCTAGTTTTCTCCCCTAAAGCCCATTCTAGCCAGGTGGCAGAGGCCTGGAGCCTCACTGTGGGCCACACCCCAGTGTAAGGGCTCATCAGCCACCCCATGGTGTCCACGTGGTTGTCCCTGTCTGGGATGACCCTGCCTTCCCCACCTGGAGCAATCCTACTCCTCCTTCAAGTCCCTACTCAGGTTCCCTCTGAATTCCAGTTCCACAGGGCTACTACGAAAACCAAGGCCAGAGAGGTCACGCTCCAGGCACAGGCCTGACACAGACAGGGCACCTGGTCCAGGACAGCTCTGATTGTCACTGTTGTCCCCTCCTTGCCCACTCCCTTAGGTAATCCATCCCTCCCTCAACCCCTCTGCCTCTTACACATTCTCACCTTGCTGCATGGTTAATGCAGTGCTGACCCCTCTCCTCCACTGAATCTGAAATTCCTTGAGGACAGTGACCTTGTCTTGCTTCCATCTTCCTTAGGACCCCATATCTGGCTCTAGGCCTTACACTTAGTGGGCTCCACATGTATTTGCCAATAAATTCTGTCTCCTGGATCCACAGACAGCAGTTTGACAAATGGTCAGAATATTGTGATAAATCAAAATTCATCATATGATGTGGCTGTAGGCACAGACAGAGACTGTGCTGCTAGTGACATCATGTCAGTCTGGTCTTAATAATGATCATCAGTAATGTTTACTTCAGGACGTTCCCTTGGTCTGGACACATGGGGAAAATGGTTCAGAGCCTCACCAACTGAGTCACTGTGGCCTATAGGAATGGCCTCTGATAGGGATGGGTGTCTGCCACTGTGGGCTGCCCCAGTCTGCCCCCTGGGCTGTATTTTATTCATTCTAAGTCTCACTAAACTTTTTTTTTTTTGGAGACAGAGTTTCACTTTTGTTGCCCAGGATGGAGTGCAATGGCTCGATCTTAGCTCACCACTACCTCGGCCTCCTGAGTTTTCAGCGATTCTCCTGCCTCAGCCTCCTGAGTAGCTGGGATTACAGGCATGCACCACCACGCCCGGCTAATTTTTGTATTTTTAGTACAGACAGGGTTTCTCCATGTTGGTCAGGCTGGTCTTGAATTCCTGACCTCAGATGATCCACCTGCCTCAGCTTCCCAAAGTGCCCAGTGCTGGTTTTTCTCACTGCTCATTATACGCTATTTATAATGCATTAGCATGCTAAAAGACACTCCCACCAGCGCTGCAGCCGTTTACAGATCCCATGGCAACATCTGGAAGCTAACCTATATGGTCTAAAAAGGGGAAGAACCCCCTTCCCAGAAAACTCATGAATAATCCACCCCTTCTTTGGTATATAATCAAGAAATATCCATAAAAATAGCCAACCAGCTGCCCTCAGGGCTGCTCTGCCAATGGAGTAGCTATTCTTTATCCTCTACTTTCTTTTTTTTTCTTTTCCTCTTTGAGACGGAGTCTTGCTCTGTTGCCCAGGCTGGAGTGCAGTGGCGCAATCTTGACTCACTGTAACCTCCGCCTCCCAAGTTTAAGCAATTTGTCACCTCAGCCTCCCAAGTAACTGGGATTACAGGCACGTGCCAGCATGCCTGGCTAATTTTTTGTATTTTTTAGTAGAGCTGGAGTTTCACCATCTTGGCCAGGCTGGTCTGGAACTCCTGGCCTCGTGATCCACCCGCCTCAGCCTCCCAAAGTGCTGGGATTACAGGCGTGAGCCACTGAGCCCAGCCTATCCTTTACTTTCTTAACAAACTTCTTTTTACTTTATGGATTTCCCCCAAATTCTTTCTCATGCCAGGTCCAAGAACCCTCACTTGGGGTCTGGATCAGGATCCCTCTCTGGTAACAAAAGGGTCTTGCCTCTGGCATGACAGGGCATGGGTGCAGACGAGAGCACTGGGGAAGGTATATAGGAGCAGATTTTTTTTTTTTTTTTTTAGACAGGGTCTCACTTTGTCACCCAGGCTGGAGTGCAGTGGCACGATCTCAGTTCATTGCAACCTTTGCCTCCAGGGCTCAAGTGATCCTCCTGCTTAGCCTCCTGAGTAGCTAGGATTATAGGTACTTGTTGTGACACTTGGCTAATTTTTGCATTTTTAGTAGAAGTTTTGCCATGTTGTCCAGGCTTGTTTGGAAATCCTGAGCTCAAGCCATCTGCCCACTTCAGCCTCCCAAAGTGCTAGGATTACGGGTATGAACCACCACAACCTGCCAAGAGTAGGAATTTAAAAGTCAGAAACCCCTGAGGACTAAGCTTTGATTTGTTTTATCTTGCCCAAATTCCTCATCTAAGAGGTCTAGAGAGTCACGCCCTACAAACCATAAATTCTCATCAGATAGGTTTTATTCAACCCTATATATCGTGATTTACTTTCCAGTCTGACTCTGGCATAATATTACTTGATAAAATAGAAAGTTTTACCCCAAAACATGTTTCTTTGCCATATCTCGAAACGGCCCTTCAAATCTGTTCTTTGTTAGGGAAATTTTGTATCTGTTAGGAATATTGTCCGTAATCCCAGCAGTTTGGGAGGCTGAGATAGGTGGATCACCTGCGGTCAGGAGTTCAAGAGCAGCCTGGCCAACACAGTGAAACCCATTTCTACTAAATATACAACAACAAAAAAATTGCTGGGTGTGGTGGCAGGCACCTATAATCCCAGCTATTCCGGAGGCTAAAGCAGGAAAATTGCTTGAACCTGGGAGGTGGAGGTTGCAGTGAACCGTGTTTGCATCATTGCACTCCAACCTAGGTGACAAAAGCAAAACTCCATCTCAAAAAAACAAAAAATCTCTATTAGCATAGATAGATCTTTTCCCCTTTCTCCCCTACCCCCTCCCCTCCTTCTGGCTTTGAGTTGTCCCACCTTTCTAAACGAAACAAATTTCTTTCTTTCTTTCTTTTTTTTAAGACGGGGTTTCACCACGTTGGTCAGGCTGGTCCTGAACTCTCGATCTCAGGTGATCCGCCCGCCTCGGCCTCCAAAGTGCTTGGATAACAGGCGTGAGCCACTACGCCCGGCCACAAATGTATTTCTTAAATGTATTTGATTGATGTCTCGTGCCTCTAAAACGTACAAAACCAAGCAAGCTGGGCCCCCACCACCTTGGGCACATGTTCTCAGGACCTCCTGAGGTCTGTGTTACAGGCCATGATCACTCATGTTTGGCTCAGAATAAATCACTCCAAATACTTTAGAGTTTGACTCTTCATCAACACCCTCTTTAAACAAACCTAGGGATGGTCTTTCTGCCTGGATGCCTCTGAGCTGTGACCAGAGTCCACAAAGGAGCAGTGAGCAGGGCTTGGTGCAGGGGCCATGCAGAAGAGACAGATTTTGGGAGACTAGAGAACTTCGCAAATCCCTACCCTACTGTTCACCAGCAGGTTCTTAAAGCAAATC
>NW_016107495.1:496161-503794 GCF_001604975.1 Cebus imitator
TTTTAAGGCGGGGTTTCACCGTGTTGGTCAGGCGGGTCTTGAACTCCCGACCTCACGTGATCCGCCCGCCTTGGCCTCCAAAGTGCTTGGATTACAGGCCTGAGATACCGCGCCCGGCCGGCTTCTCCGGATTTACTGTCCTCAGCTATAAAATGGTATCCTCGGCAACTGGAGCTGGATTCCTTCGCCACTTTGCTGAAAGATATGAACTATACCCAAGGTGGGCAGTGTCAGAGAGAAGCCCAGAAGTGGAAAGGTCCAGCGTGGGAATCGCCTCTCTACAGGGTCCCCAGGGAACTCCTGGCAGGACCACTTCGGGGCTCCTCTCTGACACAGCCCAGCTCAACCTCTCGAAATGATTTACAAAATGCTGTAACATCCATGATGCGCCCTGATTGCACCGTCCCATCAGCCCCTTTTACAAACAGGAAGTCCCAAAGATAAAAATAAGAAATCAAGACCCGGAGCAGTGGCTCACGCCTGTAATCCCAGCACTTTTGGAGGCCAAGGTGGGCGGATCACCTGAGGTCGGGAGTTGGAGACCAATATGGCCAACATGGTGAAACCCTGTCTCTACTAAAAATACAAAAAATTAGCTGATCATGGTGGTGGGCGCCGGTAATCCGAGCTACTCGGGAGGCTGAGACAGGAGAATCGCTGGAACCTGGGAGGCGGAGATTGTCGTGAGCCGAGATCGTGCCATTGCACTGCAGCCTGGGCAACAGCGAGACTCCGTCCCCCCACCAAAAAAAAAAAAAAAGGCAGGAAAGGGCAGGGAAGAGAAGAAAAAAAAAAAAAAAATAGGAAGACCTGAGCCATTATTTGCTAGGGCCGCTGTGTGGCCACCAAAGCTCTCGGGCCAACTCTGCAGAGAGGTGGCACCGCGGCTGCCGCGCGCTCCCCGGGGGCGGGGCGAACGGGCGGGGCGGGACCCGCGGGGTCACGTGACGCCCGGCCCGGAAGCGCTCGTGCTGGCGAACCCCGGGTGTCGGGGCTCAGCACCGCTGACTGGATCGAGCCCCAGCGTCCGCCGCCATGGCCTGGACCAAGTACCAGCTGTTCCTGGCCGGGCTCATGCTCGTTACCGGCTCCATCAACACGCTCTCGGCAAAGTGAGTCTGGGCCCTGCCGGGCCTGCGGGCCCTTGGCGACCCCAGCCCTCGTTCTCCGCCTTCCTCCATCTCGGCCCTGCCTTTCTGGCTTCTGCTTGCCCACTTGCTCCGTTCGGTTCGCGCGTTTTATGACCACCCAAGGGATGCGAGATCCGGGGAAGTGCAGAGCCGGGCTGCGCCCGGGGCTGGGGGATCCGAACCCTGGCTTTGATTTGCTGTCACTTTCAGTCTCAGCGCCTGTTTCCTCATCTTTAAACAGGAGGGTTGGACCGCTTCCTTTCCACGGCCCTTCCAGTGCTGGCGTCCGAGCCTGAGCACCTCCCTCCACGACCTGGGAGAGGCCCCAGGACTTGTGCCCACGAGCTGCAGTAGTGGCCGTGCAGGCCGAGTGACCCAGTGAGCGTGGAGGGCTCAGGCTGCAGACAGGGAGGTGCCCCACGAACCCCGCAAGGACGAGGGGTTAGAGCTGCGCCTTGAAGCCTAGGTGGGATTTCGGAATGTGGCTGAGACTTTAAGGCAAGGAAAGTCTATGGAAAGGCCAGATCAAAGTCGATTGTAACCAGCACCAAATGCCCAGGCTAGATTTTCTCCCATAATCAGAGAAGTGCTTTTGAGCCGGTGAATGACATGTTGAAAGTGAGGTGATTCACTCCTTGGTCCACACGAAGAGTGGTTTGATGCAGGGGAGACCACTCCAAGGCTGCTGCATAGCAGAGGAGCAGAGCTAGGAGGTGGCAGTGAGAAGGGACAGGAAGGGAGAGTCCAGGTGCCAAATGGTCACAGGCCTGACCCACATGAGCAAGAAACAAGGTTTCTGCCTGGGAGAAGAGAAGTGCCATTAACTCCGAGAGAGAGGGCAAGTGGGCAGTCCGGTTCTGATGTAGGGGGTGAGATGGGGGGATAGTTCCCAGGAGATTAGGGACTGAGGACCCAGGCTGGTCATGAGACTGAAGGACAGGGCATAGCCTCTGTTGTGGACAGGATGGCAGCTCTTTGCCTCTCTCTGTCTCCGTCTCAGGGCAGGGCCTTCCTGCCCCTTCTTTTCGCCATAAGAGCTGTAGTGCCCAGTGGCCTTTGTCTGAAATGATAGCAAGTTACATGGAGAACAGTGGACAGTGACCCTCTCCAAGTCAGACTTCATGTCCACCTGGGCCCTGTCAGGCTCCAGAGCGAGGTGGGGTTGGTGTGGTGTGGAAGAGCTCTCATCAGGAGCTTTTCCACTCTGAAGGTGGTGTTCCAGGTCTCCTGAGTTTTCTATCTGGCTTCATACTTTGAGAAACTATGAGCCTTTTAAGGAGAAATAGCCATTTTTTATTCATTTTTGAGGCATTTATACCTAGCATATTCCATCAGTGGTACAAAAAGGACCTCCTCAGGCATGTATATGGTACCTACAGTGTGTGAGAGAAGGGGACAGAAGTGACCAAGAGGCGGTCCCTGCCTTTGAGATGCTTGGAATCTCAGGTGGAGACAGATGTGTATACACCTGGCAGTCACAGTGTTCTCCCTTTCCCAAATGGGCGAAGTCAGTGGAGCCCTGGGTGGGGCCCACCTGATCCTCTGGTTCACCTCTGGCCAGATGTGCCTTGTGGAGAACTGCTGGCTTCCCAGGCTCTGCATCCTCCTGGGGGAATCAGGTGGGGTGGGGGGGGGGTCACTCCTCCTACTGAGTCCTTAGCTGTTCAGAGGCCTCAGCCTGAGGGATCCCATCTCAGGATCTGAACACAGCAAAGCAAGTCTTCTGTTCTGTCCTGCCAGCCAAGGCCTCAGTCAAGGGCTTACAGAGTGGCTATAAGTCTTCCAGGGCTGCTGTCCCCAAGGAGAATCCGGATTGCCAGTTACTGCTGGGGTAAACTGTGCTGACTCACCTCCTTCCTTAAAAAGCTCCAAACCAGTCAGGTAGGAAGTTTAGAGGTCCTCAATCCCAGAAGGCGTGGCCCTTACAGGCAGCCCAAGAGTCAGGAAAGAGGCTCCCAGGTGACAGACCCAACTTTCAGTCCTGTCCCCTGCCTGACAGCTGGTGTGGGGCCTCTCAGGATCCTCCAGCCCCAGACGGGACCCCAAATTGGACCCTAAATAGTATTCTAAGGTCAAATCTTGAGAAGGATACTCTTAGGGAGAAAGGACATGTGGGAGCAGCTGCGTACACCCTGATGTGAAGCATAGATTTGAAATCACATTTCTGGCCAGGTGTGGTGGCTTACACCTGTAATCCCAACACTTTGGGAGGCTGAGGGGGGCAGATCACTTGAGGTCAGGAGTTTGAGACCAGCCTGACCAGTATGGTGAAACCCTATCTCTACTAAAAATACAAAAATTAGCTGGGCATGGTAGGGTGTGCCTGTAGTCTCAGCTACTCAGGAAACTGAGACAGGAGAATTGGCTTGAACCCAGGAGGCAGAGGTTGCAATGAGCCGAGATCGCACCACTGTACTCCAGCCCTGCAGGCACAGACAGACACGCATGTGCTGACAATCAGCAGAACCAGCTCAGTTCATGCACAAAGAGCACCTCACATGCCCCAGGCCTCGCTCTGCCCTTTCATGTGTGAACTCAGGGAAATATCATAACTGTCCTATCAGGCAGAGGATAGGGGCTGATATCCCTGTATAAAGAAACTTAGGTAGGGAATGATTAAATTCCTTGCCCAAGTTCAACTCGGCTTCTAAGGGGCAGAGTTAAACCAGCGTGGTCTGGCTCTAGCATCCATGCTCTTAACCACCACTGGAGGGTGTGGCTGGGGACTTCTCCAGTAATTCTCAGGGCATTTAGAGTTGTTAAAAGTATAGAAACCATCCAGCCTAATCCCCACAATTTACAGAAGAGGCCCCAGGAGAAGTTTCTTTCTGTGACTCAACTGGTTGGTATCTGAATGGGGGCCTCTTTTATGGCTGTGATAACCCAAAGTTCCTCCTTCCTGGGGGTTTCCTCTCACAGCTCCTGATGCCAGGACAGACAAGCCTGTGCTTGTGGTAGCATCTGCCCTCCCAGCCTTTGATGTGTCTTCCCTCCAGGACTGGGCAGGAAACCTCTCAGCCAGCCAAGAGACCCTGCTGTCACCTCCCTGCTTGTCCTCCTGCTGGAGCCCGGACCACTCAAGTTTGACACTGACAGCCTGTGGTTGCCTCTGGCAGTTTCTTGGCCTGTGACAAGAGCATGATGTTTCCCTTCCCAGGTTCTTGGGAGGACAAAAGGCAGTGGATGAGGAAGCACGTGTGAGCACGTGCTGCCTGCTGTGCTGGGGCCGCAGGTCAGCTCTCCTCTCTGCCCACTCAGCAGGCTTTGGGAGACTGCCACCAGCTATGCTGGCCCTGTGGCCCCATCCCTGGGTCCTGGCAGGGGGACCATCCCTGTGAAGTAGCTTCTTCTTTCCCTGGCTGTTTTCCTCAAAAACTCCTCACCAGCACCCTCTGTCCATCATCTCCTTTAGCCCAAGCCATTTCTGTCTGCCTGAGCCAGTGCCCATCTGCAGGTGCTCATTTCAGAGCCCAAGTCTCCTGAATCCAGCTGAGGTTCTGCATCTGAAGAGCTGGAGTCAGCTGGGCACTGTGGCTCCTGCCTGTAATCCCAGCACTTTGGGAGGCCGAGGCATGAAGATCACTTGAGCCCAGAGGTTCAAGATCAACCTAGTCGACATAGGGAGAACTTGTTGTTTACAAAAAATAATAAATAAATAAAAAGAGCCAGAGTCAAGTAGATGCCCACTAAGCAAGGCTCAGCTCCCCTCCTAAGTTCTGCAAGCTATAGGACCCTCCCACCCAGCCAGGGATATCAGCCTGACTTCCCTTCATGCCCAGGTCAGGGACCCTGACAGGAAAGTGGGAGGAAGCCTGGAAACCACTAGGCCTCTAGTAGAGAAGAGGTGTTCGCTCTTCTCCTGTGTCCTTTCTGTGCTAGCTCCAAAGTTTGCCCTCCACCACCCTTGGATTCCATAAACTGGCATGGGATAATTCCTTCAGAGGGATTGTTGGGCCAGCTTGACGAAGCCTTAAATCAGGAGGACAGTGTGTAGTAGAGTGGAAAATGCATGAGGCTTGGGAGCTGGGGAATAGGTGAGCCACTGGACCTCTCTGAGCCTCAGTTTCCTCATCTGTAAAATGGACTTGATGATCCTTGCTCTACCTTCTTTCCAGACACTGAAGATCTACTAAGGAAGATTTTATTTTCTATTTTTTTTGAGACGGAGTTTCATTCTTGTTCCCAGCTGGAGTGCAATGGCGCAATCTCAGCTCACCACAACCTCCACCTCCTGGGTTCAAGTGATTCTCCTGCCTCAGCCTCCTGAGTAGCTGGGATTACAGGCATGTACCACCAGCTAATTTTGTATTTTTAGTAGAGACGGGGTTTCTCCATGTTTGTCAGGCTGGTCTTGAACTCCTGACCTCAGGTAATTCACCTGCCTCAGCCTCCCAAAGTGCTGGGATTTCTTTTTTTTTTTTTTTTTTTTTGGAGACAGGGTTTCTCTGTGTTGCCCAGGCTGGAGTACAGTGGTATGATCTTGGCTCACTGCAGCCTTGAGCCGTCCTCCCACCTCAGCCTCCCAAGTAGATCAGACCACAGACACCGCCACCATGCCCATTTAATTTTTGTATTTTTTGTATAGACAATGTCTTGCCATGTTTCCCAGGCTGGTGGGCTCAAGCACTCCACCTGCCTTGGCCTCCCAAAGTGTTGAGATTACAGGCATGCGCCACCACGCCCAGCATGAGGAAGGCTTTCTAGTCCATAGAGATGAGAGGGCTCACCATTGTCACCTCAGAAGCCAGGGCTACCTGCTTTGGCACCCCAGAGAGTAGAGAAGCTTTGGCCCTTCTGTAGGTCCCCGGCAGGAGAAAGAAGGGGACTCACTGGGCTTGAGAAGCTAGGGACACAAGAGGAAGTGGCAGAGATTCTGTGGGAATGGCCACAGCTAATCTGCCTGAGCCAGCCCCATTGCCACTTCCTCAGTCCGTGTTCGCCACCCCCGCTCACATGGACTTGCACACTTCCCAGAATGCTGAGCTTTGAGTTTGGGCCTGGCCATGCTAGGGAGTGACTCACCACCCAGCACAGGGAGCCCACTCCCCAGCCTGCCTGCCCGCCAAGGCGCAGGGAACTCTGAAACGAGCGGCCTCAGCTTTTCCCCACTAGGGCCCCATGGGCCTCCTGCTCTGGAGGCCATTTCCCCAGAATGCAGTGTTTGTGGAGAAGACAGGCTCATCTGCTAGGCTGCCCCTCTCCTCCCACCAGCCAGGGGAGGGAACTCAGAGGAGAGCTTCAGAGCATCAGGAAGGGGGCGCATGACTGCCCGCTGAGCTTCTGGGTACTGGCCCTGTCTGGACCCCTGAGGAGCTGTGGGCCCCTCGAGCCCTCTCTGGCCCTGAGTTCCTGTCTGTTAAATAAGGAGTTTCATTGAGCTGATGGTTGAGTTTCTTCTGTTTCAGCATTGTGACTCTGTAAACTGCAGGGACAATAGCCTGAGGTCCCTCCAGCTACCTCTGCCTCAGCCAACAGGACAGGTTCCAGATGTTTTTCCAGAAGCTTTCAGGCTGAAGTGCACCTGGGGCCATGCTGAGCGCTACAAGGGGGAGACGGCTTCTGCTCAGTGAAGGGAAAGGGGAGGGGGCAGAAAATGCATTTTGCTGAATACCTGCCATGTGCCGGGTCATGTATATATCCTTGTATCATGTATTACTTCTGACAGTTTGTCAGTGTTGGTATGATTATTCCTATAACTTGTCCAGCCTTTGGTATTCAAAACCCTGGGTTTTCTCTGTATTCTGCCTTTTCTGAGTGTAAATTCAAGCACGGTTTGGACCCTGGATCTGCCTCAAGCCTCAAAGTCTTCATCTAAAATGAGGATCCTTGTTATAAGGCTTAACGGGACAGCCCCCATAAAGTGCCCAATGAATTATGCATCTAAGGAACCAGGGGCCAGGTACAGTGGCTCACACCTGTAATCCCAACACTTTAGGAGGCTGAGGCAGGCAGATCTCTTGAGGCGAGGAGTTTGAAACCAGCCTGGGCAACATAACGAGGCAATACAAAAATAAGCCAAGCATGGTGGCCCATGCCTGTAGTCCCAGCTCTCAAGAGTTCGAGGTGGATCACCTGAGCCTTGGGAGGCTGAGGCTGTAGTGAGCTGTGATCGTGCCACTGCACTCCAGCCTGGGCAACAGAGTAATACCCTGTCTCAAAAAAAAAAAAAAGATGTTGGCTGCACGCAGTGCCTCATGTCTATAATCCCAGCACTTTGGGAGACCAATGTGGTTGGTCAGGAGTTCGAGACCAGCCTGGCCAACTTGGTGAAACTCCATCTCTACAAAAAATATAAAAATTAGCTGGGGTGGGTGCCCGTAATCCCAGCTACTTAGGAGGCTAAGGCAGGAGAATCACTTGAACCTGGAAGGTGGAGGTTGCAGTGAGCTGAAATTGCACTGTTACACTCCAGCCTCAGTGACAGTGCGAGCCTCTGTTTCAGAAACAAACAAGAACAAAAACAAAAATTAAACGTTCCAAAACCTAAAATGCAATAAAACAAA
>NW_016107495.1:503859-506522 GCF_001604975.1 Cebus imitator
AAAAAAAAAAAAAAAAAAAAGAAAAGAGCAAGTTTGGAAATTTAAAAAATAAGATTTAAACTTTATATGAATAATACAAAAGAGAAAGAAATCTTTAAAACTTCAAATAAAGAATATATAAGAAAAAAAAATTAAACATTGGTGCTCGCTTCAGCAGCACATATACTAAAATTGGAACAATACAGAGAAGATTAGCATGGCCCCTGCGCAAGGATGACACGCAAATTCGTGAAGCGTTCCACTTTTTTTTCAAATTAAAAAAAAAAAACAAACGTTGCAAAGCACAGACAGCAAAGTGCTTCCCACCTTAGGGGTCATTGCTGTCATCCCCAGGGAAACTGGGGCTGGATTTTGGCTCTAGCCTGTGAGGCTGGGGTCCTTCTGATTCTGCACAATGAGCCGAAGCCCATCTCCAATTCAGGATGAGAAGCCTGGCTTTCTGCCTCAAGGTACCTGCAGTCCTGAGCGTCTCAGGCTGGGCAGGGCAGCCCATGCTGCCGACATCCAATCCCTTGGACTGTCAGCCTAGCCCAGGCTGTCAGATACAAAGAGATTCCATTTCCCCAGCTGGGAGCGCTGCCAGCCAGTCCTGTTTAGGCAGACCTACTCGTGGAGAAAGCGAAGACAAGCCTTGTGAGAGGTGGGGAGCACAGCACCAGCCCTACAGCCAGCTCCCCAAGAAGCACCCCAACCTTGGGGAAGGACAGACCCCAAGGGGTTTCCCCTATGGACCAGCTTCTTCTATCAGCACAGAGACCTCAGACTCAGGTGGGAAGTAGGACTCATGGAAACACGGCCTCCACACTGCAGTACCTGGCCTGTTTGCTGGGAGGGATCTGGAAGTCTCATTCATTCAACAAAAAGTGTTGAGCTTCTGTAGAATAACGTGCCAGGAGCAAGGGATTGAGAGATGTGGAAGCAGCTGGGTGCTGAGCTCTCTCAGATGACAGTGAATGGGGAACCAGAATGTGCTGTGTGTGTGAGTTATCATTACTATAAGTGACTCAGGCATTAGCGCAGCATGAGTTCTGGGTGGTGACCCCACTGCCAGATCAGGGAGGACTTTTTAAGCCTACCAGTCTGTGATCTGGGCGTGGTACCAGAATGAGTAAGCAGCTTCCAGACCTGCCCCCTGCAGAAAAAGATAATAATAATAAAATAAATAATAATAATAATAATAATGATCCTTGCCTGCGGCTTCTGGTCAACCTTCATGTACTTGGCACTAGCTCCCTTGTCCCTCCTAGAGGAGCCTTGGCTCATGGCCTGGGGATTTCCCATCTCTCTGACTTCACTTGCTCTGGGCAGTTGGCTCTGTGCTCTTGGTAAGGCTTGACCTCTTCCGTCTTCCTTGCTTTGCCTGTGTTTCACTCAGTTACCTCACGCAGGCCTTCTCAAGGAGCTCTTTCTGCAAAAGCAAAACTGGATTCAAGAGCAACCTTGCTGGGGTGAGCCATACAATCGGTTTGTGGCCCTTACCCACGTTCCATGTCCTGTCCTGGCCAGGGCTCAAGAGCCAGCAGCAAGTCAGGCAGAAATTAGGTACCATGGGTGCAGTGGCTCATGCCTATAATCTCAGCAACTCAGGAGGCTGAGGTGGGAGGATTGCTAGAGCCCAGGAGTTCAAGACCAACCTGGCTGGCATAGCAAGACCCTATCTCTAAAAAAAAAAAAAAGAGAAGAAAATGAGACTCCAACCCATGAGGTCAGGTGTTTTCCTGACCTGGGGTGGAGACTTCTCCTGCTCCCAGACTCCCTGTTCCATAGCAGGGCTTTCTGTCCCCCGTTGAGACTGGGACTGGTTATAGCCTGGTCCCCAAGCCATGCCAGGCTCCAGGTTTCTCTCTGCCTTCTACCCGGTTCTGTCCAGACTTCTCCCTTCAACTCTCCTTTGTTCCTGCTCTTCCCCAAAACGACAAGCAGTCTTAACTACCCCTCTTTCTCCACATCTCCAGGAGCAGGTGGGGTCTTTCACTATGGAATAGATTTGCCTTAGCCCTATTTTCTTCCCCAAACTCAGGCATAGAGAAGCCAAAGCTGGACAGGGTCTTTGTCAAACCTAAACTCTAACTGAAGCACAACCAGTGGTGCATGCTCCGGGCACTGCGGGGGAGGTGCAGGAACCAGAGAACTCCCCCACCCTTTGGGAGCTGAGGCTCACTACAGAGATGAGCCAGTGGCAGTGCAAGGCTGTGCACTGCAATGTGACTGCCCTAGAAAGGCATTTCAAGGAAAGACATTTAATAAAAAGAAGTCCTAAGTCTTGCACTTTAGAGACATCCACTGCCTACATAGGGCATGCTGCAGTGAGAGCAGGTCGGCAGCCCACAGGAAACGGCTCTGGGTCTGTGTTGGCTTGAGTCAGCACGTGATGTGACTGATGCATTTGGAGCTGTGTCAGTGAGCCCAGGGTGTCAACATGAGGGAGGGGCCATGCCTTGCCAGCCTCCATCTGGGCCAGATCACATGCTGTTGGCTCTGGGCCTGGGTCCACCAGGGTACTTCCAGAAGTCAGTGGCCAGGGGTGAAAGGTTAGGGGAGGCTGGAGCTGTTTAGCCAGGAGATGAGAAGATTCAGAAGAAGGTCAAAAAGGCCCCAAGTACCTAAGGGCTTTCAAATGAAAGATTAGACAAGACTCCACAGAACTAACCAAGCCCAGCAAA
>NW_016107495.1:506767-512654 GCF_001604975.1 Cebus imitator
GCACCACCATGCCCAGCTAATGTTTTGTATTTTTAGTAGAGACGGGGTTTCACCATGTTGACCAGGATGGTCTCGATCTCTTGACCTCGTGATCCACCCACCTCGGTCTCCCAAAGTGCTGGGATTACAGGCTTGAGCCACCGCGCCCGGCCTGAGAAGGAATTTTCATGGACAGATGGCAGACAGTTCAGAGTGATTGGTGGTTAAGCTGCCCAAAGCTCTATGCCACAAAGGATTCTGGGCTCATTGGAGAAGTAAGTCATAATCAGTTATCACCATCTGCCAGGTGCTGACTGGGAGGTCACGCCGTGAGTATGATGTCTTTGCCACCTGCTTGAAAGTCAGCATTAGAAAGATATTCCAAACAATTCAGGTGCTTTGAAGGCAAGCAGGTGGTCTGTATTAGGTGGTCATTTCCCATTGCCCAGGTAGTCCTGTAGACCAGAACTTCTTGATATTTTTCATGCCATGGGACCCTTTGATAGTCTGGCATAGCCTATGGACCTCTTCTTACGGTAATGTTTTAAAACGTGTAAGTAAAAAGACCAAGGATTACAAAAGAAGTAATTAAATGGAAATACAGTTACCAAACACTTAAAAAAGCAAATTTGTTTTATAGTGATATATATAGATATGCTTTTTTTTTTAAGATGAGATCTTGCTCTGTCACCCAGGCTGGAGTGCAGTGGTATAATCTTGGCTCACTGCAGACTCCGCCTCACGCCTGGCTAATTTTTGTATTTTTAATAGAGATAGGGTTTCACCATGTTGGCCAAGCTGGTCTCAAACTCCTGACCTCAAGTGATCCACCCACCTCAGCCTCCCAAAGTGCTGGGATTACAGGCATAAGCCACTGCACCCAGGTATATAGATATGCTTTCTACTACATTAAGTTATAAGTGGGTCTGACTACTGTAATTTTCATGAGTGATGAGTGTAAATGATACCTCACAATATATACAGTGACTATAATGACATGAGGGTATCTATGATTTCTGTGCATTACAGAGGCACAGACACAGTAACTTGAGGAAATGCCAAGTTAAGACTCCTTGATGTGGAGACTGGCCCCTTTGAGAGGGAGTCCCACTCTGGGGCTGAGTCACCCTATTAAGAGGTGTGAGCCTCTTCACTAGCACCAGGGCAGGATGCTGCCAGGGTCTGACCTTCCTTGTCTCTCCTACAGATGGGCAGACAACTTCATGGCCGAGGGCTGCGGAGGGAGCAAAGAGCACAGCTTCCAGCATCCCTTCCTCCAGGTATCTAGCCCTGTCTCTCCTACCTCCTGTTTCCCGGGCCTCAGACCAGGCACCCCCACCATGAGGCCAGGCTGTTTCCTGATCTAGGAGCAGAGCCTTCTTCTGCTCCCAGAAAAGCCATCTGCTTCTCTCTCTCCCTTCCCAAAGCAGAATCCAAGGTTTAGAAGAGGGCAAAGAACACCATCCTCTGTGAAAGTCCTGGCAAGTGGTCATGTCCTCACCACATCCAAGTCAGGATACGTGGAAAACATCAACCCTAGTGACTAAAGTCAGCTCTCTATCCACTGAGAGCCCAGACCGCAGTCGGAACAGGGCAGACACCATAAATGGAAGACACTATTTGTTGAACTGAGAATCAGGAGACTCAAATGTCAGCTCCAGCTCTACCAGCAACTTGCTTGGTGGCCTTACATAAGTCTTTGAGCCTCTGTTGGGTTTCTCCACCTGCAATTTGGCCTAGACAAGTTGTTTTCAGAAAGGGGTCTGTACAGCCTTATGGTTCGTCAGGATGTATGGGGTCTTAGGGGTGGACCTAGGAGGCAGTCTCTGGCCTCCACAGCAGCTCTGCATTTGTCTATTATACATGTTAGGGTTCGGGTAAGCTCTTGTTTGACAAAAGTTTGCATTTAAAAAAATAGTCAAAGATGATCCCCAAGGTCCCTTCCAGCTCTGAAGTCCTCGGGTTTTCATCCCCGCAGGCGGTGGGCATGTTCCTGGGGGAATTCTCCTGCCTGGCTGCCTTCTACCTCCTCCGGTGCAGAGCCGCAGGGCAATCAGACTCCAGCGTGGACCCCCAGCAGCCCTTCAACCCCCTTCTTTTCCTGCCCCCAGCACTCTGTGACATGACAGGGACCAGCCTCATGTATGTGGGTGAGTAACCAGGCCAGGCTGAGAAGGGCTCGGGAGGCTGTGGCTGAAGGGGCTACTGATGAAACAGCCCATCCCACCCGCCTCCACTCATCCCGCCATTCGCCCAGACTTCACGTGCACAGGATCACAGGCAGGACTGCTCGAGCACTTAGTAGTAGCTCAGCATGCTTCCATCCCCGAAAACTCCTTAGTGACAGGTGGCCTTTGCCTCCAGAAGCTAACTGTCATTCGTTTCTCCTCTTCTAGCTCTGAACATGACCAGTGCCTCCAGCTTCCAGATGCTGCGGGGTGCGGTGATCATATTCACTGGCCTATTTTCGGTGGCCTTCCTGGGCCGGAGGCTGGTGATGAGCCAGTGGCTGGGCATCCTAGCCACCATTGCAGGGCTGGTGGTCGTGGGCCTGGCTGACCTCCTGAGCAAGCATGACAATCAGCACAAGCTCAGCGAAGTGATCACAGGTACGGCCAGGGGCAGGGATGTGGGGCTGCCCTATCCTGCCCAGTCCTTGGGAGCCCAGCACAGACTCATATAGGCTCTGCCGTATGCCATATGCCAAGCCCTGGGTGAGGTGGGTAGCCCTGGAGGTGATGGATAGAATGTAGGGAAGACTGCAGAGGGATGTGGCTGCACCAAGGAAGAGTGACAGGCCAGGGAGGGCGAGAGGCTGGCTTGTCCTTTGATACAGATGCAGACATACAAACTACTGGATTTGGGAGTGGAAAGGAATGGGCGCTTATTGAACACTTACCAAGTTCCCAGCCTGGTGCTGAGCAATGTGTGTTCATCATCACAGTGAACCCCACAGGCCCCAAAGGGATGCATCACAGCCCATTTTACAATGAGGTAACCGTCCTGGGTCACTCAGGGTCAGGATCAACCAAGAAATGTCTTAAAGCCTGCTGCTTCTTGAAAGACCTGCATCTCACCCTGTGGGGCAGCTCTCAGACACAGGCAGGCCTTTGGGGCCTCAGCCCAGCAATCTTGGCCTGCCCCTCAGGGGTGAGGGGATCAGGGACAGGCAGTGTTGACTCTGCCTGTGAACTACAGGGGGCCCTGCAGAGGTCAGGGGCTGGCATGGTGTGTCCCTGTGGCCATGCTTTCCTGGCCCCCAGCCCCAGTGCAGCCCTGGTCTCATCTGGGTTCCTCCTTCCCTACAGGGGACCTGTTGATCATCATGGCCCAGATCATCGTCGCCATCCAGATGGTGCTAGAGGAGAAGTTCGTCTACAAACACAACGTGCACCCACTGCGAGCAGTTGGCACTGAGGGTGTGTGTGGGAACAGGGACCTGGAAGGAGTGGGGTGGAAGGGAACATGGGAAGCGGAGCACAGGACAAGGTGCCAGGGTTCACTGGGCGGGGGGGGTGCGGGGGGCAGTGAACTTCCTGCCCCCACCTTGCCTTCCAGATGTGTTTTGACAAATCTTCTGACACCTGCTTGCCAGGAGCTAGAGGAGACCAAGGACAGAGATGAATGAAATGCAAGACCTTCAGAGGAGGTGACCAGCAGGAAGAAAGGGCAGTCAGTGAATTCAAGCTCGGACCACTTGTGCTTAACTAATGTCTCATTGAACATGAGTCTCTCAAGGCAGGCAGGATGGCATTCGAGCTGCACATTTCAACAGGCAGTAGTAGGAGCAGGGAAGTCCAAATGGAGCAAAGGCACGGGGGGCTACACATGAATTTGAAAATCAGTAAGTAATAATTTCAGTGCAGCTGGGAATGTTAGCTTATGCCTGTAATCCCAGGACTTTGGGAGGCGGAGACAGGTGGATCACTTGAGGTCAGGAGTTTGAAACCAGCCTGGCCAACATGGTAAAACCCCATCTTTACTAAAAATACAAAAATTAGCTGGGCGTGGTGGTGGATGCCTGTAGTCCCAGCTACTCAGGAGGCTGAGACAGGAGAATCTCTTAAACCTGGGGGAGTGGAGGCTGCGGTGAGCTGGGATCGCGCCACTGCACTCTAGCCTGCACAACAGAGCAAGACTCTGTCTCAAAAAATAATAATTTGACTGCAATATAGGTTTAATGTTGAGGAAATAATGAGGAATTAAGTAGGTTGGGGTCATGTCATTAGAGAACCTTACCATCAGGCAAGTAGATTTAGGCTTTAAATGACAGGCAGGGAGGAATCACTGAAAGTTTTTGAGCAGGGAAGTAACTATCAAAATGATGAGATGAGCAAGACAGAGCTGCGCTTTCAAAGAGTGGCCTGGGGGCTAGTACCTGTTGGGGAGCAGCTCTTGTCTGGCCCCCAGTGAGCTGAGGAGCTTAGGCAGAATGTGAATCAGCTATGTCACCGAGCATGTAGTCTGTTACCGCTCATTTCTATTTTCAAGCCAGACCTTAATGAATGAAGCAATGCATGGACTTACCTTCTGGTGCAAGCTCCTTGTCAGAGACCAGTAACACACTGAACTAGAAAGCTGTGTTTTCCCAAACTTGTGAAAATAATGTAGTCAGTTGCAGCTGGCAGTTCTTTTTTTAAATGAATAGAATTTTAAAATATCAGAGCATTGTATACTGTAAGGGTAGTTATGTTTTCATGAGCGTGTGTGTGTGTCCATGAACCTGTGTTCACATGAACACATGTACTGGGTCACAAAATAAAATGTATTTCTTATTCTTGATCCAGTCAAAAAAACCCTAAGTGAAAGTGGAGAAGGGACATCTGGAACCCATCTAATAGGCCACAAGCTCCTGATGAAAGGCTGAGGGACGTGAAAGGAGGGAGCCGGCATAAGGACCACTGGGAGGGGGTGACCAAGATCAGAGGAGGCTGAGCTGGTGGGCAATACTTGGGGGAGAGGGAGAATGTAACTGTTTCCTCTACTCCCCAGGCCTCTTTGGCTTCGTGATCCTCTCCCTGCTGCTGGTGCCCATGTACTACATCCCCGCCGGCTCCTTCAGCGGGAACCCTCGTGGGACGCTGGAGGATGCGCTGGACGCCTTCTGCCAGGTGGGCCGGCAGCCTCTCATTGCCGTGGCACTGCTGGGCAATATCAGCAGCATCGCCTTCTTCAACTTCGCAGGCATCAGCGTCACCAAGGAACTGAGCGCCACCACCCGCATGGTGCTGGACAGCTTGCGCACTGTTGTCATCTGGGCACTGAGCCTGGCACTGGGCTGGGAGGCCTTCCATGCACTGCAGATCCTTGGCTTCCTCATACTCCTTATGGGCACCGCCCTCTACAACGGGTTGCACCGCCCACTGCTGGGCCGCCTGTCTAGGGGCCGGCCCCCAGCAGAGGAGAGCGAACAGGAGAGACTGCTGGGTGGCACCCGGACTCCTATCAATGATACCAGCTGAGCTTCCCTAGAGGCTTCTGCTGCCACCTGGGTGTTCCTTCACCCTGAGACTGAGGCCACACAGGCTGGTGGACCCCCAGTGCCCTGTCCCCAAGGCCTTGCCCTATCCACTCCCTACAGAACAACACCCAATCCTCTTTTTCTCACCACCACCTGCAAGGTGGTGTTACCCTGCCCCCACAGGCCTGGGTACAGTGACAGACCCCAGCTCTGGGCCCCCTCCTACAGCACTAGAGCTAAATCATGAAGTTGAATTGTAGGAATTTACAACCCTAGTATATCTGAATCATAAACTAGACTGCCATAATTATCTAGTTTATGAGTCATAAGCTAGATTTGATTCTCTAAAGAAGAAAAGTCAGTGAGCAAATTTAAACCAGAACTAAGCATTATGTTTTCTTTTTTCTTTCTTTCTTTTTTTTTTTTTTTTTTTTTTTTTTTTTTTTT
>NW_016107495.1:512694-514510 GCF_001604975.1 Cebus imitator
GGGGGGGCGTCTTAATCTGTCACTCAGGCTGGAGTGCAGTGATACAGTCTTGGCTCACTACAACCTCTGCTTTCTGGGTTCAAGTGATTCTCCTGCCTCAGCCTCCCAAGTAGCTGGGATTACAGACACCACTACGCCTGGCTAATTTTTGTATTTTTACAGATGGGGTGTCACCATGTTGGCCAGGCTGGTCTCAAACTCTTGACCTCAGGTGATTGCCTGCCTCAGCCTCCCAAAGTGCTGGGATTACAGGTGTGAGCCACCATGCCCGGCCAGAACTAAGCATTATGTTTTCTAAAACTTCTAAGATCCTCCCTAAACCTGTCTGGAGATCTGGGTTTTAACCCAGACTCTCCCTCAAACTCACTAACTCCCAACACATTACCCAATTGCTCTGGGCCTTGTTGTTAGGCTCTGGGAAGCAGATGTTGATGCTGTGGCCTTAGTGCTTTCTGGCCCCAGCATTCCATGGGCCTGTGATCTTGACCAACCTGAGAAAACAGTAGTAGCCCATCCACTGGAAATACCCCTCTACACATAGCCCCTCCCTCCTGTGCTGGGTTTTTTTGTTTGTTTGTTTTTTGTTTTTAAGAGTCTTGTTCTGTCACCCAGGCACAGCTTACTGCAGCCTAAAACTCCTGGGCTCAATCAGTCCTCCTGCCCCAGCCTCCCAAGTAGCTAAGACTAACAGATGTGTACCACCATGCCTCGTTTATTGTTTTATTTTTTTTGCAGAGATGGGTCTCACTGTGTTGCCCAGGCTGATCTCAAACTCCTGGCCTCTAGCGATCCTCCCATCTTGGCCTCCCAAAGTGTTGGGATTACAGGCCTGAGCCATCACACTCATCCCTGTTTTCCTGTCCTCACTCTCACCTCTGAGGCCTCCCCTGACTGGGAGAGATTACAGGGGAATTTCAGGCAGCCTGTGTTAATTGTTTTTATGAACTCTACCTGCTACTTTAAAGACAAGGAAACTGAGGCCCAAAGTTCTAAGTTGTTTGGTAAATGGGTCTCTTACCCTCAGCTCCTACAAGGACCTGGGAGAGCCTCAGTTCCAGCAGCCACATGATTCTGCAGCAGACTAGAGAGATTACAACTGCCTTGTGTAAAACCTGGGATCTTAGGGTGTTATTTTGGACTTTATTTTTTAAGAAAAGAAAAGGAAAATTGGCAGTGGTATTAGTCCGTTCTCGAATTGCTATAAAGAAATACCGGAGACTGGGTAATTATTTATAAAGAAAAGACGTTTCATTGGCTCACAGTTCTGTAGGAGGTGCTACACACTTTTTAAACAACCAGATCTCACAAGAACTCACTCTCAAGAGGACAGTACCAAGTGGGATGATGTTATACCATTTATGAGAAATGCACCCCCATGATCCAGTCGCCTCCCACCAGGCCCCACCTCTGCGATTGGGGATTACATTTCACTATGAGATTTGGGTAGGGACACACATCCAAACTATGTCAGAGTATTGGAATTTTCATGAAAGAGAAGGGGCACCAGAGGTTATCTGGAGCTAGCTTCTCGAATGTTGGTATGGAAAAACTCTCTAATGTATGAAAAGCATACTGATTGCCTAGTCTTTCATTTATTGTTCAGATGAAGAAACTAAAACTCAAAAAGGGGAAAGAACTTCCCCAGGGTCACACAGCCAGTTACAGGCAAAAGCCAGACGTCCTGGTTGTCAGTCTTACCTATCCCATTCTGCCACAGATGGTGCAGCCAGAGGCTGGGTGCAGTGGCTCACACTTGTAATCCCAGCACTTTGGGAGGCTGAGGCAGATGGGTCACCTGAGGTCAGGAGTTCAAGAC
>NW_016107495.1:514613-517902 GCF_001604975.1 Cebus imitator
AAAAAAAAAAAAAAGCTTAAGAATAAAGATATAAAGAAAAAATGTTTTTATATAGCTGTACAATGTGTCTAAGCTAAGTTATTACAAAAGAGTCAAACAGATTTTAAAGTTAAGCTTATAAAGTTAAAAAGTTACATTAAGATAAGGTTAATTTATTATGGAAAAAGGAAAATTTTTAGAGACAGTCTTGCTCTGTTGCTGTCACTGGAGTGCAGTGGCATGATCCTATCTCACTGTAGCCTTAAACTCCTGGGCTCAAGCGATCCTCCCACCTCAGCCTCCCGAGTAGCTGTCACTACAGGGAATGCGCCACCATGCCCAGCTATTTTTTTTTTTTTTTTTTTGCAGAGATAGGATCTCACCCCATTGCTCAGACTGATCTCGAACCACTGGGCTCAAACAGTGCTCCTGCCTTGGCCTTCCAAAGTGTTAGGATTACAGGGGTGAGCCAGTACACCCAGCCCATTTTTTTTACTGTACTGTTTTTACGGTACTGTTTTTTACTGTACCTTTTCTAGGTTAGATTATGTTTAGATGCACAAATACTTACCATTGTGTTACAGTTGCCCACAGTATTCAGTACAGGAACATGCTGCACAGGTTTGTAGCCTGGCAGCAATAGGTTATACCATATAGCCAAGGTGTGCAGTACCTTATACCCTCTAGGTTTGTGTAAGCACACTTTATGATTGCACAATGACAGAATCGTCTAACAATTGCACACAGCATATCCCCATTGTTAAGCATGGGAACTATATAATGTCTTTGTTACATATACATGACTATATAATAAGGGCTATATGATAAGCCAGAGTTACCAGGGGACTTGGGAAACATTTATTTTTATTTATTTGAGACAGAGTCTCACTCTGTCGCCCAGGCTGGAGTGCAATGGTGCGATCTTGGCTCACCGCAACCTCTGCCTTCCGGGTTCAAGTGATTCTCCTGCCTCTGCCCCAAGTAGTTGAAACTATATGCATGCACCACCACGCCTGGCTAATTTTTTTGTATTTTTAATAGAGATGGGGTTTCACCATCAGGCAGATCTCAAACTCCTGACCTCAAATGATCCGCCTGCCTCAGCCTCCCAAAGTGCTGAGATTACAGGCATCAGCCACCATGCCCAGTGGAAACTCTTTTATAAATGAGAAATTGATTCACAAAAAAAAGAGTCGGGAGGATAACGACAAAAGATCACTTTAGCAGACACAGATGTGTCCAAAGTAGTATTTTGCAGATATTCATTCTGAACTTGGTCATACACAGTATGTTTGTAAGTGTGGGGGCTTGTCCGGGGGACGCTGAGTAAACTATGAGGTCAGTGATGATATAGAGCAAACCACTAAGGGTATGTAAGGCGCAGGGTGCCGGCTGGTGAGGATGAGCCTGACTCTGCTAACGGTGCACCCAGAAACAGACACCCAAAGGCATAGGCTATGGCAGTTGGTGTGTGACTCCTGATTCCCACAGCACCATGTGGGACTCATTCCAGACATGGTTGTGATTCCTAGTTCTGCAGGAATTTGTAAACAATTACTCAAGCATGCTTCTTCAGCTGGTGTCTCAAACTGCCTTTTCCGTACTGAAAATCTGGGCTGTGGACCTCAGCTGATGAGGAACGTTCCTATCACATAAACCTTATGGCATTATTTGAACATTTTAATGCCTTTTGCCTGTTTGTATAAAAATGAGAAGAGGGATTATCTGCAAAATGGGGTAAAAAAAATGAGAAGAGGGTAAAATGAAAATGCTATTTAGTGATAAATACCAATCTCAATAATACAATTGACTGAAGGTGGCTATCCTTAGGCGTGTGAAGACAAGGGGACCTTCCACACTTTAGTCAAGATACTGAAGCCAGCCACTTTGTATGCAATGCAGAGGACTGGGTATTAATGACATGTGGGAGATAGATCCACAAATACTGTCTAAAAGGCAAGATGTCATTAGGATTTGGTATCATTTAGCTCCCTAGAAATGAAACCCATCTGTAATTCTAGCATTTAACTTTAGTATATTTGACTTTTTTAGGTTTTTAAGAATGTATCCTTTACGAAAACAATGATCTGAGTGCCAGACCAAAAATTCCTTAAGGGCAGAAACTGAATCTTGCTTATCTGTATCTCCTCACCTTGCCTGCAGGCAGCTCAACAATTCTGAATATAATTAATGAGTAAAGCAATTCAACATAAACTGTGAATAGTTGGGTTTCAAAAAAATCAATTTTTGGTGGGTTGCAGTTTCTCACACCTGTAAACCCAGCACTTTGAGAGGCCATGGTGGGTGAATCACCTGAGGTCAGGAGTTCGAGACCAGCCTGGTCAACATGGTGAAACCCTGTCTCTACGAAAAATACAAAAAAGAAAAAAAATAGCTCGTCATGGTGGCATGCACCTCAGGAGGCTGAGGCAGGAGAATTGCTTGAACCCAGGAGGCAAGCTTGTAGTAAGCTGAGATTGTGCCACTGTATTCCAGCCTGGGTGACAGAGCAAGACTCCATCTCAAACAAACAAAATCAATTTTCACTTAAAGGCTCTTGCATTGAGAAGGTTTCTGTGTGAAGTGGATAGAGAAGGTAGGGTTGGAAAAACTCATTCACTCAAGGACGTTTTGATTAGCCAACTGAAAATCATCAGAGCCTGGCATGATTGAGGCAGTCTCACCCAGACCTCCTCACTCAGGTGTCCTAGATACATGGGTGTTTAACCAACACCCAAATGACTGCTATCACCAGGGAAGTTTGTGGAACATAGGTTTTACAGATCCTAAGGGAAATCACTGTTTCTAGCAAGAGATTTGTGGCCTCAGCCAATCAAGCTCCTAGGGGCCCCAGCTCTTGTATATCCCTCCTTGGAGTGTCCTATGGCACTGAGCACAGAATGGGCAGCCATATGTTTTCTGCCTGAGAGGGGCTATCAGGGAAAGAAGCAAAACGAAACCCCAAGAGGTTTAGGGTGAGGAGAATATCTAATGCTGACCAGAATGTATAGCCTAACCAGGGAGCTGGGCCTTTTTCCAACCAGTTCTTGAAGTTTGTGGCCATTGGCTCCTGATCTGCTGTTCCTCTCGCCTATCCTCATTACCCAGAGGTTGAGGGGAAGAATCTAAATAGCTGATCTCCTTCTACACAGGCTAAGGAAGTTTCCCACAAGAAGTCCTCTCAGGGAAGCTGAGCAGCAGAGACGAGCAGCCCAAGATCGGAGGGCCACAAGTCTTATCCCTCAGCAAAACCTGTGACTTAGATCCGGGCCCCTCGTCATTTTATGTTTTATATTTTGAGACAGAGTCT
>NW_016107495.1:518072-531397 GCF_001604975.1 Cebus imitator
TCTGCCTCCCAGATTCAAGTGATTCTCCTGCCTCAGCCTCTTGAGTAGCTGGGGTTACAGACGTGGCACCACTGTGCCCTCTATAATTTTTGTATTTTTAGTAGAGACAGGGTTTCGCCATGTTGGCCAGGCTGGTTTTGAACTCCTGACCTCAGGTGATCCACCCGCCTCAGCCTCCCAAAGTGCTGGGATTAGGCATGAGCCACCGCACCCAGCCTTGACAGTTGCTTTTTGTCTTTACCCAAGAGCGACAAGGAGTTGGGCACAGGCTCAATGTGACAGTTCTCCCTTTCTCTTCATGCATTTTCCCTTCATGCCACCAACAGAATCCTTTTCTTAATTGTTTTTTTCACACTCTCCCCCACCTCATATTCAAAGCAAACACATCTCCTTCAGCCTGTTACCAGCAAGGGGAAACACCAAAGAAGTCAAGGGAAGGGTTACATTTCTAAAGTACTTTCCTAAACAGTGATTCTTAGATAGTGATTTTGAAAATTTTCATTTCATTGTATAACCACCCTGTGTGACCGGCATTACTATCACTCTGATATAGATAAAGGACTGAGACCTAGAGGAGTAAAGAGCTTTATTCAACATTCCACTAGTAACCAGCTGGTAAGTGACAGAGCTGGAACTATACCCCAAGCTTCTGAGTCCCCATTTCCAATGTACAAAGCCCTTTTTTTGTTGTTAATTTTCAATTGAGACAGGGTTTTGCTCTGTCACCCACGCTGGAGTCCAGTGACATGATCGTGGCTCACTGCAGCCTCCACCTCCCAGAAGCAATCAAGCAAATCTTCAGTTCACACACAGACCTGTATCTGGGTCCTTAGCCTGGGTTCACCTCCCTTTACCTATCAAAAGCCAGTCCTTCCTTGCACTCCATAGCTCCCATTCCTCTGCTCTTCTTAGAGAAAATGTCTTGAAGGAATTTTCTGCACTCCCTATGTCTATTTACTCACCTCCAGCCCCACTTTAATCCACTCCACTCTGGTTTCCATCTGCACCACTCCATTTGAACTGCTTGTTTCAAGGTCACCAACAGCCAGTAGGAAGCAAAGCCAAATGTGGTTACACTGCGTTCATCCTTCTTGACCTCTCAGCAGGAGCATTTGACACAGTTGACCAAGCCCTTGTTCTTGCAACTATTTTTCCCCATTGACTTTGTTTTGTTTTGTTTTTTTGAGACGGAGTCTTGCTCTGTAGCTGTGGCTACAGTGCAGTGGTGCAATCTTGGCTCACCACTTGCCTTAAGTCCCAGCTATTAGGACGCTGAGATGGGAGGACCGCTTGAGCCTGAAAATCGAGGCTGCAGTGAGCCATGATTGCACCCCTGTACTCCAGCCTGGGCGACAAAGCAAGACCCTGTCACACACACAAACACACACACTAAGAATAATAAATATATATGTATGTGTGTGTGTGTGTATACATATATTTATATATTTATATATATATATATATATATATATGAAATGAACCTGTGGCTCAGCCAAGTGCAGTGACTTTCCTGAGAGCCCACCAGCTCTACCAAGCCCCTCACCCTACATTTTCCATCCACCTTCTCTGGAGGTCACGGATCCCCCATCACCTACATTTAGCCAAAAGGATAAGCTCTGTTCTCCAGAAGACCTGCACCATCTTACCTCCTGTCAGCCTGTGACCTCTGCTTGGCACATTATACACCTCTCTCTCTTCTTACCTCCACCTTTCCAAATCTTTCCCAATCACGTGCTTCTTGTTCACCTTTTTGAGGAAGGTTCTCAAATACCCACAACTTAAACTGCCTCCACCAAGGAGGTTCCAGTTCCTTCCTCATGGCACATGTCTTATCCATAATGGTTTATAATACATAGCAATGGCTTTCAACAAGTGCTTCTTCCTTCCAGCCAACACCTCTATCACAGTTCAAACCTGCACGAGAGGTTCGCATTTCTACCTCAGGCCATGGCTGTGTGCCTTTACTATTACTTTTTTTTCATGCATTATTCTATTGCATACTCTCAAAATACCATTTGATGGCCTTTTTTTTTTTTTTTTTTTAGACAGGGTCTCACTCTGTCACCCAGGCTGGAGTGCAGTGGCATGATCATGGCTCACTCCAGCCTCTGCCTCCTGGGTTCAAATGATTCTCATGCCGTAGCCTCCAAAGTAGCCGCGACTACAGGCATGAGCCACCACACCTGGATAATTTTTGTATTTTTAGTAGAGATGGGGTTTCACCATGTTGGCCAGACTGGTCTCTGACCTCAACTCCTAACCTCAGGTGATCTGCCCACCTTGGCCTCCCAAAGTGCTGGGCTAACAGACGTGAGCCACTGCGCCCGGCCTACAAAATGTTTTTTAAAAAATTAGCCGGGTTGGGTTACAGCTCTTTTAGAATTTGTCTAGCAGGCTTTCCAGTTTTTGCCAGAAAGCCCCATAAAAAAAAAATTAGCCGTGTGTGATGGTGTATTCCTGTTAGTCCCAGCTACTCAGGAGGCTAAAGTGAGAGGACTGTGTGAGTCCAGCAAGTCAAGGCTGCAGTGAGCTGTGATTGCACCACCACACTCAAGCCTAGGCAACAGTGCAAGACCCTGTGTGTGGGGGAAATATATATATTTATATATATTTATATTATATATATATATATATACATATATACACACACAGACACACAACACAGAATTTACCACTTTACCCAGTTTTAAGTGTACAGTTCAGAGGCTTTAAGTACATTCACAGTGTTGTATAACCATCACCACCATCCATATCCAGAACTTTTCATCTTTTCAAACTAAAACTCTGCACCCATTAAATACTAACTCCCCATTCCTCCCCCAAACCCCCATTCACTGTCAACCACCATTTTACTTTCTGTCTCTATGAGTTTGATTATTCCAAATACCTCATGCAGTATTTGTCCTTTTTTTTTTTTTTTTGAGACAGGGTCTCACTCTGTTGCCCAGACTGGAGTGCAGCAGCACAATCATGGCTCAGTTCAGCCTCAACTTCCTGGGCTCAAGCATCCTCCCACCTCAGCCTCCTGAGTAGCTGGGGCAAGAGGTATGCACCCCCAACCCGGGATTTTCTTTTTTTTTTTTTTTTGAGACTGAACCTTGCTCTGTCACCCAGGCTGGAGGGTAATGGCATGATCTCAGCTCACTATAACCTCCCCCTCCTGGGTTCAAGCGATTCTCCTGCCTCAGCCTCCCGAGCAGCTGAGATTACAGACACCTGCCACCAAGCCCGGTTAATTTTTATATATTTTGTAGAGATAGGGTTTCACCATGTTGACCAAGCTGGTCTTGAACTCCTAACCTCAGGTGATCCACCCGCCTTGGCCTCCCAAAGTGTTGGGATTACAGGTGTGAGCCATCGCACCGGGCCCAGCATTTGTCCTTTGGTGACTGCCTTATTTCACTTAGCATAATGTCCTCAAGGTTCATCTATGTTGCAGCACCTGTCGGAATTCCCTTCCTTTTTAAGGCTGTTTCTGCCTTTGGGCTGTTGTGAAGAATGCTGCTATCAACATGGGTGTGGGAATATCTGGTTAAGTCTCTGGCTAAATTTAAATTCTTTTGGATATTTAGCCAGAAGTGGAATTACTGGATCATCTGGTAATTCTATTTTTTGATTTTTTGAGGAACCACTAATACTGTTTTTCACAGCAGCCGCAGCATTTTACACTCATACCAGCAATGCACTAGGGTTCCATGAAATCACTAATTTTATAACTAACGTTTTTCCTGATTACAGACAGTACATGTTCACTGTAGAACATTTAGAAAATTCAAGAAAGAAAAATTTAGAAAATTTAAATTCCCCTTATTCTACATACAGGAACATGACTTGCATTTTTATTATCCCCAACAAAGAGAAGAAAGGGTTTTTCTGGGACGATTGCGTTGCTATAGTGTAGAGGCCTGCCCTGCACGGATCCCATCCTCAAAGCCCCGCCGATCCCGCCGTCCCCGCGACCCCAAGCATCAGCCAAGTTCATGCAGTTGAACTGGCTTCTGAGTATATACGTGGATAATTCCCGGGAGGGCCGCAGACGCGACATGGGGTTGTCACATTCTCTGTGGGTCTGGGCTGCTTGGGCAAAGCATAAAATGTTTGAGGAAAGTGACTTGTCTAGAGAAGCACGTTCTGCAAACGCACCATCCACGTTCCAAACTGAGCATCGGTGTTTGGACCGGAGGGCACCTGAGGACATCAGTACAGTCCCGCAAAGACTAGCACCCAGATCAGCAAGCAGAGGGCAGGAGAATTCCCCGCCCCATCTCACTTCTTTAAGTGCCTATTGGTTGATTTCACCATTAGTCCCCGCTGCCCTCCTATCACCGCCGCCGTTTGTGTCTCGGCCAGTACTCTCATTGGTCCTACTTGCAGTCGCTCTACGTAAGGGGCGTTCCAGAGTCAGCCACTGAGAGTCGCTGGATTCGGGTTTTAAAAAACGCCGGTGGTGAAGTGGGCGGAGCGAGCGATTTGAACGCGAGCGGCGCGGAACGCGGCTAAGCACCGGCTTCTCTGAGGCTCGCGGCCCAGGGCTCTCCGGGCCTACTCAGACGCCAGCCTTTTGCCCCTGGACCCGGCAGCCCAAGCAGGAGCCGTGGAGCTGGGCGCCAGCACTCTCGGCGCGCCATGGGCCCGCGCCGCCGGAGCCGCAAGCCCGAGACCCCGAGGAGGCGCAGAGCGAGCCCGACCCCCAGCCCCACCCGACGGGGCCCCTCCTTAGGTAACCGGCTGCGGCCCTGTCTCGTAGAGGAGAAAACCGAGGCTCGCAGGCGGAGCCCGGATCTCCCAAGTCCCGGTCGCGTGACCTTCCCCCTGATGGGGGACAACACGGTTCCGCTGTCCGGCATCCGCTCCGGGCACGAGCGGTGCCAGCCCTGCGAGGGACTGGAGCAGGTGGTTCCGAAAGCGGGAAGGGACCAGCTCCTAACGCCGCCTTCTTGTTGGGACTAGCCGTTACCCAGCGCCCACCGCCAACCGGGCATTGCGTCCCTACTGTTCGTGCGTTATCTCAGCTTCAGGTCGTACGCGTTTTACAGCCAATGAGAAAGCCGAGGCCCAGACAGGCCAGGGAGCTTGAGCAGAGTCACATAACTTGTTCTGGCGGACACGGGATTTCCAATCCTCTGTGTTTGTGCTTTTTTAAATTGCAAAAGTATTGACTGCTTTCAGTGACGATTTCAAACTGCAGTCCTCTTAGGAGGTGTCTTTCAGGTTTTTTTCCCTTCCGGTAGAGACTGTTTAGACCTTGAACCGAGGCCCGCTGCGCTGCTCACTCTGTTCCCTTCCAGAGCCTGTGTCCGGGAAAGAGGGGCCGAGTCTGTATCTTCCTTGTCTGTATGGTGGGCTGGTGGGGCAGGAGGACGCAGATGCCTGTATGGTACGCGTGGCAATAGCTGCTTTACTTATCTCTTAACTCTTGCTATATAGCTATGAACAAGAAGGGGAAAGTGTATTGTAAATTTGTTTGTTTTTTTTAGAGACTGGGTCTCCCTGTGTTGCCCAGACTGGTGTCAAATAAGTGATCCTCCTGTCTGGGCCTCCCAAAGGGCTGGGATTACAGGCATGAGCCACTGTGCCTATAGGCTTTTGGGGTTTTTGTGTTTTTTTTGAGACCCATCGCCCAGGCTGGAGTGCCGTGATGCCATCAGGGCTCACTACAGCCTTAACTTCCCAGGCTCAGGTGATTCTCCCACCTCAGCCTCCTGAGTAGCTGGGACTACAGGCGTGTACCACCACGCCTGGCTAATTTTTTGTAGTTTTAGTAGAGATGGGGTTTTGTCATGTTGCCTAGGCTAGAGTAGGTTTTTCTAGATGTTGCTGTCGGGAATGGGATTTTTTTTTCTTTCCCAAAACATGAGCATTTAACCTTTGCATCCAGCCAACTTGCCGAATTCTCATTCGTCCTAATAGTCTTTTAGTTGCTTCAGTTGGAATTTTTAAGTCGAACTATATGTCACCTGCAAATAACTTTTGAGTCTTCCATTTTCGTTTCTACACATTTTATTTCTTACTGTATGGTATTAGTAAGGCCCTGAGACTCGCCAAGAGCAGTGTTTTGGCCATCTTTGTCTCATTTGTAATTTTAACACGAATATTAAGTATGATTTTTGCTGTTCCTTTCCAAGATAGAAGCATCTGTCAGCTCCTGGTTAAATGGAAGGTTTCTCTCAAATGGGCACTCAACACTTCTTGGTAGTCCTACCCCCTTTGTCTGGTATTCTTTAATTTTAGAGACAGAGTCTCACTTTGTCATCCAGGCTGGAGTGCAGTGGTGCTATCTTGGCTAATTGCAGCCTTGACCTCCTGGGCTCATGTGATCCTCCTGCTTCAAAATGTTTTGTCTCTACAAAAATATTGCCCAGCATGGTCTTGAACTCCTGGCCTAAAGTGGTTCTCCCGCCTTGGCCTTCCAGAATGATGGGATTACAGGAATGAGCCATCTTGCCTGGCCTTTGTCTGGAATTCTTGCTTTTCCATTCTCCCCATGACTTTTTTTTTTTTTTTTTTTTTTTTTTTTTTTTTTTTTTTTTTTTTTTTTTTTTTTGGATGGTTTTGGGAGAGGGATTTTTTTTTTTTTTTTTTTTTTTTTGGTAATGGAGTCTTGCTGTATCACCAGGCTGGAGTGCAGTGGTGTGATCTCGGCTCACTACAACCTCCGCCTCCCGGGTTCAAGTGATTCTCCTGCCTTAGCCTCCCAAGTAGCTGGGACTACAGGTGTGTGCCACCATGCCCAGCTAATATTTGTATTTTTAGTAGAGGCAGGGTTTCACCATATTGACTAGGATGGTCTTGATCTCTTGACCTCATGATCCACCTGCCTCGGCCTCCCAAAGTGCTGGGATTACAGGTGTGAGCCACCGCGCCCAGCCCTCATGACTGTTTCATAACTTTTTCTCCCTCCATGACTTCCTACAGCTCCATTCCCCCCACTCACTCTTAGCTAATGATGGCCTTGACTAAGTGTCCCCCTTCCTATCAAAGCCACCCCTCCTTCTACATGGGTTCTTGGTCATATCCTTCTTTCACCTACAAGGAGCTTTCTGTTGTCCTTTCTACCTGTGCTTAGATAAATCCAGACACTTCACATTAGCATTGGCAAATGTGCTCTAGTATTTATGATCTTAAGAGAAAGTGCAGGGGTGTTTCCTTGACCCCACATTCTCACCTCCCTATACCTCCCATTTCTCTCTACTCCCCCTTCATAGCCATCCTTTTAAAATAGCCAGACTTAGTTAGGTCTACATACATTGTGTCTGATTCCTTCCGTCCTAGTGACCCTGCAACCTACTCCAATCTGACTCCCCACAACCACTACCCCTTGAACTGCACCTGTCAGGGTCACCAGCACCTTTTGTATTGCCAAATCCAGTAAGCAGGTCTGTGTTCTTACTGTGTCCCAGAAGCATTTGACACAGTGGGCCTCTTTCTCCTTGAAGCGTGCTGTTCCCTAAGCTTCCATGCCACTGTGGACTCTGGCAGTTCTGCTTATCATTCTTCACTGCCTATGCTGCCTCCCTCCAGCTCCTTGACATTGGACTTCCTTGACATCCTTTTCCTTTCTACCCCCTCTCTAGATGATCTCATCTTCTTCGTGGCTCTAAATGCCACTCCTACTTGACAGCTCTCAAGTTTACAAATACCTGGATCTCTCCTCTGACCCCAGATACCTATATCTAATTGCCTTTCTACCTGAATGCTCTTGGTTATGTTAAACTTAACACACCCCAAACTGAACTTCTGGTTACTCCCCTCCAGCCCCTTCATCCTCAGTTTCCCCATTTCAATAAATGGCACAATCACCCACCCAGTTGTTCAAACCATGAGCCTGGGAGACCCCCATCTCCAATACAGATGCAGGTTCAGATAATTCTGCTTCCAAACTGCATCCTTAATCACTCCATTTTCACCATCTCTACTCCCACCAGCCTAGTCCAAGCCACCAGCATCTCCCAAGAGCAACTGTGAGAGCCTCCTAATCAGCCACTACTCCACTTCCTCTTGTCTCTTTCCAGTTCTTTCCTTACACAATAGCTGGAATGACCTTTGACATCTCTATCCTGCAAAAAACCTCTTCCCTGGCTTCTCATTACGTTAGGATTAAATTCCATCTCCTTGTGTTGGCATTTCAAGACCCAACTACTACATTTTGATCCCAGTTCTTTTCCATGATCTCTCTAATTGGTTACTTTTCATAACCACTTGTTCTTGAGTCATGAATTTCATATCTCTGTTAACTCTCTGAGGTTATTATCCATTTTTCTCTCAAAGTTTCTATCTCTTTTCTCTAGTAACTCAATTTCCTCTGGTATTGGTTATTTGTTGAGTTTGGTTCTTCTCTTTCATGGTATTCTCTTTCATGGGCACTCAACACTTCTTGGCAGTCCTACCCCCCTTATCTGGTACTCTTTATTTAATTTTAGAGACAGTCTCTCTTCCTCTTGTCCCTTTCCAGTTCTTTCCTTACACAATAGCTGGAATGACCTTAAATTTCTGGAAGATCTTTAGTTGTGTTCATGCTCACATTTTCTGTGAAGATTCTGCTATGTCTGTTTAATTTAATTTTATTTATTTATTTTCAGACATAGTCTCACTCTTGTCACCCAGGATGGAGTGCAATGGTGTGATCTTGGCTCACTGCAACCTCTACCTCCCAAGTTCAAGCGATTGTCCTGTCTCAGCCTCCCGAGTAGCTGGGATTATAGGTGCCCACCACCATGCCCAGCTAATTTTTGTATTTTTAGTAGACACGGGGTTTTGCCCTGGTCGCCAGGCTGGTCTCGAACTCCTGACCTCAGGTGATCTCACCTCAGTCTCCCAAAGTGCTGAGATTACAGGCGTGAGCCACTGCACCAAGTCCTACGTCTGTTTATGAAAGACTGCCTCCAGTGACTGTGGGTTGCTAACTGGTGGTGGGGAGGGAGGGAGGTGTGAGTAGCTTGTCTCCAGGGTATGGATTCTCCCTCTTTGAAATGTCACCAGTCTCCTGGACACTGCTGTGTTTCATTGACCTTTGTTCTCTAACCTCACCAAGGGATGATCTCCTCTGCTGGCTGCCTGGCACAGGCCATGTCTGGATTGTCTTACCTTCCCCACTTGCCCTTGCAGCTCTTCTGACATTTTGTGATTAGTTCACTGTATTAAACGCCTTCTATTTGACTTGGTATGGAGTCTTTTTTCTTGACTGGATCTTGAATAACATTTCTGAAACTAATTTTATCCTTCAAAATGTAATTTTTGTTTGTTTAATCAACTTTTCAGAAGTTCACTCATCTTGGTCCTTCATTGTAATTATGGGGCAACTGTACCATTTTTTCTTTAACTTTCATTTTCACTAATTTATTATCTAATATTTCTTTTGTTCTATCTTGTTTTGGTTTACTTTAATAACTCTCTAATACTTAAGCTGAATGTTTAACTCAGATATCTTTTAGTGTTAAGGCTATGCGTTTTCCTCTAGTACCATTTTGGCTGTATCTCATAAGTTTTGGGATATGGGCTTTTTTTTGTTGTTGTTATTCATTTCTAATTAGTCTGACTTAATTAAGTTTCCTCTTCAACAGAGGGTTAGTTAGAAGAAACTGGTTTTTTTATTCATGGGTTTTTAATTTCTGATTAGAGAATTTGGCTTTTATTGATTTCTACTTTTGAGAATGTTTTAAGATTCTTTTATTTTTTTGTGGTTGTTGTTGGAACCAAGGTTTGAACCAATGGCTCTGACTCCACAGCCCAGGTGCCTAACACTGGCACTGAGTTAGGCCACTCCTTACACAGGTCTCACTTGGCCACTAATAAGGGCTGGCCAACTGTCTTCACCTCACTGGGCCTCAGGATAATCAAGACAAGGGAATTGTACGAGATAGTCTCTCAGATTCTTTTCAACTGTAAAAAACCAAAATCTAAAAACAAAATAACTGAGCTTCCAATCTAGGTGGGTAGGATCTAAGAATTGTACAAAGTCCTGCAAAGCCCAGAGGAGGGCAGTCACCCATCTGTTTGGAAGGGATCAGCATTTGGGAAAGGCTTCATGGAAGAGTTAGCATTTAAAAGCAACTGCAAGGCCAGGTGTGGTGGCTCACACCTGTAATCCCAGCACTTTGGGAGGCCAAGGCGGGAGGATCACCTGAGGTTGGAAGTTCGAGACCAGCCTAACCAACATGGAGAAGCCTCGTCTCTACTAAAAATACAAAAAATTAGCCAGGCTTGGTGGTGCATGCCTGTTATCCCAGCTATCTGGGAGGCTGAGGCAGTAGAATCACTTGAACCTAGGAGGCGGAGGTAGGTCATGCCGTTGCACTCCAGCCTGGGCAACAAGAAAAAAACTCTGTCTCAAAAAAATAAATTAATTAATTAAATAAAATCAACTGCAAAGGATCATTCACTCATTTATTTAACAAACATTTAGCACCTATCTGCTGTTTTCTAGTTGCTGAAGATAGCAAAATAACTGAATATCAGGTTAGTACAAAAGTAATTGTGCGTTTTGCATAACTGCAATTACTTTTGCACCAACCTAATAAAATAGACAAAAATCCCTGCTCTGCGGAGTGGAGGCACATAGATATAGTCTAGCAATTTGACAGCTTACCTGACTCAGCCAAGCTGAGAGGCACTACCTACTGTCCACTGAACTTACCCTTTTCTTGCTCAGGCGCTTCCTCACGTCCACGTGGTTATCGAAGGCAAGGTTGGCTAAAGGAGATCCGAAAGCTTCAGAAGAGCACACACCTCTTGTTAAGGAAGTACCCCTTCAGCCGCCTGGTGAGCTCTGGGAGCTTCCCGCCAACCCCCATGCCACCCTCCTTTTTCAGATTTTCCCAGGTAGTAGGGACCCTACTGTCTCTTACCTAAATGGCCAGGGGACCTCTTCTCTAATCTAGTAGGGGAATCTTCATTTCTGAAAACATGAGCCCTCCAAGAGCACCTTGTAATTCTTTATGGAATTGATTTCTAACCCCCTCTGCCTGTAGTTTTTGACTGTATCAATAGGAACTCTCTCGTTTGTCCACCCTTGGAGCCCTTTTCCTACCCTGGAGATTTCCTCCCATCACCCAATTACTAGTGCTTTCTCCATCACCACTAAGAGATCTGCCGATTCCTAAGCTCCCAGGAGTTAACACCTGCTCCTAATTAGGTCCAAGATAAGGACCAGGGAAAAGTCATGGGAAGGAGGATTCCCTGGAACTCATAGAGAGCAGCATTGTCCCTTGAATTTCTCTGTTACTCCCAACCCTCTCCATCCCCACTCCTTCATAGGCAAGAGAAATATGTGTTAAATTCACTCGTGGTGTGGACTTCAATTGGCAAGCCCAGGCCCTATTGGCCCTACAAGAGGTAAGAAGGTGCCAATGCACGATTGGGTGAGGGCTGAGTGGGAGAAAGAGGCAGCCTAAATTCTCCAAGGCTGACTGGAGTGTCACATGCTGAATCTGACCTCCTGGAAAAGAACAACAAGGTAACCCCTGAGGGTTTGGAGGCTGGATTCTGTGTGATGATAGCAGAATTTCCTGGCAAAATTCAGTCTCATTCTGTGAACAGTTTCCTACAGTCCTCTGAGCCCTCAGAGATTAAGGTTAGCGGGTCTCCAGGAAAAAGCAGCTCATGCGCCTTCATCTGTGTCCGTCGTTCTTTTTCTCTTTCTGTCTCCAGGCGGCAGAAGCATTTCTAGTTCATCTCTTTGAGGATGCCTATCTCCTTACCTTACATGCTGGCCGAGTTACTCTCTTCCCAAAGGATGTGCAACTGGCCCGGAGGATCCGGGGCATTGAGGAGGGACTCGGCTGAGCTCCTGTGCCCAGTGTTTCTGTCAGTCTTTCCTGTTCAGCCAGGGGGTAAGTGCAGCGGCTTTCTCATGACTGGGGCTGGAATTTCTCAAGGAATTTCCTTTCTCCATCCCTAGTTCCTCACCACTTTACCTTCCCTTGTTCTCAAGTATAAAGGTTTGATCTAGTTTTGACTGCCTGGGACTATGTGGCTTGTGCCCTTTTGTACAATGTTAGATAAAGCAATCTTTCTATTAAATAATGGACAGACGACCCTAATTTCTTTTTGTTGTTGTTGTTATTTATTTTATGAGACAGGGGTCTCACTCTGTCACCCAGGCTGGAGTGCCATGGTGCCATCATGGCTCACTGCAACTCCTCCTGCCTTGACCTCCCAAAGTGTTGAGATTATAAGAATCAGATGACCTCATTTTGATTAAGAGGAAGTTTTCTTACTTTTGAAAATGGCTTGTTAATAAGTGTGCTTCCTTAATTTCAGGGATGATGCCAGGGACTCTCTGGAGCCATGACTAGACCCAGTGGAGTCTCTGATGCTGTCTGGACTTTGCTGTCTCTGAACAGTGTGTGCATGTTGCTTTAAACTTATTTTTTTGGAGAAGGAGAAGACTGCATGACTTTCCTCTGTAACACAGGTAATATATGAGACAATCGACATCGTTCCTAAGGCCTGAAAATAATTTTCAGATAAAGAGACTCCAAGGTTGACTTTAGTTTGTGAGTTACTCATGTTTTGAGAATTCTGAAACCATCATATTTGTTGTGGTATGGGAGAAAAGGATATGTACTTATTATTTTACATCTGTCTGTACTATTTGCATTTTTTACCATATGTACATTTGTACTTTTATTTTATACATAAGAGAAAAAATAAGAGAAGACCACTTTGATCAGTTGCATGGAAGGCTGGGCATATCCAGCATAGACATCTGCCCTTCAGAGTAGCCTCACCATTAGTGGCAGCATCAAGTGACTCAGTGGCCTGTGCTTGTCAACAGACGTGGAGCTTTTCAGAAGCTTAACTGGGGATGAATAGAAGATCTGTAAGCTTTGATGTTCTGGTTCCTTCTAGTCAATTCCTGTCAAAATCAATTCAGAAATTCTAACTTGTAGAATTTAACATTTTACCTTGTAAATCATAGAAGATGTATCATATCAGTTCAGGATTTTAAAGTACTTTTTTGATGCTTTTACATGTATTTTTGTAGTTTCTTTGTAGAGAGATAATAAAAATCAAAATAATTATTTAATGAAAATGGAGTTACTCCTATAGCATAGAGATTATACTGTACTTTTTATGTGTTAATAATAAGTTCTTTGTTTGTATACTGTTTGCAGACAGGCACAATTTAAGCAAGATAAGTGAGGGATGTGGTTTTGCCTCTGATGGAATAGAACATGACCAGATGAAAACCTTGCCCTTCTGTTGTAACTGAGAGCAATTTAAAAGATTTCCAGAGACATGGGAAGTGTCACCCAAAGATATGAGATCTGTATGTGGTGAAAATGATTAGTGAGGGGAGACTACTAATAATGATGTGTCAGTCA
>NW_016107495.1:532912-536389 GCF_001604975.1 Cebus imitator
GCACCATCATGCCCAGCTAATTTTTTGTAGTTTTAGTAGAGACGGGGTTTCACCGTGTTGACCAGGATGGTCTCGATCTCTTGACCTCGTGATCCACCCGCCTCGGCCTCCCAAAGTGCAGGGATTACAGGCGTGAGCCACCGTGCCCGGCCTAACTTTTCAATTGAATTTTTTATTTCTGCTTTCACGTTTTTAATATCCAATTAACTCCTTATTTTGGGAATGTTTCTTTTTTATAGTATTCCAGTCAGTCAGGTTTCACTTTAAAAAAAAAAAAAGAGCCGGGCCTGGTGGCTCACGCCTGTAATCTCAGTACTTAGGGAGGCTGAGGCAGGCAGATCACAAAGTCAGGAGTTCAAGACCAGCCAGACCAACATAGTGAAACCCTGTCTCTACTAAAAATACAAAAATTGCTTGAACCTGGGAGGCGGAGGTTGCAGTGAGCCAAGATGGTGCCATTGCACTCCAGCTTGGGCGACAAAAGTGAAACTCCGTCTCAAAAAAAAAAAAAAAAACAGAAACAACTAGATATTTCTAGCAAAGAGGGATTTGGTGGAAGGGGTCTGTAGCAATGCCAGAAAGGCTGATGAGTCAAAGAGAAGAGGATGCCCAAAGATCAGGAAGCTGCCAGTGCCCACCGCCATTGCTGCCCTACTGGAAGCACAGCCTGGCCACCATTGCACCGAACTGTACCACCGCCACCGAGCGACATCAGGATCCCCCACTTGGATCATTGCATCATGCCCAGCTCTGCAGTGTCATTTTGATGTGTCTTAATATGGATTTCTTTCTTTCTTTTTTTTTTTTTTTTTTTTGAGTCGGAGCCTTGCTCTGTCACCCAGGCTGGTGTGCAGTGGCACGATCTCCAGCTTTTTCAGTTTTCTTTGATAGGAGAGTGGTCCAAATGACCTTTTCTACCATTATTGGAAGCTGAAGCTTGATGTGTCTCTTGATTTTCTCATACTCATCATTCCTTTAGTATGTACTTATTGCCATTAAAATAAAACAAAACTAAATGTATTCAACATCAAACATAACACATGTTGTCATATGTAACAATCAAGACTCTCAGTTGCAAGTTTGGGGACTCCCAACACAATACTGACTGAAGAGGAGAAGGTTCAACTAACTGAAAAGCCCAGAGATGTTTCTGGTTCCCCCACTGTCAGATCAAAGGGCTCTAACAAAGTCATGAGATTTGGTCTCTCTCTTCACCCTTCACTGCTCCTGTTAGTGTCACTTTTAGGCAGGCCTCCAGAACCTGTGAATTTGGTGGGTCACATGGCAAAGAGGAATTAAGGGTGCTAATCAACTGACATTAAATTAGGGACATTTTAGAAGAAAAAAAGGACAAAGCAAAAAATGGGGAGAGTAGCTTGGATTTTTGGCTGGGCCCAATGTAATCACAAGTGCCATTAAAAATGGAAGAGGGAGAGAGAAGAGTCTGGGGGAGGCAACATTGCCGACGCTGAAGACGGAGGGAGAGATCACAGACTGACCAATCTAGGTGGCCTCTAGCAGTGAAGATGCAAGGAANGATAGGAGCGGGAGAATAGTCTGGGGGAGGCAACATTGCCGACGCTGAAGACGGAGGGAGAGATCACAGACTGACCAATCTAGGTGGCCTCTAGCAGTGAAGATGCAAGGAAGCGGATTTTCTTCTAGAGCCTCCAGAAAGGGGAGAACAGGCCTGCCAACACCTTAATTTTTAGCCTAGCCAAACTTGTGTCAGACTTCTAAACTACAGAACTGTAAGAATAAATTTGTGTTTTATCTAAGCCACTAAGTTGTTGCTAATGTGTGTTACAGCAGTAATAGGAAACTAACACAAGTGGTTTCCCAAGGAAATTTGAGGTTTTTTAACAGGTAAGAGAATGTAGATAGGGCAGACAAAAATACCAGATGTCTACTATACCACATGTGGTGTTATGATAGACATTGGCTTTTGTCCACAGTTCTAGGCTCATAACTCCCATAGCCCTTGTTAGTCTTTTGTTGTAATATTGGGTGTGTGTTAGGCCTCAGGAAATAGAATCTCTCCTCCTCCTGCCCCAAGGCAGGACTCTAATCTTTCCCAGGCTTTGAGATTGTGGGTCTTAAGATCCTCCCCAGAGAGGTTCCCCCTATACCCTGGGGGAAGGAATGCTGAGGTCCTGAAGCTTCCGTAAAAACCCAAGAGAGTTCAGGGAGCTTCGGGATACCTGAAGTGTGGAGGTTCCTGGAGGGTGGTGCCCCAGGGAGGGTTTGGCAGCTCTGCATCCCTTTCCCCATACTTCGCCCCATGTGTCTCTTCATCTGTATCTTTTTTTTAATGCATTTTATTTCATTTTTGTTTTTGTTTATTTTTTGAGATAGAGTCTCTCCGTTACCCAGGTTGGAGTACAGTGGTGCGATCTTGGCTCACTGCAACTTCTGCCTTCTGGGTTCAAGTGATTCTCCTGCCCCAGCCTCCTGAGTCGCTTGGACTACAGGCATGTGCTACCACACCCAGCTAATTTTTTGTATTTTTAGTAGAGACAGCGTTTTACCATTTTAGCCAAAATGGTCTCCTGACTGCGTGATCCACCTCGGCCTCCCAAAGTGCTAGGATTACAGGCATGAGCCACTGCACCCTACCTATTTATTTATTTTTGAGATGGAGTCTCACTCTCGCCCAGGCTGGAGTGCAGTGGCATGATCTTGGCTCACTGCAACTTCCACCTCTCCAGTTCAAGTGATTCTCCTGCCTCAGCCTCCCAAGTAGCTGGGATTACAGGTGTGGGCCACCATGCATGGCTAATTTTTGTATTTTTAGTAGAGACAGGGTGCGGGGGGTTCACCGTGTTGGCCAGGGTGGTCTTGAACTCCTGACCTAAGGTAGTCCACCCACTTTGGCCTCCCAAAGTGCTGGGATTGCAGGCGTGAGCCACAGAGCGACAGAGGGAGACTCCATCTCAGAAATAAATTAATTAAATAAATAAATAAATATTCTGTGTGACTTCATAAATCTGTGTTTGTGCACTTTTCTGAGAAGAGCCATGACTTTTTTGAGATCTTCAAGTCCACCCTCCGTGATGGTTATGAACCCCCTTTCTAGAATTCTATGAGTTATTTTGCCTCCAACCTCACATTAATATTCTCAGTAAGTATATTGCATATTTTTGCATAGATTTTTAAGAAATGTGTAACAAAGTAATTTGACACGTATTTGTTGAATATTTGCCTCAGTTGCCTCAATTTTCCATCCCATAGGACATCCCTCCACTTGAGTGACAGAGTAATAATAATAGATACAGCTTTTCAGCATATACTGCTCTTTCAGCACTGTTCTGATGCTCTCAACTGCAGAGGACACATCATTTATATAAGACAGATTTGGGGCCGGGCGCGGTGGCTCAAGCCTGTAATCCCAGCACTTTGGGAGGCCGAGGTGGGTGGATCACGAGGTCAAGAGATCGAGACCATCCTGGTCAACATGGTGAAACCCCGTCTCTACTA
>NW_016107495.1:537589-556022 GCF_001604975.1 Cebus imitator
GTGCCTGTAATCCCAGCTACTCAGGAGGCTGAGGCAGGAGAATTGCCTGAACCCAGGAGGCGGAGGTTGCGGTGAGCCGAGATCGCGCCATTGCACTCCAGCCTGGATAACAAGAGTGAAACTCTGTCTCAAAAAAAAAAAAGAAATCCTCAGCTGGGCTGGAACCCACAGTGTCTCCAGTCCTGGGTTTTGGCATAGGCTGTGGGGAAAGTCTGCTTGAGTTGTGCACATTCACGGAGCTCTACATGACTGTGGTCCTGGGTGGCAAGGCTGTTTCCCTCCATTCTCAAGGCAGTGTAATTTTCTGGAGAGAGAATTGAGGGAGGACACCTGAATCTCGTCCAGCAGTGGGCAGTCTAAGAGGCAGTGGTAAGCTCCAAGTGAGGAAAGGAAAGGGCTGTGGCAATTTCCAGGATGACACTAGGTCTAAGGCACTGGGTCTGAAATGAAAGTGCTTCATGGACCTTTTGTTTTGTTTTGTTTTGAGACGGAGTCTCTGCCTGTCACCCAGGCTGGAGTGCAGTGGCGCAGTTTTGGCTCACTGCAGCCTCCATCTCCCATGTTCAAGTGATTCTCCTACCTCAGTCTCCTGAGTAGCTGGGATTACAGGCACCCACCACTACACCCAGCTTTTTGTATTTTTAGTAGACACAGGGTTTCACCATGTTGGCCAAGCTGGCCTTGAACCCCTGAGCTCAGGCAATCCGCTCACCTCGGCCTGCCAAAGTGCTGAGATTACAGGTGTAAGCCCCCATGCCTGGCCCATGGACCATTATTTAGAGCTAACAGGACCCTTCCTGTGGTCCCTCAGCTCTCCCTGTTGCCATACTTGGTGTTCAGCTTGAACTCATCATAGAATTTCAGGGTCAAAACATACCGGTTTTTTTTGTTTTTTTTTTTTTTTGAAACAGAGTCTTGCCCTACTGATAGGCTGGAGTGCAGTGGCATGATCCCAGCTCACTGTAACTTCCATTTTCCGGGAATCAAGCAATTCTCCTGCCTCAGCCTCCTGAGTAGCTGGGACTACAGGCACGCACCACCAAGTCCGGCTAATTTTTTTTTGTATTTTTAGTAGAGACGAGCTTTCACCATGTTGGCCAGGATGGTCTTGATCTCTTGACCTCATGATCCACCTGCCTTGGCCTCCCAAAGTGCTGGGATTACAGGCGTGAGCCACCACGTCCAGCCCGAAAGATACCTTAAAACTCATTTTACTTGAATCTTTTCTGTAACATTCAACCTTTATTGGAATACCTTCAGTGATGAAAAACTCACTATCACTCAAGTAAGTATGTTTCAGAAAGCTTTAAGTGTTTATTATATATATATTCAGAGATATGTACATATATATAGGGAGATATGTATATTCGATACATATATTTAAGATATACACACACATACACACACATATATCTCAACTTTACCTTCGTCTTCAGCTCATTAACTATGCCTCTGGTACCCCAGAGAATAATTTATTTTGTTTACTTATTTTTGAGATAGGATCTCACTCTGTCACCATGGCTGGAGTGCAGTGGCACAATCTCAGCTCACTGCAACCTCGACCTCCCAGCTCAAACAATCCTCCTGCATCAGCCCCCTGAGTAGCTGGGACCACAGGTGCACACCACTACACCCGGCTAATTTTTCTATTTTTTTGTAGAGACGGGGTTTCACCATGTTGTCCAGGCTGGTCTTGAACTCCTGGGCTCAAAGAATCTGCCTGCCATGGCCTCCCAAAGTGCTTGGATTACAGGCGTGAGTCACTGCACCCAGCCACCAGATAATTTAATTTATCTCCTATGTAACTGAAGAGAGTCATCACGTCCCCACTGTCTTCCCTGTGTCAACCTAAACAGAGAGAGGCTCTCTCTAAAAGAAAATATTTATTCAGCAATAGAACATTGCAATGGGAATGCACGTGCCACAGTAAACTACATGTTCAGGAAGGGAAGAAAGACAAAGGTTTTTAAAGGAAAAATGAGGAGGATTACATATCATTTTGAGATAATTATTCTTGGCTACAAGGATCAATAACAAGGGTAGCAGCAGTCTGAGGCTGAACAGGCAGTTGCTAAACAGATGTCCTTGAAGAGTTGTGTGTGTGTGTGTGTGTGTAAGGTTACAATGGCACACGTAAGGTTGTGATTTTTGTAGTCTTTTATGGTCGTTTTTGCTATCAGGCATTTATGCATAAGAACCTTCCCTTCATGGCTTTCTGGCTTTGTTTGTTTGGTTGGTTGGTTGGCTTTTGTTTTGTTTTTTGAGATGGAATCTCACTCTGTTGCAGGCTGGAATGAAGTGGCATGATCTCAGCTCACTGCAACCTCTGCCTCCCAGGTTCAAGCAATTCTCCTGCCTCAGATTACCTAGTAGCTGAGACTACAGGCACATGCCACCATGCCTGGCTAATTTTTGTATTTTTAGTAGAGATGGGGTTTTACCATGTTGGCCAGGCTGGTCTCAAACTCCTGACCTTGGGTGATCCACCTGCCTTGGCTTCCCAAAGTGCTGGGATTATAGGCATGAGCCACCACACCTGACCTGTTTGCTTTTTAATGCAGTGACTCCATTTTGATTCTGGCAACTTTCATACCTTCCACAGGTGAATCATTCCCACTGCCATATATATATATATATATATATATATATATATATATATATATATATTTGAGTTGATGTCTCACTCTGTTGCCCAGGCTGGAATGCAATGGTGTAATCATGGCTCACTGCAGCCTGGAACTCCTGGGCTCAAGGAATTCGATCATCTGGCCTCAGCCTCCAGAGTAGCTAGTACTACAGGCACATGCCACCATGCCCAGCTAATTTCTTTATTTGGGTTTTGCTACGTTGCCCAGACTGGTCTCAAACTCCTGACCTCAGGCAATCCTCCAGCCTCAGACTCCTGAGTCACTGGGATTACAGTCCCCACTTTCTTCAATTGTTTTCTTTATTATACGGTTCAGGGCCTCTCATCCCACAACATAGTTTGACTCATCACTGCCGTTTGCAAAGTAGGCAGTGTGGGAAAAATACATTGAAAGGAACCTAGGATTTATAGTCAAAGTCTTATTCCTAAATCTGAGTATTCATCTTTGTATTAGTCCATTCTAACACTGCTAATAAAGACATAATCAAGACTGGGTAATTTATAAAGGAAAGACATTTACCTGACTCACAGCTCATTGTGGCTGGGGAGGCCTCAGGAAACTTACATTAATGGTAGAAGGGGAAGCAAACATGTCCTTCTTCACATGACAGCAGCAAGGAAGTGCTGAGCAAAAGGAGGAAAAGCGCCTTATAAAACCATCGGATCTCATGAGAACTCATTCATTTTCTTGAGAACAGCAGCATGGGGGTAACCACCCATGATGCAATTACCTCCCACCAGGTCCCTCACATGACACGTAGGGATTATGGGAACTAGAATTCAAGATAAGATTTGGGTGGGGACACAGCCAAACCACACCAATCTTCAAACTAAGGAATACTGCCCTACTTTGCAGACTCGATTTGGGAATTAAGGTAATATACATCCAAGTGTTTGTAAACTAAAAAGAGATGCATGCATACTTTTACCAAAAGCAAGAGAAAGTGGGGCTTCAACTTGAAATGGTGTTCGCACCTAATGCTTATTCTCTCACACCCAATTTTGATTTCTGCTACTAAAGTAGGAAGTTTCACTTTCAGAATTGGATGACAGTCACTCACAGTGTTTGGTAGTTTGATTCCCTGGCGTATGTTGTTGGGTGAAGAGATCTCTACGTTCCACCTGAACCACCTGAACCACCCCAGGGGCAGTGCTGCTCTTCTAGCCGGTAAGAACTCTGGGTGGCTGCAACCCACAGTCCCTGCCCACCTGGCTGCCCCCAGGGACAGGCACATCAGGGATCAGTGGGTAGTGAAAAGCATCACCCTAGGGTGGTTGCCTAGGGTGGTTTCCTAGGGTTCACTGTAAGAAGGATCCAGGCTGAGAGCTCCCAAAGAGAAGGTAGAGGGGACCACAGGCTATGGGACAGGTGGTGGAGATTAACCACAGGGGCTTGGAGGGCCACACCCAGGTCCCCAAAGCCTCTCCTTTCCTCCTGGCACCAAGGTTGCTCTCTCTGTGTCTCCATTTGAGACTTGCCCCACCTCCCAAATCACCCTCCTGGAGCCTTGAACTAAATAGTATCTTCACCTCTCTCTGTCAAGCACCACGTGCTTGGTGAATGCCAAGCTTGGCGGTCGGAAGGAGCAAGACAGATCAATTACCTCAAAACACATGGTCCTTGATGGGACAGGATACAAGTCAGCCAGCAAAAGGGATTGTTATCATCATGGCAGCACCACCAATATCTGTATGTCCATGGATGAAGAACTTTGCAAAATGCAAACTATCATTGGGTAAGAGGTGTGATCATAAGGAAACTTCTTTCTTCTTTACTATGCATTGAACACTTACATACATATTCACCTGTTACATAAAAACATTATGATTTATTTAATATTTTCTTTTTAAATTTAAAATATATAGAGACAGGTTGTCCCTATTTTGCTCAGGCTGACCTCATGATCCACCCGCCTCGGCCTCCCAAAGTTCTGGGATTACAGGCGTGAGCTCAGGTGATCCTTCTGCCTTGGCCTCCCAAAGTGCTGGGATTGTAGGTGTGAGTCACTGTACCCAGCCTATTTTCTTTAAAAAAAAAAAAAGTGTTGTTTTTTTTTTTTTTTTATACTGAAGAAGCAGTTAAGAAGAAACTTTTAAAAAAAAATAAGAAGAAGAAACTTAAAAAAATTTTTTTAAGAGACAGGATCTCGCTGTTACCCAGGCTGGAGTGTAATGGCATAATCTTAGCTCACTGTAGCCTCAAACTCCTGAGTTCAAGCGCTTTTCCTGCCTCAGCATCCTGAAGAGCTGGGACTGCAGGTGTGCACCACCACGCCTGTCTAATTACCAAAAAAAAAAAAAAAAAAAAAATGTGGGCCAGGCACAGTGGCTCATGTCTATAATCTCAACACTTTGGGAGGCTGAGGTGAGTGGATCACTTGAGTTCAGGGGTTCTAGGCCAACCTGGACAACATGGTGAGACTCTGTCTCTACAAAAAATTAACTGGGTGTGGTAGTGCATTCCTGTAGTCCCAGATACTTGGGGGGCTGAGGTGGGAGGATTACTTTAGCCCGGGAGGTAGAGCCTGCAGTGGGCTGAGATCGTGTCACTGTACTCCAGCCTGGGTGACCAAGTGAGACCCTGTTTCAAAAAAACCAAAACCAAACAAAATTTTGGAGACAGGGTCTCACTATGTTGCCTAGGCTGGCATTTGATATTTTCATAATAAAACTTGAAAAGATCACAAGTATGTGACTATGTTCATCCATAAAAATGTAAGTGCACTATTAATGCTAAATGAAGAAGAAAAAACAGGGCAGAACAGGAAGCTGTGCAGCCAACCTGACAGCCACGAGAGCATGCTTTTGATAAACGTCAAAGAGCCATGGAAGCAGCAGGAATCTTCGAAGATTTTTAGACTTCTTTCTACATAAAGTGGAATAGATACATCATAGTGATTCAAAGTTGAAAATCAAGGATCTGGCGAATCCTTCTGAGATAACAACCCCTTGCCTTCTATGCTGCCTTCCAGGAGGCAAGCGCATGGGAATTGCTGAGCCAGTCCAAAAAGTTCCTCCCCTTCAGTTTCCATGGCAATGAGGCCAGCCAGGTGCAGCAGCAGAAGATGCCAGGAGAGAATAGAGAATATTCTGGGTCAAAGTCTTTGTTGAAGCTATGGTGGTGCATTTGGAGACCCCATTTCTCCTCTGTCCTGCAGGAGGTAGGGGAAAGCACCCCCTTCACATTCCTGGCTGCACAGGAAATGTCCCAGGGGTAGGGCTCTTCAGTGTACCAGACATTGGCTAGAAAAGCAGGGAGCCTGGGCCAGTCATGGTGGCTAACACCTGTAATCCTAGCACTTTGGGAGGCCAAGGCAGATGGATCACTAGGTTAGGAGTTCAAAACCATCCTGGCCAATATGGTGAAACTCCGTCTCTACTAAAAATACAAAAATTAGCTGGGCGTGGGGCATGTGTCTGTAATCCCAGCTACTCGGGAGGCTGAGGCAGGAGAATTGCTTGAAACCAGGAGGCGGGCATTGCAGTGAGCCAAGATCGCACCACTGCACTCCAGCCTGGGAGACAAAGCAAGTATCTGTCTCAAAATTTTAAAAATAGAAAAAAAAGAAAAGCGGGAAGACTGGTTCTAAGTCTGATGTCAGTCTTACTGCCAAACCTACCTGCACTTTTATTTCCAGGGTTAAACTCAAAGGGCAGGGCTTACTTAGATAGCACTACTGTTCTAGGGAGGCCCGAATCTCTGGTGGACACAAATCTCTTACAGGAAGGGATTCATGCTTCCTACCTGCATCTTTCTGTTTTGGATTGGAATGCATTCACTCAATGTTTATGGAAGGAGGCGACAGATTCTCACAGGCCCTTGAGCGTTTCCTTTTTAATTTTTTTATTATTTACTTATTTGTTTATTTATTTTTTGAGACAGAGTCTCACTCTGTCACCCAGGCTGGATTACAGTGGTACCATGCCTGGAAGGCTGAGGCAGGAGAATTGCTTGAACCACTCTGCCTCCTGGGTTCAAGCAATTCTCCTGCCTCAGCCTTCCAAGTAGGCAGGATTACAGGTGTGTGCCACCACACCCAGCTAATTTTTTATTTTATTTTTAAGTGTTTTTTTAGAAGACATGGGGTTTCAACATGTTGGCCAGGCTGGTCTCAAACTCCTGACCTCAAGTGATCCTCCCACCTCAGCCTCCCTTACAGGTGTGAGTCACCATGCTTGGCTTGATTTTTTTAATTAACTAATTAATCATTATTATTATTATTAATTTGAGACAGAGTCTAGCTCTGTCGCCAGGCTGGAGTGCAGTGGCGCGATCTTGGCTCACTGCAACCTCCACCTCCCAGGTTCAAGCGATTCTCCTGCCTCAGCCTCTGGAGTAGCTGGGATTACAGGCACGCACCACCACACCCAGCTAATTTTTGTATCTTTGGTAGAGATGGGGTTTCACCAGCTTGACCAGGATGTTGTCGATCTCCTGATCTCGTGATCCGCCCACCTCAGCCTCCCAAAGTGCTGGAATTACAGGCTTGAGCCACCACCCCTGGCCAATTAATTATTATTATTTTTTAACATGATTCATTACTTTGGGAGAGGAGAGACGGGAGAAATTGATGGACCAATAAATATTGCACGGGCTGCTGCTGGCGGGGAGATCCAGACTGAGGAAGTTTCTATAGAAAGGGTGAAGGACCTGGGTGAGGAAGGCACCTGAGATTGCTGGGGACCCAGGTTGGGAGCGAGTCTTGGCGGCGAGGGTGGCTTCTGGTTCACCTACCTAGCACAAGGTCCCCTAACCCTTTCAGCCTAGACACCCTGATCAGCAGCTGACCAGCTGGCCTGCCATGTAAGCAGCAGCAATTGATAGCAAGATCAGGTTTCCTTTAGAAATTCTTATTGGTTGTCGCTTCCCTGCAGCGACAACTGGCTGCCCCAGATTGATGGAACCCAGCAGCTGTCACTGGCCATCATTTTTTATAAGAGATAGCATCTCACTGTGTTTCCCAGGCTAGTCTCCAGCTCCCAGGCTAAAGTGATCCTCCTGCCCTGGCCTCCCAAAGTGCTGGGATTAGAGGTGTGAACTATCATGCCAGCCTACTTAAACCTTTTTAAGACTCAAAATTTACGTTGTTCTAAGCCCCTCTTCTTTATTTTTAGTTGGGATCTCACTGTCTCTCAGGCTGGAGTGCTGTGGCACAATCATGGCTCACTGCAGCCTCCAGCAATCCTTTTACCTCAAGGGATCCTCCCACCTCAGCCTCCTCAGTAGCTGGGACTACAGGCACACACAACCATGCCCAGGTAATCTTTTTTTCAATTTTTTTAATTAATAGAGATGGGGTTTTGCCATATTGCCCAGGCTGGTCTCAAAATCCTGGTCTCAAGCGATCCTCTTACCTTTGCCTCCCAAAGCGCTGTGATTACAGGCATGAGCCACCACATCCAGCCTTGTTCCCCTATTCTTCAGGGCAACACATCCCAAGGATGTGACTCCTGTGTGGCTGTGGCTGTGGCCTGTGTGCAGTTGGTGCAGTGGGGTGGTAGTGAAGGCAGAGGCACTGAGCGATGGTGAAGAGGAGGGGAGGCCCAGCACCACTGGGGAACCCAGAATGTGTCGCCCCGGGATATGACATAACTATTTTTGACCCAAAGACAATTAAGAAGCAGCAAATGGGCCAGACACGGTGGCTTATGCCTGTAATCCCAGCACTTTGGGAGGTGGAGGCGGGTGGAACATTTGAGATCAGGAGTTCAAGACTAGCCTGGCCAACAGGGTGAAACCCCGTATCTACTAAAAATACAAATATTAGCCAGGCATGGTGGCACGTGCCTGTAATCCCAGCTACTTGGAAGGTTGAGGTAGGAGAATTGCCTGAGCCCGGGAGGGAGATTGCAGTGAGCCGCAACTTCGCCACTGCACTGCAGCCTGGGCGACAGAGCGAGACTCCTTCTCAAAAATAAATAAATAAACAAGCAGCAAATGGAGAAAGAGCTTTTTCTGTCCTTCCCTCTTTTCTACCTGAAGACAGGATATGAATTCGTCTTGACTGGACACAGCTCTGCTCTTGCCAGTTCAGAGAGGGCACCAGAGGAAGCTACCAACAAATCTCGCTCCATTAGTGTGTGTTCGTATATTTCCCTTCCCACAGTTTCCTGCCCTCGGAAGCCTAGAACTGCTTTCCTTTGATCGTCACTTCTCCAAAATGTATTGTTCTTTTTGAAGATGGTTTCTAAGGCAGAGTTCTAAGCCACTGCTTTCAGTTGCGTTTCATCAAGTTTTCTCCCACGTTAATACATTTGCTTGTTCTTCATTTGTTAATCTGTCTTCTGTTACAGGGCTGTGTCCCAACCATGAACTTGTGAGCATTGAGGAGAAATGCTATTTTCTCCCTGACAGCTGAATATGTGCCTGCCCTCTGACTAGGGGGAAACAGAAAGGGAACATGGCCAACCCTATTCTCATAGGTTCTTGATATTTGCTGTGGCGCGATGAGGGTGTTCCAGAGCAGAAGACATAATGGGGAGTTGCACAGCCCAGAATGGAAAGGAAAGACAAAACCACATCGCTGTGTTGCTGACACACAGGACAAGACCAGAAAGGAGGCACTGAATGGTCAGTCTCCAAGTCCAAGGATCTCCAGAAGAAGGTGGGAGAGGAGACACTGGGCTGCAGAAATCACCAAGTCAACCAGACAGAGCTGGAGGGGCACGCACGTTCAGGGGCCCAGAGCCTGGGTGCACCAAAGGGCTTGACTGAGAATCTTACTCCTTAGAATTTTTCCTAAGGAAGGGATATACATATATGAAGATTTTCATATATATATATGTGAAAAGAAACCTAGATGGCTAGTGTGTGTGTGTGTGTGTGTGTAAATATATATGTATTGTGGGAGGGTACCTCCATATATATATACACATATGTGTGTGTGTGTGTGTGTGTGTGTGTGTGTGTGTACCCTGGGAGGTAGACCGGTGGGATCGACCCATTTTACAGATGGGTAAACGAGATCCCAGGGAGCCTGAGAGCCTTTACCAAGTGAGGACTTGGCTATATATTGGATATATATATATATATATATATATACACACATGTATTCACACATGAGCCATCTAGGTTTCTTTTCTTATGTATATATGAAAAGAATATTATATACATGTATGTATATGTATATGTGTGTGTATATATATATATATATATATATATATATATATATATATAAAAGAGCCTTCTAGGTTTCTTTTCTTTTCTGTTTATTTTGAAGCAGAGTCTTACTCTGTCATCCAGGCTGGAGTGCAGTGGTGCAATCTCAGCTCACTGCAGCCTCCACCTCCCGGGCTCAGGTGATCCTCCCACCTGAGCCTCCTGAGGAGCTGGGACCACAGGTGCGTGCCACCACACCCACCTTCCATGCTTCAATACTCACCTATTGCTCATGACACTCCTGTGAGGTGAGTAGGATCCCCAACTTCCATAGGCAGCATTAACAGTGGAAAGAATGCAGGCCTGTCATGGGACAGCCCCAGGTGTGAAGCCCAACTCTGACATGGTAGCTCAGTGCCCAGGCAAGGCGATCATTCCCGCTAAGCCTCAGTTACCTGGTCTGGAAGATGGAGATGAGAGACCTCCTCACTGGGGTATTGTGAGCATTGATCTCAGCAATGTGGGGAAAGTGCCAGCACCTGGTAAGTGGTAGTAACAAGGATTATTCCTGTTCCTTGGAGAGGTGGAGTAGCCACGAGGCAGAGCTGGGACTTGAGCACAGCTGGCAGACCTAAGTCATGGGAAAAACTGCCAGGAATGGGCACCCTGGTACCAAGTGAGGAACACGACAGCATAAGCAGGGGGCTGCCCCCTGAATCACCTTCACAGGGAGCCCGGGGCCTATTTCAGCGTCCTCTGTGTGGACGGCTAGGAGGGAAGCAGAAACAATACTCGGGCCGGTGTAGGGACCAGGACTTTGTGGGGCTCAGGGGTTTTAAGCAATTCCAAAAGGTTGTCACTAGCTATTGAATAAAATTGGTCATCCTCGGTTCCAAAGCAGAAGGGCTAATGTGCTGTGACATCTTGAATGGATTCGGTACCTTTCTGCAAAGGAGATCAAAGCACTTCAAAATCATTTCCTGCAGACGCTCCTGAGAAGCAGCCAGGGAGGAAAACCTGTTTCATCTGTGAGATACGCTTGGTGTCAGTCACCATCTCTGAGATTGTAGAATTCTTTCTGGTTTCCAAAAGGCTTTGGTATGCCGCCTCAGCAGCACCCTGGGAGGTGACCAGTAGGACTGACCCATTTTACTGATGGGTAAATGGGAGCCCAGGGAGCCCGAGAGCCTTTCCCAGACAAGGACTTGCCCCTCACAGATGGCCACAGCACACTGGCATCTCCATGGCCCACTATGAAACCCACACAGACCCCAACAGGACCAGGTCCTGGAAGGCCAGGATGAGGCTGGCCTTCGAATCAAGCAGCTCACAACAGTGCCACAAATGCCCCACTCTCTGAACTCAGAGCCAGTGCCTGAGTACAATGGAAGTGGCCTTGCAGGCCTCTGAGGCCTGAGTGACAGGCAGATCCCCCAGCTGCTCTACGGCTCACGCTGGGAGGCATCCTCCCTGTATTGCTGGGTCTGCCATTCTCTCCTTCCCATGGCATCCCCATATTCCTCCTGTGCCCTCAATCCCTCCCCCTTCCCTCACCCAGGGCTCTTCTTCAGTCCCCTACCCCTGTATCTCCCCTCTGCACTGGGCTTCTTGAATCTTTTAAGGACTTTACTTGTCTACAAAGGAGGCCATGTCCTCCCACCTGGGGAAAACCTTCCCCAGACCCTGTCAACCACCTGCTTAGCCACTGCCCCCTGCCACTCCCACCCCCACCTCTCCTGACCCGCTTCCCTGGATTGATCTAAGTGATCACTTCTAGCTTTTCACCACACGCTACTGAGCCCTCCAAGCAGACTTTCACCCTAACCGTTTACTGCCATTGCTTACCAGTCACCATTCCCATTCTCCTAAATAGTAACTGCTGCATATTGAGATGTCCACAGCCACAGGTGCTATGCCATCCACCTTAAAATGGCCTTGTGAGATGGATACTGTCAGTTACAGACGAGGTAACAGAGGCTCACAGTAAGCATCTGCATTCAAGTTCCCAAAGTCCAAGTCTAACGCCAGGCTTCTCCTGCTGGCTTCAGCCTTCACTGCATGCCTGGCACAGGTAGACCTCAGCCCTCCCCTTCCTCAGCACCCAGGCATGTCCCGAGCTTCTTCCTTCATCCCTCTTGCCTTGCTCCTCCACTCTCCCCTGGCTTCAGCCAAGACCTCTCTGCAGATGGTCCCCAAACCCACCCCTCTGGCTTCAGTCCCCGTACCAGATTGGAGGTTTATGTTTCTAAGTCCATGAGGTCCCAGTCCCTTGGCTGCTCAACTTCCTGGGCTCTTCCAATACAATGTTTTATTTTATTTTATTTTATTTTATTTGAGTGGGAGTCTCGCTCTGTCACTCAGGCTGGAGTGCAGTGGCAAAATCTTGGCTCACTGTAACCTCTGCCTCCCGGGTTCAAGTGATTCTCGTGCCTCAGCCTCCCGAGTAGCTGGGACTATATGCACATGCCAACGTAACCGGCTATTTTTTTGTATTTTTAGTAGAGATGTGGTTTCACCACGTTGGCCAGGCTGGTCTCGAACTCCCAACCTCAGGTGATTCACCTGCCTCAGCCTCCCAAAGTGCTGGGATTACAGGTGTGGGCCACCGCACCCAGGCCCAGTACAATGTTTCTAAACCCATATCCTTTGTCTTCTCCTCAAATCAGTCTCCATCTTGCAGCTTTTCCTTGACTTCTGCCAAGGATCCTGGAATTCCCAGGCATCTTGGGTTTTTCTGCAAGCCTAGGCCTCCCACAAAAGCATCATTCTTCCTATTTTTCTCAAAACAGCGGCTTCCTCACCTGCTCTCCTCACAGCTGATCTACTGTCGTAGAGCTTGCAAGGCCGTGGGGTAACCTCCAGCTCTGAATCCTCACATCTCCCGTGCAAACCCTGGGACTGACCTTCCTGGAGGTGGGCCAAAGGAACCCACTCCTCAGTGCTGGCCTCCCAACCTAACCCCAGCTCCCCAACCTGGACGCCACACCCACCAAACCCCTCTACAGAAACAGCAATCTGCCCTGGACTGACCTCCAGCTCGTGTCTGAATTCGCTTCTCCTGAGACCACTGGCTTCAGCATCCACAGCCAGCCAGGGCTTCTTAAGTCTGACAGCTTCAGCTCAAAGGGAGAGCTGGAACTCACTCACTCGCTCTCCTCCTCCGCAAACATCTACTGGGTTAACCAGAGAGTTAAGCATGGGATTCGGTAGGCACCTGTAGAAACAGCATCCCACCCAGGTTTAGGGTGTCAGAGGAAGTGAGGCCCAGGTTTCTGCTTTCCTGATTGGAAAGAGAAGGAACTGGACAGGTAGAGTGTGAGGCAGGAGGCCTGCCAAGCAGTAGCGAGGAAGCAGCTGGACTGAGTAGAGAATTGCGGGGGGAGGGGGGAGTTTTTGTTCGTTGTTTCTTTATGCGTGTGTGCATGTTTCAGAAGTGAAGACAGGGATCAGAAAGGATATTTAAAGACAGATTTGAATTCGGAGTTTAGAAGAAAACAGCAGTGTTACAAATGAAAACAAAATGGGTCGTGTCTGGGAAGCCCCAGGAGGAGGGAACACCTATACTGTTAAAGGAAGCATGGACACTAGTGAGTCTTCTATTTCTATTCTATTCTCTTTTTTTTCCTGAGACAGAGACTCACTCTGTTGCTCAGGCTGGAGTGCAGTGGCACAATCTCGACTTACTGCAACCTCCGCCTCCTGGGTTCAAGTGGTTCTCCTGCCTTAGCCTCCCGAATAGCTGAGATTACAGGTGCACGCCACCACCCCTGGCTAATTTTTGTATTTTTAGTAGAGATGGGGTTTCACTACGTTGGCCAGGCTGGTCTCCTCACCTCAGGTGATCTGGCTGCCTCGGCCTCCCAAACTGCTCTATTTTATTCTCTCTCTCTCACGCTCTCTCTCTCTCTTTTTTAGAGACAGGGTCTCACTGTCACCCAGACTGAAGTGCAGCAGTGCCATCATAGCTCACTGTAGCCTCAAACTTCTGGGCTCAAGCGATCCTCCCACCTCAGCCTCCCAAATAGCTGGGAGTACAGCCACCGCTCCTGGGCTTAGTCTTCTATTGTCTGTGCCTTTCCTTTTAGTCTGGTAGGTTCCTCAGCTTTTTCCTTTATCTAGATTAGTGGCTCATTCATACTCAAGAGTAAATGACTGTACTTTTTAAACTGCTATAATATTTTGAGGGGGAGTTAAGAGGAGTCAAAGCCTTCTCCCTAAAGAGCTTGTCTTACTTCAAGCATCAGTCAGTACATAGGGGAGGGAACAGAGAATCTTCTCAGGTTTTCTGAAATCACTCTCATGTACACAGAGGGGCGAACCAGAAAAGGGAAGCGATAGTGTCTCAGGAGTTCCTGAGCCTCTGATAAGGGGAGAGCATGTGACAACAGTGAAAATCCATTTAATGCCAAGAGGGTGGAGGTATTCAGAATTACTTGCCTGAGAGGCAACGTCATTTCAGGTGGCAGCCAGAACCAGCACAAGCAGCCAAGCTTTCATCTTGGAAGCAGAGAAGAGCCACTTCCTTCCTAGAGAAGCAGGGCAGGTGCAGGCTGAGTGACCTCTCCCCTGTGCACAGGCTGAGCCCTGCAGCCCCTCCCATGGGAGGAGCTGGCTATTTCCCTCCACCCTAGTGCTTTCAGGGACTCAGCTAGGCCCAGGCTCCCTCCCCTCCTCACCTTCCAGCTCTGCCATAGGTCCGAGTTCCTGCCACAGTGGCCTCACTTCCCTTCTCATGCCCAACAGGTGCCCCAGGGCTCTGACCCACGGGTCACTTTATAGAGAATTATGCATTGCAAATTGTTTTTTGTTTTTTTTTTTTGTCTATGCCCAGGAGATTCAGGAGTCATCTCAAATCTGAATTGAACAGGAGTTTCTTTGAATTCATTATTGATAACTGTGGCTAATCAATAAAGTTCCCCTTGACATGAAGACAAGACAGGACTTGCCCCTGGTCAGAGCCTTACGGCAGTTTTCTTCACGATTTGTTTTATTTTGTCCATTTCATGCTCCAGTTTTATTATTTTAGTGGATTTGAGTTGAAAGTAGCTCAAAACCACATAATGAAGAATATTCTTCTTCAATTACAGTTACCCATTGTTCTGTGGGGCCTGGGGTGCATGGTATAAGGGTATTACGCAGCTTCATAATGATGGTAAGAGGGGGAAGGGAGGTAGATTTCAACTGGTCTAGGTTCACATGTGGACACACACACACATGCACACAAATACATAAGCCTGATTAAGATGCACTCTGGAGTAATACGAAGGTATAGAGAGCACAGGCCTATTTACAGACCGTAAGTGGGAATGTAATCTAACATTTTACATACCAACCCCCTTAAAAATATGAGTACCCAACAAGTCTGTCATCAGGCTTCTTTTAAGAAACTAATTATCTGAATGCCAAAAAAAAAGAAAAAAGAAAGAAACTAATTAGACAAGGATACCAAGATGGATATTCAAAAATGTTTGTTCCAGATTGTTTGTAATACCAAAAAAATGCAAACAACTTGGAAGCTTGAAAATAATCTGAGTTCTTAATTGCAAGCAACAGAAATCATTGCTGACTGAGGGAGACAGGAAAGGGATTTATTAAAAAGACAAGATATGGCTTTAGGTTGTGCAGCCAGGAATGGCGGGTGCCTGAAGGCTGGGCAGGACTAGGGCAGTGGACTCACTTCTATAGTGCGCACCTCTAACCCTACAGGTGCCAAACACTGCTCATCGCCATCAGCTCCATGGCCACCAGCTGCCCAGGGATGCACCATCTTGCTGAAGCCTCTGCCTCTGCCTCTGCCAGACTGGGTTCCTCCAGGGCCTCTCCTTTTGAACCCCCAGCTCCTAGTTACAAGCCTGGCATGGGTGCATGTGTCAGGCAGGGACTGGATCGCATGCCTATAAGCTACTGACAAGAGAGTCAGGAAAACTGATCTGGGGCTTTCAGCTCCTACAGGGGGAGGTTCCCACCAGAAGGGAATTGGGATGCTGAGAAGCTAAAAAGACTGACAAATGTGCACTAGATTAAGAAATGAGAAAAGTAAGTTACGATACCTGAATACAAGTGAGATATTATTGTAAGGGAGCATAATCTAAACCTACAAACTTGGTTTTTCGAACCATACTTGATTTTTATTCCAAGTGCTCATTCAGCTGGAGTGGCAGTAGTTATGGCAAATTAATCTCAGGGAGTTTGTGATTCTTCTCCTGTGGGGTGTATCTAAATTCTGGGGCTTACACAGTGCAACAGCAAGCATCCTCTGCTGTAGACTGGCTCATTGTGTTGAGACAGTCTATTGTTCCACTCCCACAGTTGGACTTGGGCTGGGGAAAGGCACAGGGCACCCTCGCTCTGGTATCCACGGGAGCTGTGCTTCACCCCCTTACTCCTGCTCTTGCTCTCCTCCACCCACACCTGGAAGCCTTTATCTGGTACCAAGCACGAGGACTTGCTCAGACTCATATTCTGCCAAATCTATTGATTATGCCTGAGTTCTTTCTGCTCTCCCAAGGGGCACGGCTAGACCCCTTTTATGGGGCAGTGAATGGAGAATGCCCTGGTTGACTGATCTGGGAAAGAACTGATAAATTGGAGCAGACATTTCAAAATAATATCCTTTCTCCAGGCACAGTGGCTCACATCTGTAATCCCAACACTTTGGGAGGCTGAATGGGGCAGATGACTTGAGGTCAGCAGTTGGAGACCAGCCTGGACAACATGGTGAAACCCCATCTCTATTAAAAATACAAAAATTAGCTGGACGTGGTGGCACACACCTGTAATCCTAGCTACTCGGGAGGCTGAGCAGGAGAATTGCTTAAACCAAGGAGGCAGAGGCTACAGTGAGCCGAGATCGCACCACTGCACTCCCACCTGGGTGACAGAGCGAGACTCTGTCCACCCTCTACAAAAAAAAAAGAAAGAAAAAGAAGCCCATGTGTTTAAGGCACATGCACACACACACGTGAACACATGCACATGCTGATGTTATAAGATGAGGTAAAAAAACGGAATACTATCAAAACTGGTGGGAAAATGTATATATATTATACATATATATTAATATATATATTACATATATATATTAATATATATATTACATATATATATTAATATATATATTACATATATATATTATAAATGTGTGACAAGCAGTTAATAAAAATACACCATGAGAACCTGGTGGGACTCCTGGAAGTAAAATCCATGAAAGTGTCGGCCCCTGGCCAATATTGGGCCCCAAGGAGTTTTTAATTCTCAAGCTAATCTCAGCTCAGACTCCAGCAGTTAGTCCATTCCTGGCTCAGTGGGTACCAGTTCCTGGCTCCAGTGGCGTCTCCTTCAGGTAGGCAGCTCTCAGCTGAGAGAATTCTGAGAGAAGACAGAGAATTCCCTGTCTTCAGAGACTCACAGCTGAGAGCTGCCTACCCGTCTCCATATTTCAGGGTGATGGTTTGCTCTGTGACCTCAATCCTCTGATGATCTTTATTTTTTTTGAGACCGAGTTTCACTCTTGTTGCCCAGGCTGGAGTGCAACGTTGCGATCTCCTCCATCTCTCAGGCACAGGCAATTCTCCTGCCTCAGCCTCCCAAGTATCTGGGACTACAGGTACTCGCCACCACATCTAGCTAATTTTTGCATTTTTAGTAGAGACGGGGTTTCAACCATGTTGGTCAGGCTGGTCTCAAATTCCCGACCTCAGGTGATCCACCTGCCTCGGTCTCCCAAAGTGCTAAGATTACAAGCATGAGCCACTGCACCCAGCCCTTACAATCTCTTGAAAAGCTAATTTTCACTGTGCTCAGCTTTTCTTCTGTGAGGATGGGAGTAATGGCTTCCAAGCTCTTAACATGTCAGAGTTGAAACTGAAGGCCTATATTACTTTTTTTTTTTTTTTTTTTTTTTTTAGACGGAGTTTCGCTCGTTACCCAGGCTGGAGTGCAATGGCGCGATCTCAGCTCACCGCAACCTCCGCCTCCTGGGTTCAGGCAATTCTCCTGCCTCAGCCTCCCGAGTAGCTGGGATTACAGGCATGCGCCACCATGCCCAGCTAATTTTTTGTAGCTTTAGTAGAGACGGGGTTTCACCATGTTGACCAGGATGGTCTCGATCTCTTGACCTCGTGATCCACCCGCCTCGGCCTCCCAAAGTGCTGGGATTACAGGCTTGAGCCACCGCGCCCGGCCCTATATTACTTTTTAATGAGAGAAAGAGTAAAAAATTAAATACAACAGGGGCATTCTTCTTTTTTTTTTTTTTTGAGACGGAGTTTCGCTCTTGTTACCCAGGCTGGAGTGCAATGTCACGATCTCGGCTCACCGCAACCTCCACCTCAACAGCAGCGTTCTTACTGTGAAAACCACTGCAGAGCAGACAACCTTTATCTATCTATCTATCTATCTATCATCTATTTGTTAATTTGCTTTTGATACGGAGTTTCGCTCTGTCACCCAGGCTGGAGTGCAATGGTGGGAACTCTGCTCACTGCAACCTCCGCCTCCTGGGTCCAAGCGATTCTCCTGCCTTAGCCTCCCGAGAAGCTGGGACTACAGACACGCGCCACCACACCCAGCTAATTTTTGTGTTTTTAGTAGAGATGGGGTTTTGCCATGTTGGCCAGGCTGATCTCCAACTCCTAACCTCAAGTGATCTGCCTCCCTCAGCCTCCCAAAGTGCTGGGATTACAGGC
>NW_016107495.1:556992-561595 GCF_001604975.1 Cebus imitator
GCCTCCCAAAGTGCTGGGATTACAGGCGTGAGCCCATAACAGAGCAAGACTCCATCTCAAAAAACAAAACAAAACAAAACACCACATTTCTAAATAACACGTGAGTCAAAGAAGTCTCAAGAGAAATTTTTAAATATTTTGAACTAAATGAAAATCAAACATCAAAATGTATGGGATATAGTAAAAGCAGTGCTTACAGGGACATTTACAGCATTGAAGTTATATAGTAGGAAAGCAGAAAAATCTAACATCAGTAATCTAAGCTTTCTGCTTAGGAAACTAGAGAAAGAAAAGCAATATGGGCCTAAAGAAAGCAGAATAAAATAAATAATAAAAATTAGAGAGGAAATCAATGAAATTGAAAATAGGAAATCAATAGAGAAAATCAACAAAACCAAAAGCTGGTTCTTTGAAAAGAGCAATAAAGCTGATAAACTTCTAGTCAGGCAAACCAAAAAGATAAAAGAGAGAGAGAGAAGAAACACAAACCACTAATAACAGCGATGGAAGAGGGGGCAATCACTTCTAATCCCAAGAACATTAAAATGAGAATAAAGGAATTTTATGAAAAATTCTATGCCCACAAATCTGATAGCTTAAATGAAATGGACCAATTATTTGAAAGACATGAACTACTAAAACTCATACAAAAAGAAATAGAGGCAAGGCCTGGTGGCTCATGCCTAAAATCCTAGCACTTTGGGAGGCTGAGGTGGGAGGATCACTTGAGCCCAAGAGTTTGAGACCAGCCTGGGCAACATGGTGAGACATCATCTCTATTTTTAAAATTTTAAACATATATTTTTTCAATTTTTAAAAAAAGAAATAGATATTCTGCCTGGATGCAGTGGTTCATGCCTGTAATCCCAACAATTTGAAAGGCCAAAGTGGGAGGATAAACCAGGAGTTCAAAACCAGCCTAAGCAACAGAGTGAGACCCTCATCTCTATAAAAAATACAAAAATTAGCTGAGCATGGTGGTGCACACCTGTAATCCCAGCCACTTGAGAAGCTGAGGTGGAAGAATTGCTTGAGCCTGGGTGGTGGAGACTGCAGTGAGCAGTGATCATGCCACTGCACTCCAGCCTAGGGGACAGAGTGCGACCCCATCTCAAAAAAATAAAATAATTAAAATAAATGATAATATGAACAGGCCTATGTCTATTAAATAAATTGAATCAATAATTAATAATCTTCCAAAAAAGAAAACACAAGGTCCAGATGGCTTCACTGGTAAATTATACCAAACATTCAAGGAAGAAATAATACTATTTCCCTACAGACTTTTCCAGAAAATAGAAAAAGAAGGAATACTTCCTATCATTCTGTGAGACCAGCATTACCCTAATTCCAAAACCAGATGAAGGTTAAAAGAAAGACTATAGACTAATATCTGTCATGAAGATAGGTGCAAAAATCCTCAACAAAATAGTAAGTTGAACCCAGCAATGTATAAAAAGAATTATACACTACAACAGTGTGGGATTTATTTTAGGTATGCAAGACCTGTTCAACAGTCAAAAATTAATTAATGTAATCCATCACATCAACATGCTAAATTATATGAACTTGTCAGTAGAAGCAGAAAAAACATTTGATGAAATCTAACACCATTCATGATCAAAAACTCTCAGCAAGCTAGAAATAAAAGAGAACTTCCCCAATTTGATAAATAACATCTATAAAAAATCTTCCGCTAGATGGGCACATTGGCTCATGCTTGTAATCCCAGCACTTTGGGAGGTTGAGGAAGGTGGATCACCTGAGATCAGGAGTTCAAGATCGGCTTGGCCAGCATGGTGAAACCCCGTCTTTACTAAAAATACAAAAAAATTAGCCAGGTGTGGTAGTGGGTGCCTGTAATTATGACACAAAGAGTAAACCTTACTGTAAACTATGAACTTTAGTTACTAATAAGGTATCAATATTTATTTGTTAATTGTAATAGCCAGGCATGGTGGCTCATGCCTATAATTCCAGCACTTCGTGAGGCCAAGCCAGGAGGATCACTTGAAGCCAAGAATTCAAGACCAGGCTGGACAACATAGACCCCTGTCTCTACCAAAAAAAAAAATATTCTTTTTACTTAAGCAGGTGTGGTGGTGCACACCTATAGTCCCAGCTACTTTGTAGGCTGAGATGGAAGGACTGCTTCAGCCTAGGAGATCGAGGCTGCAGTGATCTATAATGACACTGTTGCACTCCAGCCTGAGTGACAGAACAAGACATTGTCTCAAAAAAAGGTTGTAACAAATATACCACATGAATGCACAATGTTAATAATAGAGGAAATTCAGTGTGTATGTGTGTGGGAGGAGGTATGGGAGCCCTTTGTAATATATGTTTAACTTTTCTATAAATCTAAAACTGTTCCAAAAAATAAAGTCTATTGATTCTTAAAAAGTTATACAGGTGGATTGTTTTACTTGAAAATCAGAAAAATAGAAAACAAAACAAAACAAAAAACCCTGAAGACCCGTCATCCAGACAACTGACATTTCCAATTTGCTAAATTTCTGCCCAGCTTTTTTCTTTGTGTAGCCTTTTACCAATAGCATTTTATTTACACCTGTATTGTATCTCATACCCTCATTCATCTCTTGTAATAGTCGTTTGTGTCCTCCACAAGATTTTAAGTTCCCTGAGGTCAGGAAAACCTGAACAACTTCTGTATTTCATATGGTTCTTGATATAACACCTAGAATTTACTAGGGACTCAATAAGTGTTTATTTGACTGAGCTGAACAGAGAAGAATCTTCCTCAAATCTACACCCGCAAAAGAAAAAAAAAACACAGAATGATTAAGAAAAAAATATGCATTATGAGAAACTTATTTTTAAAAGTTTACACCAGATAAAGATGATAGAATGGGCTGAAGACCTTAACAAAACAAGACCAAGGACAAAGGAGTCTAAATTTACCTGAGGGCTGCATGGCTGGTACCTCCTGGTCATCACATTGCTCAGTGGGCTAAATCTTTGGCCAGGCTGGTCCAGGAACTAGACTGAGAGACCTTCACAAAGGACATTTCCTCAAGAGAGCAAGCCACAGGTGGCACTTTATAGTGTGAATGCCACCTGTCCATGCTGGCTGTTAGGCAAGTGGTCCTACCCTTCTTCAGGAATTTACCCAAAGAGTTAAATAAGATCACAAAATTTGTTAGGTGAATAAAGAACTCCACACGTAAGATTAGTCCTCATCCTTAGGGCTTTTTCTTGCAAAAGTTGTCAGAATCAAAATGGAGTCACTAATGTTTTTAAAAAAAAAAAAAACAAAAAAACTAGGGCTGGGCACAGTGGCACACACCGGTAATCCTAGCACTTTGGGAGGCCAAGGCAGGCGGATCACCTGAGGTTTTAAAAAGTTTACACAGATAAAGATGATAGGAATGGGCTGAATACTTTAACAAAACAAGGTCAGGAGTTCAAGTCCAGCCTGGCCAATATGGTGAAACCCTGTCTCTACCAAAAATACAAAAATTAGCCAGTTGTGGTGGCACAAGCCTATAATCCTAGCTAATCGAGAGGCTGAGGCAGGAAATTAGCTTGAACCCAGGAGGCCGAGGTTGCAGTGAGCCGAGATCACGCCACTGCACTCCAGCCTGGGCAATAGAGATCCTGTATCAAAAAAAAGAAAAAAAAAACCTGACACATAGAGCTGGGTTTGAAGAGAGGCCATGAAGACAGGGTTCTCATGCTTGTGTGCCTGATAAAAACTGTCACAAAGACTGCAAAACTACAACTTTGCACAAAGGCTATGGCTACCTTACACACACACACAAAATACTTCCACAGGACATCTGTTCAGAAACTGACTGTCTAACTTCATGTTATTATTGATCTTTGTAGCCAAGGAAAATTATTTCAAAATAATCACGTAATCCTCATTTTTCCCTTTAAAAATCTTCATCTTCCTTTACCTCCCAGAATATGCACATACTTTATTATGGCACGTGTATTCCTGTTTCAATTCTCTACTCCCATATAAATATCCTTATTTTAGAGAACTTCTCTTTGTTATTTGGCATTCTCTTCATATTATGGTAAATTCTACTTTAATTTTCCTCGTTTACTGTAAGAACTGTACCTATTATGTTTCAGCACTAGAGGTTTGGACAGTTCTATGTTTTTCTTTGTTCTGCCTCATGAGGGCTTTTGAGAAGACAAAGTCAGAAATTCTAGAACTTCCATCTCTGTAAGGAGTAAGGCAAAACGCTGGCTCTCTGAACCACAGTTAGAAAGTTGCATACATAATTTTACAACCAGAGTCTACCACCAAACCTTCCTGGTCATTCCCAAGGACTTTGAATCAGTACAACGTCTTCCCTCTACCCAGGTCATTGAGTCACAGAGTTCTACTTTTATTGGCCATGTCTTCCTTCCATACTCAAGAGGAAAGATTCTCAAACAAGCAATGAAACTCCTTCTACATCTTAAATAATCCGTTTGCAATTTAAAACTGTATTTTCAGATGAAGTTGTGCCAGTATTTGTCTGGAAGAGTTTTCAATAAACTACTTAATACTTCTTCTTCTTTTTTTTTTTGAAACGGAGTTTCACTCTTGTTACCCAGGCTGGAGTGCAATGGTGCGATCTCGGCTCAC
>NW_016107495.1:561865-564080 GCF_001604975.1 Cebus imitator
TTGAGACAGAGTCTTGCTCTGTCACCCAGGCTGGAATGCAATGGAACAATCTCTGCTCACTGCAACCTCCACCTCCTGGGCTCAAGCAATTCTCCTGCCTCAGCCTCCAGAGTAGCTGAGATTACAGGCACCCACCACCAAGCCTGGCTAATTTTTTGTATTTTTAGTAGAGGTAGGGTTTCACCATGTTGACCAGGCTGGCTTTGAACTCCTGACCTCAAATGATCCACCTGCCTCAGCTTCGGCCTGGGATTACAGGCATGAGCCACTGTGCCTGGCCTAAACTTCTTAATTCTTTAACTCATATTTTCCATACCTGGAATTCAGAGGAATGGCAGATTTTACAAACCACACCGATCATGTTTCCATCAATCCAAGTGATATGTAATTTCAAGGCTAAGGGCTGCTAAGAACTACCCATATACACACAAAAAGGAGCAAAACCTGATGACTCTTTAAGCTTCAGATCAAATAATAATAACGATGATAATTCACATTGATACAATGCTTTATATGCAATTCAACAAAAAGCTAAGCAATTTATCTCTTTCTTTCCTTTATTTATTTATTTCTTCTTTTCTTTCTTTTTCTTCTTACAGGGTCTCACTCTGTCACCCAGACTGGAGTGCAGTGGTGCAGTCATGACTTACTGCAGCTCAACCTCCTGGGCCCAAGTGATCCTCCCACCCCAGCCCCCCAAGTAGCTGGGACTACAGGTGCACACCACTACGCCCAGCTAATTTTAAAATTTTTTGTAGAGATGGGGGCTCACTATACTGCCCAGGCTGGACAATTTCTTAAATGTTATCTCATTTGATCAGATGTCCTAAAGCATTGTCTGATCCTCAGGCACTTTGTCTGGACTAAGGTGAGTTCAATTCTCAGCAAACATTTGCTAACACATCTCAAAGAACACCTAAATTGTAGACAGTCTGATCACAGGCTCTCCTCCCTAAGAGAAAAAAGCTGAGGTGAGCTGGGAGAAATAATGTATTTACTGACATTCTGGTTCCAACACACCAGGTGCATGCAGTAAAACACCCATTGTTGAGCTGATAGCCATCGTTTTCATCCTAATGGAAGACTCCCTGGCTGTGGGTGGCCTGGCCCTCTTCAGGGAGTGGGCCACTGAATTACAGGCACCTAGTCCTGGTGTGCAGCATCCATGCCAGAAAGGGATGGGAGAGGGAGACAGGTGGGGCTCTAGTTTTGGATCCTGGACACACAGAACAAAATATCTAAAGCTTATTTGAAGGATCAAATACAACTCCTAGTACCCTGGTACTTGGTAACAAGATCAGGTAACAAGATCTTGTTAGGAATCTGAGCAAACACCTGGCAAGTTTGATGGGTCAAGATTCCCAGGAGAGGGATGGCAAGGATCTCAAGGACGAGTTCCATTTAGTATATGATAAAGCCAAGTAGAGTTGTTTTATTTCTACCAGGACTATGATCTGTCTAGTGTAATTTCACACTTCACAGACATTTGTTTCACCGAACGGATAATAATGATTGTAATTGCTAACAGTTTTAATTGCAGTACATGTGACTTCTTTAATCCTCATTACACCTCCAAAGGTAGATACCTTGTTCTAACAGTACACTTCAATTGCACGGTACTTTACATTGTCAAATTTTAAGGCTATTCATTATAAACCATTAACTGAACACTGAGCACGTGTCTCATACACAGGCACCTCATGTACATTTCCTCATGCACTCTCCACAGCCACCCTATGGGTAGGAACTGAACTACCCTACCTGCACAGAGGAAGAAACTGAGACGTAGAGAGGCTGCATCACCTGACCAGGTTTCACAGCTGAGAGAGTGATTCAGGCGGGTGTCAAAAGGTGGCCCATCATCTCCACACTCTGAGACTTTCTCCAGCCTCTTTTGATCCTCAAAATAACAGAACTGGTGTCCACTGCACTACAGTGGGGAAGAGAACATCCCCTGATGGAGGTGACTTCTCCCAGAAGCCCTCGCCCCACTTGACCACACTGGCCAAGCCCTCTGAGACACTGGAGATTTGAACACCAAGATGTCTGGTCCCCTGGGTGCCTTACAGAGCTTTTTACCTGAAAGTGGGGAAGCAAATAAATCTAATTCTACAAATCACCAAATTTTACCCTATCACATAGTGGATGCCACCCTGAAAATTATAATTCAAAATAACTTCCAATCCATACCACCAACTAAAAAAAAAAAAAAAAA
>NW_016107495.1:565397-566873 GCF_001604975.1 Cebus imitator
AGTGGTACAATCTCAGTTCACTGCAACCTCCACCTCCCAGATTCAAGCAATTCTCCTGCCTCAGCCTCACAGGTAGCTGGGACTACAGGCATGCACCACCACACCTGGCTAATTTTTGTATTTTTAGGAGAGACAGGGTTTCAACACATTAGCCATGCTGGTCCCAAATTCCTGACCTCAGGTGATCCACCCACCTCGGCCTCCCAAGTACTTGGATTACAGGCATGAGCCACCACGCCCAGCCCTACTGTCTTATTTCTTTGGATTCACTTTATAAATAAAAATTCAATTTGGGGGCATGGGTGAGAGGATGCTTTCCAGTGTTCCCAGATCCTCCACCAGTAGGGGCTCAGGAAAGCCCTGTGTTGTGGAATATGACAGGCAGGGAACCAAAAGGTGATTAAAGATCTGGATTTTAGAGTAATTCTTTTGTTTCCTGAAGGTGATTGTTTATATTTGACTTGTGTTTCTTGTCCTCTCTGTTATTCTTGCTAATACTCAAATTTTATTTGTTAAGGGAGAAAAAGGCTTAAAACAAAGCCCCATTATCCTCATCTAGATAATGTTGGCATTGTGAGACTATCCAATTTCTAGCTTTCTTTGGCTTAAAGAACCTCTATATATGCATGAGATAAAAGCCAATTTAACGTTGTAGATTCCTGCTATGGGGCCCGAGGCAGCTGGAATCATCCAGCAATTCCTCCTTTATGTTGATTTGTGGCCATTCTCGTTCCAAGGGAAGAGAGAAGACAAACTTGCGTTTCAAAATTAAACTTTGCAATATAAAAATACAAGCAGGGAAAAAAATACTTCCCTAGGCCAGAAGGAATGATTTAAATTTTTGGAGAGCTCATCTGCGTTTCAAGGGTAATGATAAAGCATTGGAATTTACTTTGATGTTTCAGCTCTAGCACAGCACCCCCCTCAGCCTCCCCAGGCCTCCTCCTCCATCCCCTGTGTCTGACTGGGTAGTTACTGCTCTGGGGCCTGGAGCACTCCCTCTCATTCCCCTGTTTGTGTATCTGAGTATCTCTATGACTTTAGATCTTCTTCATGCTTTCTCTGTCTGTTTGTCTGTTTTGTTGCCACCCCACCCCATGTTTTTTTTTTATTTGGCTCCTGTTTTGTGGCACTGTCTCAAATAAACAGGTTTGACTGCTGGTTCACAATTTTATTATTTATTATTTGTTTATGTACGTATGTACGTATTAATTTATTTATTTATTTTGAGATGGAGTCTTGCTCTGTCACCCAGGCTGGAGTACAGTGGCAAGCTCTCAGTTCACTGCAGCCTCTGCCTCCTGGGCACAAGCGATTCTACGGCGTCAGCCTCCCGAGTAGCTGGGATTACAGGCGTGTGCCATCACATCTGGCTAATTTTTGTATTATTATTATTATTATTTTTTTTTTTTTTTTTGAGATGGAGTTTCACTCTTGTTACACAGGCTGGAGTGCAATGGCGCGATCTCGGCTCAC
>NW_016107495.1:567147-595885 GCF_001604975.1 Cebus imitator
AGTTTCCCTCTTGTTACCCAGGCTGGAGTGCAATGGCACAATCTCGGCTCACCGCAACCTCCGCCTGCCGGGTTCAGGCAATTCTCCTGCCTCAGCCTCCTGAGTAGACGGGGTTTCACCATGTAGACCAGGATGGTCTCGATCTCTTGACCTCATGATCCACCTGCCTCAGCCTCCCAAAGTGCTGGGATTACAGGCGTGAGCCACCACGCCTGGCTTAATTTTTGTATTTTTAATAGAGACGGGGTTTCACCATGTTGGCCAGGCTGGTCTCGAACTCCTGACCTCAGGTGGTCTGCCTGCCTCGGCCTCCCAAAGTGCTGGGATTATAGGCATGAGCCAAAGTGCCTGGTCTATTTTTTTCTTTTTGAAACAGGGTCTCCCTCTGTTGCCCAGGCTGGAGTGCAGTGGAGCAATCTGGGCTCACTGCAACCTCCCTCTCCCAGATTTAAGTGACTCTTTCATCCGAGCTTCCTGAGTAGCCAGGACTACAGGTGATTGCCACCATACCCAGCTAATTTTAAAAATTTTCTTGCAGAGACAAGGACTCATTATATTGCCCAGGGTGAACTCAAACTCCTGGGCTTATATGATCCTCCAACCTTGACCTCTCAAACTGTTGGAATTACAGGTGTGAACCACTGTGCATGGCCTCACAATTTTTTTTTTAATGGCTAAGTAGACTTCACAATGTGTTCCCCACAGTAGGGTTGTCACTGAGGAGCAAAAAAAGTGGAAAGAGAGGGATGAGGAGGAAACTTAATATTATACAAAGCTCCTGGGAATACTGGAAAGCCCCTTTCCCAGGGGGCACTGCGAGGAGGAAAAGGGTGCAGCTGCAGAGGAAGGAACATCTGGGTCCCATAGCTTGGCAACAGGCTCTCCTTGAGAGTCACTCACCGTCACAGGCTCTCTCTGCACTGGAGATCCGGCCTTCTGGAGGCTGGCAGGGAGGGCCTGCTGGAGCAGAAAGGGCTTAGCTTTGCACCAGGCAGATGTCCTTTGGAATCCTGGTTCTGCTGCTTACAGCAGTGTGACTTCCCAGGCAAACTGTTTAACCTCTTTAAGTCCAGATAACCTCATCCATAAGAAATCAGCGACGCTACCTTACTGTGTGGAGTAGCAAGGATTAAATAATATGTTGTAAAACACCAAATAGACCCAGGCTCATAATAGGAGTTCAGAAAGTGTGATTTTCCTCCCTCCTCCTTTCATGGTAGTCTTTAATTTGCCTTTATTCTGAAGTTTGTTAAGACTGTTGGGAACTCAGCACACATTTACTCATAAAAACCAGTAGCCCTGGGCTTTGTGAGGTCTGATCCCCACTCCCTGCCTAACTCACCATTCCCATTCTCTTCCCATGACCCTCGTTCATTCATGGACTTGACTTTCAAGACATAGTGGGTTCCTCTGCTGTCTTCCAAATATCCCCTTGGATTCCCCACCCACAAGCTTTTGCTCCTTCACCCTGGAATCTCAGACTACTGCTTAGAACTGTCTATCAAATCAATATCCAGGTGAAATCCAAATTCTAGCTCTTCCTTTTCCCAATGATTTATGCAGAACGATTTCTTTCTCATCTGAATTCTTATTCTACTTATCTGACCTAGTAGTAACATGAGCTTTATAATAAAAATCACAACATAGTGCCTTTTGTGGCTGTTATTGTGGGGAGTGTAAAGTATTCTTATATTCCTCACGCTGTTCAATAACTGCTTTCTGTGGGATACATATTAATAGCTGCATTTGTTGCATGCACACTATACGCCAGGCAATGCTGTACCCTTTATATACATTTCTTCAGGTAATTTCCACGACAAGGTTAAAAGAAAGTATATGATCCCAATATTCTGGGGGGAGCTCAAGGTCAGATGGAGTCAGTCACATTCTCAAGGTCCAATAAGCAGAAACTGGAAGGAGCAAAGATCCCAACCCAGAAATGTGGGACTCCAAGTTCTGTGCTCTTTCTACTTCCCAGGAAATGGAGCCTAAGTTAACAACAGTAACAACAAACCGAAGTCAGGTACTGAGGACATATGCAACCCCGGTTTGGGTGCAATCTTTATCAATGTCCTAAACCGACAGATGACGTAGAGACAGCCGTTTCTCTGACTAGGGGAGGTAGCCCAAGAACGTTAAGAAGCAGGAGTCCAAATTTGAGGTCTACGAGACGCTGCAGAAAACATTTACAGTCACTAGAGGGCTCCCTCTCCCTTAGGCAAAAAGCGCAGCACCGCCCGCGCGCGATGGTCCCTGGACCCTGCCGCCGGGAGGCCGCTGGAAGCTCCACGCCACCTCCCTGAAGCCGGGTCCGTTTTGCCTACATCCCTGTCCCGGCAAAGCCCTGGAGAATCCGCAGGGCAGTACCCCAAGCTGGAGCAGTTTTCACAGCCACACCCCGGGCTGCGCAGTGTTGGGGAATGCTTTGAGGTTCCTCTGGGGGCTCCCTGCTCTCTGCTCACCACGCAGAGTGGATATGGGGAGGACAGAAGGAGTGCAGACTCAGTGGAGTAATCCAGAACTGCATCCCCCAAAGCCAGCCTAGCCTGGTCCAGGTCCTAAGCTCTCCAGCGAAGTATGGCAGGGCTCTGCGGGTCCTGCTCCCGGTTAGACTTTGCTGAGACGGGGAGAGGGGAACCCCTCCACTTCCGCGGAGTAGTGGACACAATTTTGTTTGAAACTATCCTGCAAAGAGAACCACCTCAGGAAGCCGTGGCTGCCAGGGGACTCCTCATCCCCACCGGATAGCGGGGGAGCCCGGGGAGGGAGGGATTCTGCAGCTGCAGGTTGGGGGGTCCTGGATGCTGCATTTTAACGCTCATCGCAACGCCTTTGGAGTGACATTAAGTGCAAAGAGGCAAATTACTAATCCAAACTATTATTACAACTGCAGAAAATAATACAGATCTACAGAAAAGGCTTGAACTCGGTAGCTAGGGAGGTGGGACAAAGAGGGATGATCCTTCCTCTCGTTTTTTAGATTTGTTGATTTCGGTAAAGTATGTATGTATTTAAACATGAAGAAACAGGTGAAGCGAATATAAATTGGGTTATGAATCATTTCCAGAGGCTTCTCTGTCTCTTGACAGAGGCCAGAAATAAAACAGGTACTGGGCCTGAGTGCTCTGCACAGGGAAGCCCCCGCGTGGCGCTGGGCAAAATTTTCTCGGTGGAGAGAATGCATTCCGGGTCCGAGACCTCACAGGGTGCAGATGCGAACTGCGGTGGCCTCAAGTGGCCGTCCACTTTGTTTGTGAGAACAGTTTTCCTATGACGCCCACCCGCCCTCTGCATCCTGCAATCCGACTAGCGTCGGACAGGGTCTCGGCGCGAACCAGGCGGCCTCGGTGGAGTCCCGTGGCGGAGGGCAGTGCATCCGCCGCATTGTTTCAGTCCCTCCGGTGGGATCCAGCTGGGGGAGGGGAGACAGGGTGTCCTCCGGAGCCGCTCCCTGACCCTCCCGGGGGACCAGTGCCTCGGCACATCCGGGCTTCGTGAAATGCCCTGAGTCGCCATGGAAACCCGCGGGAACGCGGACCCTGGCGCTAGGGGGGTCAGAGAGTTCTCCGGCCGCGCCCTCCGACCGCTCTCGGACCCCGGCCCTGCCGCAGAGTCTGCCGGGAGTTGTAGTCCCCAGGAGGCGGCCGCGCGCGGCGCCGAGGATGCGGGCGCCTCCTGTCCCCGCTTCCTCTCAACCTGCTAGCTGAGGTGGGGAGCGGCGGGAGGAGCCGGCTGCGCGGTGATTGGCGGAGGCCGCTCCCAGCCCCCACCCGCGCCCCTCCCCCGCTCACCACTCCGGACTCCCGAGCTGGGCGCGCTGAGGCGGCCCCCGAGCGAGCGAGCGTGCAGCCGCCGCCGCCGCCGCCCCGAGCACCCGCAGCTCCGGCGCCGAGGCGAGACGGAGACCGACAGAGCCACGGGCCCTCGCGGCCGCAGCATCCCGGAGGAGTGGGTGATGGCAGGGGGGTCGGTGGGCTTACCCCCCCGGGCTAGGACATCCTCCTCTCCCCCTTCTGTTTCTCCGTGAGGCTCACAAAAGGGTGGGGAGCTGGGTGCACCTGAGGCCCGGCCGCAGGGGACGCGACGGGAGGTGTGGTTTGGGGTTGGGAGGTGGCCTTCGGGGCTACGCCGGAGCGTTCTTGGGGTCCTCTTTGTACCCCCACAGAGCGCCGTGCTGGACCTTGCTCACAGTAGGCGTTTAATGTGTGTGCTCGCGGGGTTGGGGAGTACTCGGGTGAGGAGGCAGCTCGGCCGAGGGATTTCGCGCCTAGCACGTAGTGGGCCGCCCCCCTCGCTGGGCGCGGTGCAGTGGACCGCTGGAGGGCTGGGCGGGGGCGGCTCTGGCCGGGGGCGGCTCTGGCCGGGGGCCAGTCCTGCCGGTCCCAGGATCCGCACCGTCCCCGGTCCCACACACCACCCAGATACACACCCTCGGTCCTTCTCGCCCCCGGGTTGCGATCTGCCCAGCCTGGACCTGACCCGGCGGTCTGTTCCACCTGCCCGGCTGACGGAGCAGACGCCTCCAGAGGACTCGTCCGCCGCCTCCGAGCCACCCTCCCGAGCCACAAAGGCCTCCTGAGGCTGCCCAGCCTGGAGCAGGTGCCGAGCTGGGTCCCTCGGCCGGAGCCCAGCGCGGGAGCCCGCCTCGCAGCATCGATCTCGGCGGGCACGGACGTCGACGCCCCGGGCCTGGGGACCGGGCTGGAGTAGGAGCTGGAGAGGCCGAGAGAGGGCGAGGGGAGGCCTGGGTTGAGGAAAGATGGGGATGAAGAAGGCTGGGGAGCTGGGTGGGGACAGGTAGTGGGTCTGGGGGAGCAGGGAGTGGGAACTAGGGTTTGAGGAGGAAAGAGAAGGGGCAGGGGCGGGTCCGAAGAGCGAGGGATGGAGTTCAGTGCAGGTGGCCCCGGGCGAGGCTGAGTCTGCTGAAGAATGGGGAGGGGAGGAGGGATGCCGGCGGGTGGAGACCGCCTGGGTTTGAGGAGGGAGGACGGGAGGGAGGAGGAGACCCGCGCTGTGCGGGGGAGGGGGCCTCCTGGGAAGGGGGGGCTCTTGACGAGGGAGCAGCAGGCAGTTGAGAGGCGGTCTCGGGCCAGAAGACCCCCAGTACCAGGCTCTGGGCCCGGCGGCCCAGGTGGCTGGCTGGGCGTGGCCCTGGGACCCGGTCTGGGGACCCAGGATAGTGGTGGATCCGGGACCGGGCTGGGCTGGCCCTGTGAGCAGCTTTGTCTCCAGGCTTGAAACCAGCTGGTAGCGACCCGTTCAGGGTTTTGTGATCTTACACGGCGCCCTCGGCACGCCCTTTTCTCGAGGAGCTCAAAGGCTTTGCCCAGCGGCAGGTGCTGCCAGGGAGGCAGCAGACGGGACATCTCCCTTCGGGGAGACCCGGAGAACAATAGCCGACCCTGGTGTCCTCCCCACAACGAACCAGGGTCCCCCAGGACGCAGGGTGCGTTTTCTGGTACCGGCAATATTCCTTGCGGAACCTCCAGGCACGTGCTGTCTTTGGGGTTGTGTGGGGGCCCGACCCCGTCAGGAATCCCGAGTGGGAGGCACTCCCCCCGCCTGGCGCCTGTAGACAGCCCCTCCCGGCTTGGTGCTTTCTAGTGCAGCGCCGCCTGCCCAGCGCTGTCCACCTGCAGCCGAGACGCGGCGTGGTTATCGGCGCAGAGCTGCTGGGCGGCGACGCAGGGGCCAGAGGCTGGAGGTCGCCTCGGTGCAGCGCGGGTTCCCAGAGCAGCGGCTTTGTCTGCGGAGGCGGTCCGAGTCCGAGTGTGCTTTCCTAGGGGGAGCTGTAAGGGCTGGTGCGGATTGTGGTGAAATTGCAGAGAAGAGGGTAGAAATGACCCGCCAAGGGTGCGGCTCTCGGTTTCTGAGCCGCTGCTAGGGGACCAGTGCTTTCCTTTGCCAGTGACCACACCCAAACCAGTGCATCTTTTGCAGACTTCGCCCATATTGTCTGCTGACCTAAGACTGGGGTGGCTCTGTGATAGGCGGTGGCTGCTTGCCCATGGGAAAGCCTAAAACAGGCTTTCAGCAGACTCCATGCGCTCAGCCTCTTGCCAGCTGCCTAAACACCTTGCAAGTCAGCGCTGCAGCGCCTTGTCATGTGAAGTGAGTGACAGCCAAAGACAGAATTCTATGTTGCACTGTTGCTTTGATAATTGGTTAGCAGACAAGTTAAAGGTAAATCTTTAGCATAAAGTTATTTTAAATTGCCGTTCATTAAAAAAAAAAAAAAAAAGGCAGGAGCGTTTTTTGCTCCCAGACTAGGCAATACTTGGCATTGTGGAACTAGATGCCGCTTACATTTGCAACTAAGTTAACTGAGAGCCTCTTGGCTCTCTTAACCAGCCTTGAAACCTCAGGATTTTCTTTCTTAACCAGGTTGGTGCATAAGGTGAAACTGTGCTGTGGCTGTTGGCTCTTACCCAGGACAGATGATAGCTTCCATGGTGAAGGCCTCTTGTCTGGGTGCCCTGTCTGGCCATAGGGAGTCAGCAGTAGGCTATGTCTTGCTGGTTTTAAAGGACGGTGTTTTGAGGAGGTGCCTCGCAGAATTTACAAAACTGGTCTGGAAGGACTAGCTGGAACATTGCTTGTTGCTGGTTTTTAACTATATTTTAACCAAATTATATATGCATATATTAATATGTATATACACATGTACACACATATGCACATACTATATTTTAATTAAATTATATATGTGTGTGTTTATGTATACGCACACACATATATACATTCAGAGAACACAAAAACTAGGAATCTCAATATTGGAAACCCAGAAATCTGACAGTGAAGGTTTTTTTCTTGTGAGAGAGCTCTCAATGGGAAATGTTTTCATGTTATTACCCAGAGGGAACAGTTTCAGGAGGGAGTGTTTTGTTGGCTTATTCTTTTTTGTAATAATTTCATAGATTTTTAAAAGGATGTAATCCTCTTAAAGCACTCTGTGAACATCCATCCCAATCTGTTCCTCAGGGCAGGGAATCCATAGATGAAGAATGTTGGTATGACCAGCCCATTTTTACAGGCAAGATGGAGAGAAGGCAACTTCCCTCTCCTATCTTCTGCTGGTGCTGCTCCAGTAAAATACCTGGAAGACAGGACCCAGCAAGGGGAGAGGCAGGTGGCCCCAGAGAAGGACTTTATGTCCCCAGAATTCCAGGGTGCCCTTCTTGAGCTTGGGGACCTCAGCTAGGTACACAAAGATGTTCATGGGACATGAAGACCTGGCTGTTGTCAGCATAGCCTCTCTAGGTGCAAACATTAGCAGGAGCGTTGCATTATTCTCAATGCTTCTATCTCTGGAAAGAGTTCCACAGCAAGGGAAGTTTACACAGTTGGCCAAAATCAGGTCTCAGGACTTGGTGTAAACTTCATTTCTGGCACTTCCACATCTCATAGATATCTGAGAAATCCCCCCTCCTTTTTTTTTTTTTTTTTTTTTTTTTTTGGAGACAGAATCTCACTCTGTCACCAGGCACCAGGCTGGAGTGCAGTGGTGTGACCTCGGCTCACTGCAACCGCCTCCTGGGTTCAAGTAATTCTCCTGCCTCAACCTCCAAGTAGCTGGGATTACAGGCATGTGCCATCACGCCTGGCTAATTTTTTATTTTTAGTAGAGACGGAGTTTCTCCACGTTGGTCAGGCTGTCTCAAAATCCCGACCTCAGATAATCCGCCTGCCTCAGCCTCCCAAAGTGCTGGGATTACAGGTGTGAGCCACTGTGCCCAGCCTCCCCTTCTTAATAGCTCCCCTGACCCAGGGTTCTGTATGATCCTGCATTAGCTCCAAGGGACTGTAAGCCAAAGGACAGCATGACTATAGGCAGGTCTCTGGGGTAAAAGCAAATTGTTCACTTCACGTTCCTAGGGCATAGAAAAATATTGAGAGCCAGAGAAGTTGGACAGGAGTATCTGAGACCTAGTCTATCTTCCTGATAGGAAAATTTACCAGTTTCTGATAGAATATGATCCTGTTTATCTTTTTTGTTCTCTGAGGTATAAGAAGATATTCCAGAAAAGTCGTCTAAGACTTAGTTCACAGGAATCCTGTAGAACAGAATATCTTTATCAATGTGAAGTCCTATAGGGAAAATTCGGTGTAATATGGGAGCAAACGAGAATAAATGTGTTTTATCAGTTTTCAAGTAAGCAGGTGTTTGATTTCATTGCACTGCTACTGGATAAATGAGAAATAATTTCAAAATCACTTTGCCTTACTTTTTTTATACGAAGATGAAAGTTTGAAATACCATAGCATGAATCTTTTGTGAGCTTTGATATTTATGTATAAAAGTGGGCACAAATTATACACTTGAACAAAAGATATTCAGGGAGGAACATGGTGTATGATTGCTTCTACTTCAGTCTTTGAAACTTGTTTCATTTAAAATAAGTTGATTTAACCATTGATTGAACTCGAGCTTGCCAAGCACTCCCATCAATCACAGCCCCGTTTTGTACTTGTTCCCTCGCCTTCCTCCTCCCTCTTCACAATCCAGGCTCAGAGGTAGTATGCACATGAGGGAGAGCCTGAAAGCCTGGGTTCAGATTTCACCTTGGCCACTTTCTGTTTATCTGTGCAATGAAGATGGTTGTATTAGTTTGGTGCAGAAGTAATTGCTGTTTTTGCCATTACTTTTTGTTGTTGTTGTTGTTGTTGTTGTTGTTGTTGTTGAGATGGAGTCTCACTCTGTCACCCAGGCTGGAGTGCAGTGGCACGATCTTGGCTCATTGCAACCTCTGCCTCCCAGGTTCAAGCAATTCTTCTGCCTCAGCCTCCCGAATAGCTGGGACTACAGGCACGTGCCACCACGACCAGCTAATTTTCGTATTTTTAGTAGAGAGGAGTTTCACCATATTGGTAAGGCTGGTCTTGCACTCCTGACCTCATAAGCCACCGCGCCCGCCCTTGCCATTACTTTTAATGACAAAAACTGCAGTGATGTCTGCACCAACCTAACAGTGTCTACCTCCGGGGTTGTTCTGAGGTTTACATGAGTTAATGTTTAGCCCTAAGAGCAGTGTCTGGCATCTAGTAACTGTACAGTAAAAGTTATCATCACCATCAGCAGTATCATTATATTCTCCCCCTAAAATGTGTGTCCACAAAAACAACACTTTGATTCCTCTTTTAATCTTTCATCCCAAGGGGCCATGGCAAGTTGCTGTAGGGATTAACAGTGGGAACAGACGGAATGATTAGGACCCCTTGCTAAAACTCCCACCCTTGCAAATAGTAGAAATAGCTCTGTGTGGAGTCTGTTTCCTGGCAGCCTCTTTAAGCTCAGCTGTTTTTAGCAGCTGAGCACTTGGAGAATTAAGAGTGTTCCAGAAGTGCTGTGACCTCAGCTTTGCTGCATCTTTCCTTTGAGTGGGGTTAGGCTGGCGTGCCTGATGAGGAGCTGTTGTCCCAAAGCTGTTTAGTTTTTGTTGTGGGAAAGAGTCACCATGTTTGGTTGATGGCAAATTGTTAGGAATAAAGATAGCTCAGGTTTTCCAGATAAGAAATACAGAATTTTGTGCAACTTGGAACCATAGAATTATTCTGTGCCAGGGATGTTTCTGATTCCTACACATTAGGTTACTGTTATCATCCCAATTTTACAAATTAGGCAACAAAGGTAAAACGGACACCCAGATGGGGACGTGGCAGAGCCCGGCTTTGAACCCAAGGGGCTTTATTACCATCTGTGTCAGTCCAGGATAACTGGAGTTCTCCAGAAAAAAGCAGAAAATCAGTTCTCCAGAAAAACAAAACCAATAGGATTGGTTTATGCAGTTGGAGAGGCTGGCAAGTCCCATATCTGCAGGGAAGGCTGGCAGACTGGAAACTCTAGGCAGGAGCTCGTGGTTCACATTTTACCTAGAATTTCTTCTTTCTCAGGGAAAACTCAGTTTTTCTTTTAAGCCTTTTGACTAATCATATGAGGCTCACCCACACTATCAAGGAAAATCTCTTTTCCTTAAAGTCAACCATCTAGCCTGGGCATCATAGAGAAACTCCATCTCTACAAAAGTTTAAAAAAAAAATTAGCCAGGCACGGTGGCACATGTCTCTGGTCCTAGCTACTTGAGAGGGTGACGTCAGAGGATTGCTTGGGCCTTGGAGGTCAAGGCTGCAGTAAGCTGTGATTACACCACTGCACTTCAGCCTGGGCAAAAGAGCAAGACTCTATCTCAGAAATTTAAAAATTTAAGAAGAATGTAGTCAACTGATTGTAGATGTTAACCACATCCACAAAATACCTTCACAGTAACACTTAGATGAATCTTTTATTGGATAACAGTACTATAGCCTAGCAAAGTTGACACAAAGAACTAACCAGGCCAGGCACGGTAGCTCATGCCTGTAATCCCAGCACTTTGGGAGGTCGAGGCAGGAGGATCACTTGAGGTCAGGAGTTCGACACCAGCCTGGCCAATATGGTAAAACCTTGTCTCTACTTAAAATACAAAAATTAGCCAGGCATAGTGGTACACACGCGTAGACCCAGCTACTCAGGAGACTGAAGCACAGGAATCACTTAATCACTTGAACCCGGGAGGTGGAGGTTGCAGTGAGCTGAGATCGCACCATTGCACTCCAGCCTGGGCGACAGAATGAGACTGTCTCAAAAACACAAAAAAAAAAAAGAAAGAAAGAAACCCTAACCATAACAGGATCCATGCTTTTAAACACTACCAAGAACCTTATGAGTTGGGTGTGAGAGTCACAGTAAACTAAATAATTTAGCAAGATGCTATCCCATTACAAAATGGTACACCTTACCTTGTTTAAAACAGAATTCAGATCTCTTTTCTCTTCAATGTGGCTTCTAGCCCAAAATATTGCTCAGAGTAAGCATTCAACGGATAATATTGAAAGAATGACTGACTGAATGGTTTTGATGATATGTTACAGGATTTTCCAGCTACTGAGACTCTGGTGCCCCATTTAAATTTTTTTATTTTACTTTTCTTTTATTATTATTATTTTATTTTATTTTTTGAGACACAGTCTCACTCTGTCATCCAGGCTGGAGTGCAGTGGTGTTATCTTGGCTCACTGCAACCTATGCCTCCCAGGTTCAAGTGATTCTCCTGCTTCAGCCTCCCAAGCAGTTGGGATTACAGGCATGCACCACCGTGCCCTGCTAATTTTTGTATTTTTAGTAGAGACAGAGTTTCACCATGTTGGCCAGGCTGTCTCAAACTCTTGGCCTCAGGTGATCTGCCGGCCTCTACCTCCCAAAGTGCTAGGATTACAGGCATGCGCCACCGTGCCTAGCCTCCCTTTTAAATTAAAAATCGTCTGGCCCAAGTAAGGTTGAGGTTTTGTGAATGACTAGATTCTCTTGGGAAAAAAGGAGAATTTTTGCATTCTGAATTGTGCATGTGTCACTCCCCACTACCTAACATCTGTCCACTTTCCTTGGCTCAGCAAAGGGTTTGGGGTCTGTTGCTGCCTGGACTCCCTGTGAATGTGTGTCTCCCATACATTAGTAGTGCCCGGTACTCAATCACACCATCTTTGTGTCCCTCCAGTGTCCATTAGGCTGCCCTTTGTTGATTTCAAATCTGCCATGGGCTGGCTCGAATTTCTTAGGCCTTGGGTCTTTATTCTCCCTCCTTTTGTCTAGTCCTGTCCTTCCCTTTGTCCTTCTGCAGAGCAAGATCCACTATTGATACAGAAGTCACCTCCTTTCTCATTTTTTACTTCGGATTTCTGACCTTGTAGATTGATATGTTTGTTCTGTTATAAAATTCAAAAACAACCCCCAATTTTTTTCATTTAATGTCTTTTTGCTCCTGTTTCCAGCATATGTGAAACACTTTCAACCTTAATGAAGTTACTTAAATTTTTAATTTTGCTGTATTGTCAAGCAGCAATACACATACATGAAACAGTCACTTTTGGGGGTACAGTGGCTGAGGGTGCATTTTTTAAAAAACTTTTTAGTGAAGTGTAACAGATAAACAGAGAAGTGTACAAACCATAAGTGGGTAGCTTGATGAAACATGCCCATGTAATCTGCACCAAATTAAGAAACAGAAGATTGGAGTCTCTGAGCCTACTATGGCTCAGAGGGCTGCCTGATTCAAATTCTTATTATTAAAAAAAAAAAAAAGAAAGAAACAAAATTATCAATACTCAGAGTCTCTAGTTTCTTAGTATTCTTCCTCCATATCCTGACTCCTTACACATAGATCAATCAGCTTTCCCTATTTTTGAACTTTTTACAAATGGAATCATGTAGTCCATATTCTCTTGACAGTGGCTTCTTGTGCTCAGGGTTATATGAGATTTCTCCTACTGTTGTATTTAATTTGCTCATTTTCATTGCTGTATAGCATCCCATTGTATGCATGTACCAAATGTGTCAGTTTTGTTGCTAATGGTATTTGGATTGAACATTCTAATAGGTGTCTTAGTGAACATATGTACCCCTGACCCAGTTTCACTCCTAGGTATGTAATAGGCACATATATATATATATATATATAATAGGTGTATATATATACCTAGGAGTGAAATTACTGGGTTAGGGGTACATATGTGTTCTGTTTTAGTAAATTGTGCCAAACACTAAGATTAATGGTGAAATTAAAAAAAAAAAAATCCTCTGAGGTATGCAATGCAGTGATTAAACCAAAATCCTAAAGACTGGCCCAATATTACGGTTTGATCAGAGGTTGGCTTCCAACTCTTATTCTTCAGTGAAAAGTAGAACTTTAAGCTTTATCTCTGACTCCATAGTAATCTATCAGTTAAAAAATTATATATACAATATATGCATATATATTATATATATATTACATTAGTTTTCAAGAATTGTTCATAAACAACCAGTTGATTGGCTGAAATGAACACTTTTAAACTAAACAGTGTACATCTACCTTAGTCTTGGCTACAGCAGTTTTCTTAACTCATGTTTCTTAAGGAAAAGATAAAAATTAGATTATAAATGCAACATTGGTCCAAAGATCATTCCAGAGATGTCCTGACAGCCTCGGGCAAGATTAACAAGTGGTTTTTATTGTTAACTAATTTATATTTATTATATTGGGTCAAATAGTGATTTTGAATTGTGTAATTTCTGTGGCTTATAAAAAGTCCCAGCTGGGCGTGGTGGCTTACGCCTGTAATCCCAACACTTTGTGGAGCCGAGGTGGACATATCACCTTAGGTCAGGAGTTCGAGACCAGCCTGGCCAACATATAATGAAACTCTGTCTCTACTAAAAAATACAAAAATTAGCTGGGCATGATGGCACACACCTGTAGTCCCAGCTACTTGGGAAGCTGAGGCAGGAGAATCGCTTGAACTCAGGAGGTGGATGTTGCAGTGAGCTGAGATCACTCCACTGCCCTCCAGCCTGGGTGACACAGCAAGACTCTCTCTCTCAAAAAAAAAAAAAAAAATGTCCAGCTTGGAATCACAGAGTTGAGATTTCTTACTAGGGAATAGAATTATGACATTTATCTTATTTTTGGTAGGTTTCTGAAAAGATCTGAAATAGACATGATTTTTTTTACAGTTGGATTATAATGGAAAGAACCTCTGCAACTAAAAAGGTGAAGCACAAAGATATGAGCACTAACCTTCAGGCTGTTGCATCTCATATCCAAGGCCTGTATCATCATGTGGCCCAGGAGAGATGGCAGTGATGGTCATGGCCAGTGTGGGTAAAAGACAATAGTTTAGGCATAATTATAGGATGGTAGTAATGAAACATGAGCAGCCAAAGGAGCCTGCCAAGGCAGTCATGAAATCCTAACTTGACTGGTTTTTCCCTGTGAGATCCATTCACAGCACAAATTATTCCTGAGAAATTTTTTTTTTAGCATGTGGCCTGCCATGTTTGGTATGTATCTTTATACAAACAAGTGAATGAGATCAGACTTAACATACCTTTAAAACCTAAACTAACTGCTTAAACTCTGAGTCCCTTAAGCACTTAGAGAGTTCATATTTCATATCTTTTATAATATAGGATGTAATTTTTTTTTGAGACCAAGGTCTCGCTGTCATCCAGGCTGGATTACAGTGGCACAATTGGGGGCTCACTGCAGCCTCAATATCCCAGGCTCAAGCAATCCTCTCACCTCACCCTCCCAAGTAGCTGGGACCACAGGTACAGGTGCATGCCATGCCACCACACCAGCTAATTTTTTTTTTTTTTGTAGAGATAGGGTCTCCCTGTATTGCCCAGGCTGGTCTTGAACTGCTGGCTAAAGCAATCCTCCCTCCTTGGCCTTCTAAAGTGCTGGGATTACAGATGTCCGCTACCACACCTGGCCTAATTTTGTACTTTAAAACATATAAATCTAATACTCCAATATTTAATCAATTATAAACCACCCATAGAAAATTTTGCTTGTCTAGCTAATGTAATTTTGGCTGATTCCATTCAAGCCTTTGTCTATATGTTTACATATATTTTTACAGAGTTGTTAGCACAGCATGGAAATTATTTGATATTCTGTTCTTTCATCAAAACTTTTCCATGTCTCTACCTGATCTACAAATGGAAGGTTTTAAGTGACAGTCTTCAGTTTCATTGGAATGTACTAGATTCCATTTTTTTTTTTTGAGACGGATTTTCGCTCTTGTTACCCAGGCTGGAGTGCAATGGCGCGATCTCGGCTCATCGCAACCTCCGCCTCCTGGGTTCAGGCAATTCTCCTGCCTCAGCCTCCTGAGTAGCTGGGATTACAGGCATGCACCACCATGCCCAGCTAATTTTTGGATATTTTTAGTAGAGACAGGGTTTCACCATGTTGACCAGGATGGTCTCGATCTCTTGACCTCGTGATCCACCCGCCTCGGACTCCCAAAGTGCTGGGATTACAGGCTTGAGCCACCGCGCCTGGCCTAGATTCCATTTTTAAAATCCATTTTGTTTTTATACGTTATTAGATTCTATTTACACATTTACTGATTGATGAACATTAAAGTTATATCCAAGTTTTTAATTATTTTAGATAACACAACCATAAAACAATTCATATTGTTGTGAACATCACATACATTCTTTTCATACCTAGCTGATAGTATGTTTTTGAGAATAGAGATTGTGTTTTTTAACAAATGTTTTTGGTGTAGGGGGTACAATTCTATCCATAGTACCTGATAGTTTTCACATTAAGAGAAGTGTATAAATACATGTTAATTCCTTTATTTCAGGACCAACTTCACAAAGTTTCCTGATCAGCAAATACTTTTCTAATAGCCTTAGTTGGCAAGTTGGTCATTGAAGAATTTGTGTGAAAGTAGGAATAAAATTGTGTGAGATAATCAGTCATTAACAGGAATAATTTGGAGGATGAAAGATTCCAAGTGAAGCTGATTTTTATCAATTAATTCTATAAAATTGTGCGGTCTCAGTACCAGATAGCATCTGAAGTTGGCCGTTATGACAGAAATTAAATGGTCTCAATGTTGCAGAGAAATTATTCAATTATGAGGCACACCCATTGCTAAGTTCTGAATATCTAGGAACAGAGTGCAAATAGCAAGACATGAAAATGAATGTTAGTGCTGCCTGGCAAGGGAGAGAGAGATTTACTGTCCGATAACTGTGCCCTTCACTTGCCTTGAGCTGTTGTTTGAGATGGGCTTGAACCTCCTCTCAGAAATGCACCTATTTCCTGAGTGCCTGCAACGGGCAGTGCAATTTCCAGGAAGGAGCTAGCGCATGGGAGGCAGTTAGGTTTGGAATCCTCACTGCTACTTTCTAGGCATGAGAGACTTGGGCAAAGTCATTTTATCTCCCCAAGCCTGTTTCCTTGTGAGTTAAAAAGATGTTAATATTGACCTCACAGGCTTCTAGAGGACTAAAGTGATTGTGTGCATTGAGTCTGGTGGGCATGTGGTAAGCATTAAGTGGAGCTGATGGTATTGTCTAGATGCTAAGGTAGGTGCTTTGCAATATACAAAGGTATATAGGCTGGGCGCTGTGGCTCACGCCTGTAATTCCAGCACTTTGGGAGGCCGAGGCAGGTAAATCACAAGGTCAAGAGATCAAGACCGTCCTGGCCAACACGGTGAAACCCCGTCTCTACTACAAATACAAAAATTAGCTGGGTGTGGTGGCATGCGCCTGTAGTCCCAGCTACTCGGGAGGCTGAGGCAGGAGAATCGCTTGAACCCGGGAGGTGGAGGTTGCAGTGAGCTGAGATCGCGCAACTGCACTCCAGTCTGGCGACAGAGCAAGACTCTGTCTCAAACAAACAAACAAAGGCATATAAAAACTATCAAAGGGACATACTGTCAAATGGAAATAGGCAGGACAATATGACAATTGGAGAATGTAAACTGCCTTACATAAGGAGTTTAGCAAAATGTCTCTCCCTTCCTGTATCTGTCAGATGAGAAGATGCAGACTGGGTGCTGTCCTGACTACTTTATGTCCTGTGACAGACACCCTGTGTTGCTGAGCTGTCACAATTCTTTATTGGTGAAAACTGGCAGATTTGCAGTTTGACACTATCTATCAAAATTAAAACTGCACATTCCTTTTAACCCGGCAGTACCACTGCTAGCATATCTTTTTTCCTAAAGATATACAAGCACATGTCCTTGATGAGAAATACAAAGGGCTATTATTGCAGCATTACTTGTACTAGCAAAAAATTAGACATGACCTACCATTGGAGAATGAATGAAATGCATTATGACACAACCTTACAAAGGACTACCATAAAGCCATTACAAAGACTAAGGCAAGTATTTCTGTTCTAATGTAGAACAACATCCAATATATATCATTGAATGGGAAGAAAACAGTGCAGAACAATATTTAATGTGTGCCATCCTTTCTGTAATACAGTATGTCATGTGAAATATATACATATATGCTTAAATATGCGTAGACTGTCCATGGAAGGAAACACAACAAAGCCTACAATGGTGTTTGTCTCTGGAGGGGTGAGGGAGGAGCTGGGAAAATTCACAATTTACACGGTTTTAAATGTTTATCATGTGTATGTTTTCCTTGTCTAAACAATAATAATAATTTGGCACCCTTGGCTGGCTCTGGCTCACCCTGTCAGAGACTCAAGAAGACTTGAGAAGGGTGAAGTTCTTGGGCCCATGTGGATGGCTTATGTTCTCAAATAGACCCCCAGATGCAGGCCTCCGAAATAAGACACAAGCATGCAGAGTTGAGCTTTCAGGCTTACTGAACAGACAGACCGTGTTTTTTTGACTGCCCATTCAAACAAGAAACACTCTGGGATCAGGAAAGTTGGAATGACCCATTATTGCTGACTATCAAATAGCATTTCCAATATTTCCCCTTTGAATCTTTTTTATTCAGAGGAAAACTTGGTTGGATCTGTAGGACACAGAAGATGAGAAGCACTAACTGGGCATTGTGAACCTTCCCACAGTAATGTGTATGTCTGCTTATCCCTTCATCCCTTCCTCCAGGCAGCAAGCACTTAGTGAACACCTGCAGTGGGCCAGGTGTCATCACAGGATATTGGGGCTAAAAGAACTTTAGACGACATTTAGTCATTTCACAGAGGAGGAACTCGCAGGGCACTTCAGCTTCCAGTGAGTGGTATCAGTGCAGAGAGAATGTCTGGTGATTTTTGCCCTCTTTGGTCTCAGATGATGGGTTAGAAGGACTCTGGATGCTCCTATAGAGTTGGCTTCCTCATGTAGAGTGTTCATTTCATTTTGCCTTGTGTTTCAGTTACTTGTGGACATATTTTCTCTCTAAGGACGTGAAAACTGATTCATGCCACTCCCCCACCCCCAACCATGATCTCTAACTCCTGGTGTTTACACTCTTGGGTGAGTAGGGGCAGGACCTGTGACCTGCTTCTAACTAATAGGATACAGCAGAGGTGATGGGAATGTCCTTTGTCTTATTATGTTATATAATAACTTACCTTGCTAGCAAACTCCCTTTGGAAACTCTTTTTGCTTGATGAACTAAGTGGCTATTTTGGGAAAGCCTGCTTGGCGAGAAATTGGTAGCTTCTAGGAGCTGAGGGTGGCCTCTAGCTGAGGGCCTGCAACCACGTGGAAATGAATTCTGCCAACAATGTGAGTGAGTGTGGAAGGAAGTTCTTCCCCAGGCAAGTCTCCAGATGAGAACACAGCTCATCCAGCATGTTGATTGCAGCCTTGTGAGGCTCTAAGCAGAGGACCCAGGGCTCCTGACCCACAGAGTGTGAGGAAATAAGCTTGTGTTGCTTTATGACACTAAATTTGTGATAATTTGTTACACAGCATAGAAAACTAATACAGGGTTCTCTTTTGGCGCTTGGCACAAGGCCTCTCAGCAAGTTGGTTATCAGTGAAGGTGTTGAGCTGAATTTATTTCTCTTTCTTTTCGTGAATGTATGTCACAATAAATTCCTGAAATGCTCTCACTTGGGTGGTCATATAATTTATATTTCAAAGCAGAGCACTTTGGAGAGTGATTATTATTTGCTATTAATAATCTACTTAGGTCTATAGGAATAAACTAGGTCTATGCCAGGCATACTGGGAGGCATGGTCCCCCAAGCTATGATAATCTCATCATTTATCATCCATGTTTTCCTGGCTCATTTTGCCTCTGAAGGCATTGCATATCTGTTAATTATTTTTCTTCTGGGTCTGCACTTTTCCTTCCCCCTTCCCATCCCTACCTGTTCCCTGGCTTCTGCCTGGATGTTGGCAGACGGCCACTGTGTGCCTGACTGTGACAAGGCTGGTGGAAGTCACCTGGATGGCAAGCACATCCAGCCTCTGTGTAGAGGACCAGCAGAGTGGGGGAGCTGTGTTGCCCAAGTTGGTGGGAAGGGAGGCTGGGACAGAGCTGTGCAGAGGAATTTACCGGAAGCAGGTGTAGGAGTCATCAACACCCCATTACATGGCCCTTTTCAATGTGTACAGCCTATTCCAGAAGCTGTTTCTGCCTGCCTCTGATGTTTTTTTGTTGGGTTTTGTTCGGGTGGAGGAGAGGGGACTTGTTGAGGTGCCCTCTCCTTGGAATCCCCTTTTTGGAATAGACCCTGTAGCATCTGACACATGCACTCTGAAGGCCTCTCTCCAACACAGGGGGAGGAGTGGCTCCCCATCCCCCACCACCCGCCTCCAAAATTATCTTCCTTACAAACCATATGAGGAGCCCAACCCCTTCCCACACATCACCAGAATGTCCCTTCACTTTTTCACTGAGCCAGCCACTTGCATTGCCTCCGGCCTATCCCTTCCTCCAGTGTTCAGCTGTGTGGAACCGTCCCCCCTGGCACTTGGCCACAGCTGTGACATGGGCTTCAGGCTGTTGGCAGCCTCCCCCTTTACACAGGTTCAGTTTCAGCTGCTGACCAGGAATGCGGGACAGTCTTAACCTGCCCCCCAGGCCTGTACCTGTTTTCTTGACTTGTGGACCATGCTGGAGCTTCCATTCCTTTCCTATCACTGCTTCTCAAACCTTGCCCGGAATGGTAAAGGAAAAGGAGCTCATACCTCTGGGAGCTTGTGAGCTTGGCCTGCAGCACCCTGGTACAAGTTGGAAATACCCTTGAAGCATGTTTGAACAGCTTTATTGAGATGCAACTTTCGTACCATAGAGTTCACCCGTACTAAGTGTGCAATGCAATGGTTTCTAGTGTGTTCACAGAGTTGTGTAGTCATCACCATAGTCTAATTTTAGAACATTTTCACCACCCCAAAAGAAACCCCATATCCATTAGCAGCCACTCCCCGTTTCTTCCACTACTATCTCTTCCCCAACCCTCTAGCCCCTGGCAACCACTAATCTACTTACTGTCCCTATGGTTTTGCTGATTCTAAACATTTCATATAAATATAATCATACAATTTGTGGCCTTTGGTGATTGTTGAAGCCACATTTTTTAATCTTAAGAAAATTGATGCACTGTCTGCACTCTAGTTCACAGTATACCCTTTTTGTTTTAATAGATACAAGGAATTTCAGAAATCACACATAGTTAGACCAGGCGGTGTGGCTCACACCTGTAATCACAGCATTTTGAGAGGCCAAGGTAGGTGGATCATTAAGAGCCCAGGAGTTGGAGACCAGCCTGGGCAACAGGACAAAACCCCATCTCTACCAAAAAAAAATTACAAAAATTAGCCAGGTGCAATGGTGCACGCCTTTAGTCCCAGCTGCTTGGGAGGCTGAGGTGGAAGTTTCAGTGGGCTGAGATCATGCCACTGCACTCCAGTCTGGGCAATAGAGCCAGACCCTGTCTCATAAAAGAAAAGAAATGACACACAGTTTAAATGTTTAGCACCACAAAAGGGCTCCAGGAAGAAGTGCCTTACTCATGCCACACCCCTTGGGACCCAGTCTGAAAGGGGTGGGCCTCAACAATACTGATAGCATCCAGTTGGCTTTCCATCTAGAGCAGGTGCAGATCCCAAAGTAGGATTATTTTGAGTAGATGATGGGAAAGGTGGGGAAGATGATTAACATTCTCTGAGCATCTGCCACTAGCCAAGCACCATCTAAGTACCATAGAAAGCAAAAGGTGGATGGAGGTGCTGGCCTTGAAGAAGTATCACTCTCTGGGTGCAGATTGTGCAACTGTCAGTAAAGTGATAGAGAATGACTAATGTGAACCATCCTGGCCATTGGGATGCAGCAGAGGTCTTCACTGGTGAGGTGATAGGCTGGATTTGGGAAGATGATGCCAGGCAGAGGGATGAGTGTGAAGCTGCAGGAAGGGCCAAGCCCTTGGAGAGGAACCTGCATGGCTGGCCTGTGGGAGCAGGGAAGCTTGGGCAGCAGGGGAGAAGGGGACAGACTCCCAAGGTGGCTGAGGGCAACTGAACACATCCCTACTCCCCCATTTCCACCTCTTCCTGGCTCTTCACCTTTGGGGTCTATTTGCTGAGGGGAGTCCAAGGATGCTGGCTGAAGGAGGGGGCCCAAGAGGGTGGTAAATTAGGAGACCTTGTCTTCGTCTACATCCATTCACACAGACCCCTCATTGCCCTGAGCCTCCAGACCACCCTCAGCAATTTTTCTTTCCTAATGAAAATCAGTGGCAATACAATGATGGGTTTTGAAAATATATTTAGCTTAGTCTCTGTATATATTTAAATAAGAAAACGGTGTGCATAAATGTAATGTGTTTTTCTCTCCTTTTGATTTTGTATTAAAATAACATCTCTTGTTCCTCCTTTCTTTGGGAACCTTTGTTCACATCCTTCATGTTCCAAAAAGCCAACAAATAGCACAGAAAACATGGTCTTTCCTCCTAACTGTAGAGTCCTCTGTTCTTTGTTAAGATATGGAGATAGGTTTTTGTGTTCATTTTTAGGTTCACAGTGAGCTTGAAGTAATCAGAGCATACTTTATTGTATAAAAATTTTATTATAACAGGTGTGGCCCATGAGAAAGACCTTACGGGTAAACAGAGAGTCAAAAGGCTGGAAAACATAGCTCATGGCTTTTTTGTCTGTGCTTTAAAATCCTCAGTTGTAAGCGATGAATTGGACATTTACAGAGACCTGTGCCAAGTATGAACACAGATATCAATACAGAGGTATCTGTAATACACAGCCCTTGCCCTCGCCAGCTATCACAGACTAAAATGCTAACAGAGACCTGCAATTCTTTTATTATTCTTATTATTATTATTGTTATTATTTTTGAGACAGAGTCTCACTCTGTCACCCAGGCTGGAGTGCAGTGGCCTGATCTCAGCTCACTGCAACCTCCACCTCCCCGGAACAAGCGATTCTCCTGCCTCAGCCTCCCGAGTAACTGGGCCTACAGGCACACGCTACCACACCCAGTTAATTTTTTATATTTTTAGTAGAGACAGGGTTTCACCGTATTGGCCATGATGATCTTGATCTCTTGACCTCGTGATCTGCCCACCTCAGCCTCCGAAAGTGCTGGGATTACAGGTGTGAGCCACTGCACCTGACTGAGACCTACAATTCTTGAAGTCAGGGATTCTATAACACTCATTTAGAATCCCACCATCAGAGATAGTGAGGAGCACCCGGTGGGTATTTGTCTGCATGGTGAGTAAAGGGATGTATGAGTTGGCCAGATTAAGGGTAAATGCCCTGTGAATAGCGTAGTCCCTCAATGAGAATTCAGTGTAAAGGCAGGAAATAGAATGTCTAGGAGTTAAGCCTGGGTTTAGAACTTGCCCTTCCACACTTACTAATAATCTGTGTGGTATCAAGCAAGTTACTTAACCCTTCTGAACCCCTTGGCCTCATTCACTGCAGTGTTGCTGTAAGGATAAGAAATGAAATATAAAAAACATCTAGTCCTATGCATGACACACAATAGGGGCTCAGTAAATTTGACTGGGTGAATATGGTTTTCACCTGATTTTATTAACAATACATATTCACTGTGAAAAAAGTAAATGATATCATAAGGAAGAAAACAAAAGACACCTGAAATCCCACAACCCTAAAATAGCCACCAGTAGCAGTTTGGTGACCACCTTTCATGCATCTCATTATGCAGATGCATGCGCACATGCACACACACACACACACACACACACACAATGTTCATTTGAATTATGTTTTCTTGCTTTGTTAAAAAATGACGCTTTTGGGGGGACTAGGGGAGGGACAGTGGGGGGTAGGGAGCTGGGGAGGGATAACATGGGGAGAAATGCCAGATATAGATGATAGGGATGGAGGCAGCAAACCACATTGCCATGTATGTACCTATGCAACAATCCTGCATGTTCTTCACATGTACCTCAGAACTTAAAGTGCAATAAATAAATAAATAAATATATATATATATATATGTATATTAAATGAGGCTTAAAAGAATTGTAATGTTCCCAATACAAAGAAAAGATAAAGTTTGAGGTGATGGATATCTCAGTTACCCTGATTTGATCATTACACATCATATACATACATCAGAATGTCACATGAACCCCCAAATATGTACAACTATGATATATCCATAAAAATAAATTTAAAAATTATTATTTTTATTATCTTTTTGAGACAAAGTCTCACTCCATCACCTAGACTGGAGTGCAGCGGCATGATCTCAGCTCACTGCAACCTCCATCTCCCAAGTTCAAGCCATTCTCGGGCCTCCTCCCCAGTATCTGAGATTACAGATGCGCACCACCACACCCAGCTAATTTTTTTGTATTTTTAGTAGAGACATGGTTTCATCGTGTTGGCCAGGCTGGCCTCAAACTCCTAAACTCAAATAATCCGCCCAACTCATCCTCCCAAAGTGCTGGGATTACAGGCGTGAGCCACGATGCCCAGCTTAAAAATTAATAAGACTTTTTCTCATCTCCAACTAAACACCACCTCCTCACCCTTAGGTAACCAACATAAATTGGGGGGTTTCCACCCACAGTTTATTCCATACACATCAATGTATATAAATATATGTACGTAGTAAATGTTTTTTGTCCTTGTTAATTTTACCAAAATGGGACCCGATTTAACATTATACCTGTGTGTGGGTGTCATGGATACAGGGATTGGATTTACATTTTGGTAAAATACATCTTCTCTACAATTTGCCTTATCACTACACATTGGAAGAGACTATACGCCAACCTTTTAGATCTTTTTAAAACTGCATAATATCCCATGGCATGGATAATGCTACAGTTTAGTCTGCCATTCTCTATTGATGGGCATTCAGTTTGTTTCCAATTGTTTGTTTTTGCCCTGCCAACAGTGCTGCAGTGGACGGCTCGGTGCCTGTCTCCTTATGTTCTGTTGTTTTTATTTCTATGGAGAGAGTCCCAGGCGTGAGGTGCTTGGTCAGAGGTTTTTTTAAAATTTTAGTGGAGGCCTTTTAAGACTTTTTCAGAAGGGTGAATATTTCACATTTCCACCAGCCACATATGGATTCTCCTCACTACCGCTCCCAACTTGCACCTCTTCTCCCACAAGACGTGCCAATGTCAGATAGCATGCTTGAATTTTCGAGATCTGTTGGATGTAAAGTGATACTTCATTGTTACTTACTGTATTTGCATTTCTTTGACTGTTGAAGAGGCTGAGAATAATCTCATGTTGTTGGTCATTTAGATTTGTTCTTCTGTGTATCACTTACTGATGTCCTATGCCCATCTTTCTCTTGCCTGTGTTTTTCCAATCAATATGTTAAGAGCTCCTTGCTGTCATATGCACTGCACATGTTTTCTAAGACTCTTTATCATTTATCTATTGATTTATTTCTATAGTATCTTTCATTTTGCCAAGTTTTAAAATTTTTATCAAGTCAGAATTGTGTCTTTTCGTGTGTGTGTGGTTTCTGAGTTTGCACACTGAGTTAAAAGCTCTCCTCTACTCCTTGGTGGTACTTGTAGTTTCCCAGGTTGTCTTCTAGTCTTTTTATTGTTTTATGTTTTACATTTAAATAAATTCCAGATGGATTACACATTTTGGTATATGCTGTAACATAGGAAAGCCAATTTAATTTTCTTCCAGATGAATAACCAGTTGTGCTCACATCATTCATTGCATAAGTCATTTTCCCCACTGAGTTGAAATATCACTTTTGTTGGATTTAATTGAAATCTGCTACCAAGCGCTCTATTCTGCTCTCTCTATCTGTTGATACCACACGGTTTTAACTACAGTGATTTCGTAGAGCATATTGTAATATCTACTAAGAAAGCCCTTCATCTCCCCCACACTGTTCCTTTTCATAATTTTCTTGACTACTCTCAATTCCATTATCTACTTTAAAATAAGCACGTTGTGAATTCATTTCGTTTATATATTAATTTGGAGAAAATTGACATTTTATGATATTACATCTTCCCACCTAAGCATATATTTGTTTCATTTTGTTTGGAACCTACTTTTTATACTTTGAGAAATTCTTTAGGAATCTATGCCTTTCTTGGTTTGTTTGTTTGTTTGTTTGTTTGTTTGTTTTTTGAGACAAGGTCTTGCTCTCTTGCTTAGGCCGAACTGTAGTGGCGCAGTCACAGCTCACTGTAGCCTCGACCAGGAATCCTGGGCTCAAGTGATCTCCCCACCTCAGCCTCCTGAGTAGCGGGGACTACAGGTTCATGCCACCATGCCTGGCTAATTTTTGTATTTTTTGAAGAGATAGGGTTTCACCATGTTGCCCAGGCTGGTCTCGAACTCCTGGGCTCAAGTGATGCACCCACCTTGGCCCCCCAAAGAGTTGGGATTACAGGCGTGAGCCACTATTTATGGCCAGCCTTTCTTAGTCCCCTCCCCTCCCCTCCCTTCCCTTCCCTTCCCTCTTTCTTTTTCTTTTCTTTTTTGTTTGTAAGGCTGTATTGAGGTGTAATTTACATACTATAACATTCACCCACTTTAAGTGTCTAATTTACTGAATATTCAATTTTTGCAGAGTTATGTAACCATCAAGTAGTCTAATTTTAGAAAATGTCCATCACTCCACACAGACACTTTGAGGCCATTTGCAGTCACTTCCCATTCCCACTCCCAGCCCTAGGCAGCCACTACTCAAAATAGATCAAAATAGAGAAAATACTCCATATATAGATTTGCCCTTTTTGCACCATTCTTAATGTTTTATTCTTTACAGTGTTTTTCACTGTTGTGAATAGAACATTTTTTCCTCCTATTTCTTGCTAGCCATTTGCTATAAAAAAATTGATTTTATTATATTTATCATATAATCCATTATCTTACCAATTTTCTTAGGTTTTCTTATACAGCTGTAGCATAATGTATCTCTTTTTTTTTCCATGTTTATTCTGAGGATTAATTTTCTATCTTATTGCATTTTCTGGCAACTTGTAAACATTGTTTAATAATAGTGGTCAGGGAAGGCATCCTTGCTTTATTCCAATTATAATGACTGACTTTAGTGCTTTACTCATTAGAGTGATATTTGCTGTTGGTTTTTGGTAACGTGTCCTTATTACACTTGAGTCCTTTTGTTCTGTTCCATGGTTCTTAGAATTTTTACTGGGAATGACATTTCATCAGATGTTTTCAACTTTTATTTATTTTGATTGTTTTTTCTCACTTGATTTGTGGATGTAAAGAACGATGCTGCTAACTTCCATGATGAATTGTACTTGGCTTATGGAATAAACCCAGACAGGTCAAACTGTGTTATCCTTTTGGTACACTGCAAATTGTTTGCAACCGTAGTTTGTATCTTTCGTTATCTATGTTCATGAGATTTGTCCAAGGGTTTGCTGTTTTAGTGCTGTCATTATTAGGCTTTGATATCAGGGTTATATTGGTTTTTAAAAATGAGTTGGTTGGGCGCATGGCTGTAATCCCAGCACTTTGGGAGGCTGAAGGACCACTTGGAGCCCAGGAGGTTGAGGCTGCAGTGAGCTATGATTGTGCCACTGCACTCCAGCCTGGGCAACAGAGTAAGTAAGAGTCTGTCTCAAAAAAAAAAAAAAAAAATTAAAATGAGTTCGGGAGCTTGTCATCAAACTGTCATTTTTTGACAACTCTTGATGGACTGGTAGAGGCAGGACAAGTCAAAACAACAAGGTTGAAAGGGAGTTATCTTTCCATTCTGTTTGTCTTTTAAGCCTGCTGTTTAGTAGGTAATAGTTAATACATTTCCTTAATTGTTGGCTAGAGCTGCTCTGCACATTGCCTTAACCACTAGCCACATATGCCTATTTAAATTAAAATGAAATAAAATTTAAAATTCAGTTCCTCAGTCATATAAGCCACCTTTCAAGTTCTCAGTAGCCACATGTGGCCAGTGGCGCCACACTAAACAGCAAATCAGGGGTCAGCAGACCATGTTCAGTGGAGTTTTTGTATAGCTTGGTGAGCTAAGAATGGTTGTTACCATTTTAAGGGGTGAGTTAAAAGAAGAAAGAATGTGTGACAGAGCCTGTGACTGTGGCCCACAGAGCTTAACCTATTTATTCTCTGGCCTTTTACAGAAAAAGTCTGGTGATCCCTGATTGAGAACATTGTCTCCTGACTTGAGTTGCTCGCCTATTCCTTTATCATTTTTATGATAAATTACCATCTATATGATTGTTTACTTATTTTTCTTTAAATAGGTTTAAATTTTTGAAAGAAACATTATGTCAACATCATAAATAGAAATATTCACTTACATTTTTTACTTACATTTTTGAAAGAAACATTACCTTTTTTTTTAAGATGGAGCCTTGCTGTCGCCCAAGCTGGAGTGCAGTGGCACCATCTCAGCTCACTGCAGCCTCTGCCTCCCAGAGTCAAGCAATTCTCTGCCTCAGCCTCCCGAGTAGTTGGGATTACAGGTGCATACCACCACACCCAGCTAATTTTGTATTTTTAATAGAGATGGGGTTTTGCCATGTTGGCCAGGCTAGTCTCAAACTCCTGGCCTCAAGTGATCCGCCTGCCTCGGCCTCCCAAAGTGTTGGGATTACAGGCATGAGCCACTGCACCCAGCCAAAAACATTACTTATTTTTTGAAAGAAACATTATTTCTTACATTTTTACCTAAAGTTTTGAAATTTACTTAAATTTTTGTTTTTTGTTTTTTTTTGAGACGGAGTCTCGCTCTGTCACTAGGCTGGAGTGCAGTAGCACAATCTCAGCTCACTGCAACCTCCAACTTCCTGGATTCAAGCTATTCTCCTGCCTCAGCCTCCCAAGTAGCTGGGATTACAGGCATGCGCAACCACGCCCAGGTAATTTTTGTATTTTTGGTAAAGACAGGGTTTCACCATGTTGGCCAGGATGGTCTTGATCTCCTGACCTCGTGATCTGCCCGCCTTAGCCTCCCAAAGTGCTGGGGTTACAGGTGTGAGCCACCATGCCTGGCCGAAATTTACTTAAATTTTTGAAAGAAACATTATTTCTTACATTTTTACTTAGTTTTGAAATTTACTTAAATTTTTGGAAGAAACATTATTTCTTACATTTTTGCTTAAAGTTTTGAAATTTACTTAATTTTTTTTTACTTAAGTTTTTGAAAGGAACATGATATCAACATCAGAAATAGAAACATTTGTCATAAATAGGTAACTAAAAAAATGAATACAATGAAAGCCAACAGTATTATTAAATTCCAATTACAAACTAGACCTTGTTCTTCCCTTTGCTAAAAAGAGAGATTAGTAAGTATGAAGTATTAGAAGATACACACCCACCAGCTGAGATATTTTCCTTGATGTAATCAGACATGAAGAAAGAGAACTGGAAAGGGAACTGCCTCCTCACTCATAATTCCATGTCATTTAAGTCCAGGCACGTGTACCTCCTTATACACGTGTTCCCAACTCTGGAGCACTGGGCTGAGGAGAGAGGAGAGCAGGGAGCATGAGTCTGGCTAGATGATGGCTGGGGTTGAGGAGCAGTAGTTAGATACCTGCCTTACCACTGCCAGCTAAAGGATCCACAAGACATTATTTGTATTCTCTTTGTTGTGAAGGATGGAGCACCAGATGTAAATTTATAATTAGACTCTGTCATTCCACAGAATACTCCACAAAAGTGTCATCTAAATGAAAAACTTAATGATGTTTTCTCAGCTTTTCTTGATGTTTGCTCTATATTAAAAATGGCCATTGGAAAAATATCTAGGCACCTTCTGCAAAATTGCACTCAAATATATATTTATTTTCCTTAAATAGTAATTCCATAAATTCCTTCTAGAATTTTTATTTCCATGTAGAACAGACTTTCTCTAAAATATTTAGACTGAAACCTCTTTTTAATGTTTCCTGGTGGGTGAATCAGAGCCTTCTTTTAATCCAACAGTAAGGTTTTCCCTTTCCCATACCATTTCCCCTTTTGTTTGAACTGCTAGGAAGTTTAATACTAAATGTAATTC
>NW_016107495.1:595926-638656 GCF_001604975.1 Cebus imitator
CCTTTTAAATGCAGTTTTGTTGTTTCTAAATCAACATTGTTGAGGTATAATTTATATACAATAAACACAACAATTTTTGGTGTCTATTTCAGAGTTTTGACATTTTTATATACCTGTGTAATCACTATCACAATCAAGATATGGAATATTTCTGTTATCCCAAAAAGTGCCTTTTTCTAGTCAGTCCCCCTTCTTCTCCACTACTACCTCCCCTCACACTCCCCCGTCGCCCCCCTGGCAATCAGTGACCTACTGTCCCTATAGATCAATGCCTCAGATGACATACAGCAATGTCTGGAGACAGTTTTGGTTGTCACAGCTGGGCAGGTGCTCCTGGAATCTAGTGGGGAGAGGCCAGGAATGCTGTTAAACATCTATAGTGCACTAGATAGCTCCCAGGACAAAATATTAACTGCCCAAAAACTTCCAATAGTGCCAAGATTGAGGAACCCCGATCTAGATACAAATGGGGTATGCAAATGATTGTCTGCAGGCCAAATTCAGCCTTATCACCTGTTTTTGTATGGCCCATAAGCTATGAGTGGTTTTCACATGTTTAAATGATTGAACAATTCAAAAGAAAAATAGTATCTCATGACAAATGTTCTGTTCCATCTATAAATGGATTAGATGATGTCCACCCACACTGGTGAGGGGTGGATCTTCTTTACTCAGTCTACTGCCTCAAATTCTAATCTCTTCCAGAAACACCCTCACAGACACACTCAGAAAAAATGTCTTACCAGCTATCTGGGCATCCCTTAGCCCAGTCAAATTGACCCATAAAATTAACCATTACACCATTCCACTGGGCATAGAGTGGTATTTCATTGTGGTTTTAATTTGCATTTCCCTGATAACCAACTATGTTGAGCATTTTTTTTCATGTGCTTCTTTACTGTTTGTATATTTTTTAGTTTCTCTTCAAATCTTTTGCCCATTTTTTTAATTGCATTGTCTTATTGAATTGTAAGAATTCTCTTTATATTCTGGATATAAGTCCTTTATCAGATGTAGGTTTTGCAAATGTTTTATCCCAGTCTATGACTTGCTTTTTCATTTTCTTAACAGGATCTTATGAAGAATACAAGTTTTAAATTTTGATAAAAGTTTCATTTATCAAATTTATCTTTTAGGTTCATGCTTTTTTATGCCCTAACCCAAGATCCTAAAAACTTTCTCCTATATTTTTTACTAGGAGTTCATAGATGAGCATCTGTGATTAGTTATATGATCCATGTTGAGTTCACTTTTTTCCCACATAGATATCCATTTGTTCTAGCATTATTTGTTGAAAGACTACTCTTTCTCCCATTAAATTACCTTGGTACCTTTATCAAAAATCAAGTGATCATATATATGTAGGTCTATTTCTGGAATCTCTATTCTGTATCATCCATATATTTGTCTGTTCTTATACCACTACCACACTGTCTTGATTACTGTAGCTTTACAATATGTCTTGACATAAGGTTTTAAAAAAGCAGGAGGTGTCTGACTTCATGTGGCATTTTCCAGGTGTCCCAGGAGGCTCGACCTTTGCAGGGAGACCTGAATTCTGGAAGGTGGTGAGAGGTGTGGCTGCTGATCTCTGGGCTTGATTCCAACATTGTTCTTTTTCAAAATTGGTTTGCTTATTCTAGGTCCTACATATCTTATATAAATTTAATATCAGCTTATCAGTATCTACAAAAAGACATATTAGGATTTTAATTGAGGGTATGTTGGGTCTATAGATCAGATTGAGAAGAATGAACATCTTAACAATATCTATTCTTGCAATCTAGAAACATGATATGTTTCATTTGTTCTTCTCTAATTTCTCTCAACAATATTGTATAGTTTTCATTGTACAAGTTTTACACATAGTTTGTTAAATTCATCCTGTTTTCTAATCCCATTATAAATGAGATAAATATGTTTTAATATTATAAGCTGCTTTATTCCTCCAGTCCTCAGAAAAGCAATGGATCACTTGATTAACTGCAACAGAATAAGGTAGATTGGGAAGGAGCTAGGACTGGAGTGGGTTGCAGGTGGTGAGGGGACAGCTCATCAGACACTGGAGAACCTGCATTCCAGTGAGCAAAATACACCTGACAGCAGCCAATGGGTAACCCAGGTGGGCATTTGGGGTGAAAACAGGAAGGAAAGCACAGTGGTGGGAGTGCAGGCACAGGTAGTATGGGGAGGCAAGTAGCTGGTGTCAGGAGAGTGTGCCAGTAGGTGGGGGACCACAGATGGGCAGGCCTAGACTCCATGAAGAAGGTGATGAGCAACCACAAAAAAGGGTGTGCCAGCCTACTGGGAAGGAGATATGAGGCCCTTTGCAGACAGGCTTGGGGACAGGGAGTCAGTATCTGGGGTGGAGTCCTGGGCCTGCCTTCAGCAACAGAGTAACCCAGAGTCAGGGCTTGTTCAGTGTCAGGTGTCCCATCCTGGAGGCTCAGCATGTTAGACTCTAAACCTGCCTTCCAGATTTGGTCCTTGGCCTGGGCTAGTGGTGGCTGTGGGTGGGAAGGAGGCCATACCAGGGACTAAGAACCAAGGAGATCTGGCGAGCCTTTCAGGGAATAGAAGGGGGATAAATTGTAAGTCCTTATAAAAATAAGTTGGGTGTCTGTCATCAGTTCCAATTTTACCTTTCCTAGCAGGAGCAGGTAAACATGAAAAAGAGGAAATGCTGGCATTCCTGATGAATTAGACGGGCAGGCAACCAGAATTCTATTACTCCCATTTACTTGCTTTCAAGAGATGTAAACATATTCATCTCTTTTATCGGTAGGTACGCAGCAGGTGCTCCACAGCCCAGCATTGATCTCAAAGAAAAGGCTCATTTCCTCTTTTTCTTTAGGTGAATGAATTTATCTCCACTTTTTCAGACTCAACTGTCAGGAATAGCCTTTTGAACCCCAAATAATCATTTGCTTCATGTTGCCATTCACTCATTAAAGGAAGGTAGCAGCCAAATAGGCCTGGTTACAGAGGGTGTTCTGCTCCCATCTTGCAGCCATTTGAGAAGATGCTGGCTTGTCCGGGGCCCTTGTGAACAGAATAGAGGAAAGCCATTGACTAGCCCTTCTGGAGGTGGCCTCATCACTTGCACTCTGCAGTGAAGATGATGCCCTCACTGGGTGGGTCCCAGGGCACAGTGGAGTGGGGTGCCTCTCACTGAGATGGGGGCCACTGGAGGAGGAACCAGGTGGAGACAGAGCATGATAAGCTTGGTTTTAGATGGGATGGATTTGAAGGGCCATCAAGATATCAAAGTAGAGAGATCCAATTGGCTGTTAGATATCTAGATTAATGGTTTTGGGTTTTTTGGTTTTGTTTTTCTTTTTTTGAGACAGAGTTTTGCTCTTGTCGCCCAGGCTGGAGTGCAGTGGCATGCATGATCTTGGCTCACTGCAACCTCCATCTTCTGGGTTCAAGCGATTCTCCTGCCTCAGCCTCCCAGGTCGCTGGGATTACAGGCACCTGCTACTATGCCCAACTAATTTTTGTATTTTCAGTAGAGACAGGGTTTTGCCATGTTGGCCAGGCTGGTCTTGAACTCCTGACCTCAGGTGATCCACCCACCTTGGCCTCCCAAAGTGCTGGGATTACAGGCATGAGCCACCATCCTTCGCCAAGATGTCCAGGTTAATGGTTGTTAAAGAAATATACAAGAGATGTTAGCTTGCTAGTGGCTTTGCCTGCCTCAGCACAAACATTGTCAGAGTGCCCCATTCACCAGGGCTGTTATTAATTCCACAGCCACTTTATTATAACAATATTTTTAAAATTATATAGTACCAAGTGATTGAATCCCACTGTAATTCTCTTTCTCTGAGAAAACCACAGTTAATAATTTGGTGAATAGTGAATAGCCTTCCCAGTATTTTAGACAAAAAGTTCATTTATATATGGGATATTTCATATATATATGAATAATTATACATATATGAAGTATTGTTTCATATATATGAATAATTTTTTATATATGAAGTGCTGTTGCACATATATATATATATATATATATATATATGAAATCTCACATACGTAAATGAACTTTTTACATAAAATACTGGGAAGGCTATTCACGAAACTATTAACTGCGGTTTTCCCAGAGAAAGCGAATTACAGTGGGACTCAATCACTTGGTACTATATAATTATAGTATAGAAATGCTGTTTCATATATATATGACCTCACTTATGTAAATACACAAACAGATACATATACCATTGGTTCTGGTTCTGTCCTGTCAACTACTTTCTTGACTTAGCACTATATGATAGATAACCTCCCATGTCAATACTTAGAGATCTATAGAATCCTTTTCAATGACTGCACAGCCCTCCATTATGTGAATATACCATTATTTATTCAAACAGTCCTCCTGTTGTCAGACTTTAAGCTGGGTCTCAAAATATCTGTTATTATAAACAACAGTGTTACCAAATACCCTCATAATACATCTTTGTATAACTGTTCAATTACTTTCTTAGAAGGAATTCTTAGAGATGAAATGCATATTTTAAGTTTTCATACAGATGTTCAGATTTCCTTCTGGTGAGAATGTACTAATTTGAACTCTGTTAACAGCTTATAATATAAGAATATGTGCCTTTTACATTTGCTTTGGGCATTGTTCTGTGTGCTATTATGAAAGACGAAAAATGTAATCTCATTGTTTTCATTTGCATTTATTTAATTATTAATAAAGGTAAACATCTTTTCTTTTTCCTGTTAGCTGTTTATATCCCTCCTCCCTTTGTGGTTGCCTATTCTTTTGCCTATTTTTTTAACTGCAGTATTTTTTTGTCTTTTAGGATTTAGAAGCACTGCTACGTATTATGGATATTAACCTTTGGTTATACGTTACACACCTATCATACTGGTTTTTATTTGTCTTTATTAAAAGTAATTTGTGGTATCTTTTGCTGTATTACAATTTTTTACTATTATATAGTCTAATCTTATTTTTTACGGTTTCTGGCTTTGGATTATGCTATAAAAAAGACTAACTTAATCAGAGTTTATAAATATGTTCTTCTGTTTTTTTCTAGCACTTTATACTTTTCTCTCCTTTTCTAATGTAAAATGCAAATCCACTGATGCTACTTCTTTGCTTGTCATGCCAGCCAGCCTTGCCACTGCACTCAGCATCTTGTTCATATTCTTCGCATGCCTTGGCCTTGAAGGATTCAGCCCCTGTCCTCTTTACACCCTCATGCATCCTATATACTAGCCATCCTGAGTGCACCAGTGGCTTATTCCTGTAATCCCAGCACTTTGGGAGGCCAAAGTGGGCAGATCACTTGAGGCCAGGAGTGTGAGACCAGCCTGGCCAACATGGCGAAACGCTGTCTGTACTTAAAAAAAAAAAAAAATGGCTCAAGCCTGTAATCCCAGCACTTTGGGAGGCCGAGGCAGGTGGATCACGAGGTCAAGAGATCGAGACCATCCTGGTCAACATGGTGAAACCCCGTCTCTACTAAAAATACAAAAAATTAGCTGGGCATGGTGGCGCGTGCCTGTAATCCCAGCTACTCAGGAGGCTGAGGCAGGAGAATTGCCTGAACCCAGGAGGCGGAGGTTGCGGTGAGCCGAGATCGCGAAATTGAAAAAAAGAATGGGAAAAAAAAAAAAAACTCTGTCTCAAAAAAAAAAAAAAAAAAAAAAAAGTTAGCCCATTAGCATGGTCTAGATCTTTTGATTGTTTTGAATTACTCCTGCTTCTCTTCTCTTCCATGAACTGTGTGACCTGGCGTAGTTATCACCTCCATGTCCTCATCTATCAAGTAAAGTTAGCAAGTTAGCATATGGAGCAACAAGGCCAGTTGGGCAGTGGTTTCCATGGCGTGCCATGTGTGATCAGCTCTCCCAGTCCCGAACACATGCTACCCTCAGTGACTGCTGCTTCTCTGCTTTCCTCCACCTCATTACCTTGGATGGTGGGGTCAGTTGCCATCTTCTGACTGATCTAAAGGATTCTTCGCAAGAGATAGTGAAATCAGCATTTATTATTGTGTTTCCACAAACCACAGATGTACCCTGGAGAGCCAGTCCCTGCCTAGACACCTGCCCACAGCTGCTTTCTGCTCTACCCGCCCATGTTGCCTCTCATTTGTTGTTGTTGTTGTTGCTATTTTGAGACAGGGTCTCTCTCTGTTGCCCAGTGTGGAGTGCGGTGGTGTGATCACAGCTCACTGCAGCCTTGACCTCCCAGGCCCTGGCGATCCTCCTGCCTCGGCCTCTTGAACAGGGTCTGCAGGCACACACCACCACACCCATCTAACTTTTTATTTTTTGCAGAGACAGAATCTCACTATGTTGCCCAGGCTGGTCTCAAAGTTCTAGTCTCAAGCAATCCTTCTGCCTCAGCCTTCCAAAGTGCTGGGATTCAGCCCCATGCTGCCACTGTTAGTGTCATTCCCAGTCTGTTTTCCTTTCCCTCCAGAGAACCTCCCAGCAGTCAGCCCTTTCTCAGCTCTGCTCCTTCCTTTTCTCAGCCAGTGCCCTCCCTGCCTCCAGTCAACCCATGCCAGGGTAGGGAAGCAGAAATGCCAGTCTCCAACTCAGTTGCATTCCGTGACCACACTTGGATCCTGCTCCTGCTGTGCCAGGGCATCCTGGGAGCTGTGTGTCTCATTCAGAGCCTTGACCTCTTACTCTGCACCCCTGATTTATGTCTATCCGAGCTGCATTCTCATCGCAGCCTCCCCTCTTAGCCCCGAGGTAGCCAGTCTGCCTGCCATTCTCAGCCCACACTTGCCTACCTCTGCCTCCCCTCTTTCCTCCATCCCAGAGAACACATGCTTGCTCCTCTGCCCCAGCCCTTGACCAAATACCCACAGCCAGCTCAGAGCTCTCTTTTGAGAAGACTTGCTCCCCATCACTTGCAGCTCAGAGTCCGTTCCTGTGGCTGACACTGTAAATCCAAGCTGCTTTCTCACCACCACCTCTGTAGTTCTTACAACTTCCCCAACCTAAGCCTTCCTTCAGCCAGCATTGAATGAGTCCCCTCTATGTGCCAAACCCTCAGAGGACAAAATAAGCATAGACTTGGCTTTCAAAAAGCTTCAGTGTATTAGGCATGAATTCCTACCCACAGTTTTCTCAGCCAGAACATGGGGATAATCATGTTTCACTTCTTCATTGGGCTGCTGTAAGATTGCTAGGAAATTGTGTGTGAGCTCTTGAGATGTTGTGGTGCTGATGGTGTTGACACCCAATTGACAGCTGGGAAAACAGGCCTGGAGCAGTAAGAATGTGCTCATAGTAGCACGGCACAGCCAAGGTCGCTGCCCTCACCTGTGCCCACCCTGCAGCCCACCCCATTTCCTCCTCACCTCCCCTCTGTGTCCTTCACATCCTCACTCACTCCTGTTCATTTCCCTCTAAAACGGGGCCCTGAAATTCAGACACAATCAGCCTAGTGGCATCACTGCCACAGAAGAAGGAAAGTTGGTCATTTTCACCCCCAGACCTTTCTGTAAGCCTCCTGAGAGTGCCCCCTGGCCTGCCATCCCTGGAGGCACGGTGCTTCCTGCCTGCGCCCAGGCATCTGAGGATCAAGGTCACAGTGGCTCACCTACCTTGCTGCTCATCCCCTCAAAGCCAGATTCCATTAGTCACAAATTTCTATGGGAAATTCTTCTGATGAGATTTGCTTCTGAGGCTCAGGAATTCTGGACTGATGTAAAAATATCTGTCTCAGTGATGGAGGTATCAGTTCTGCTGTTGCCCAGGCTGTTCTCTCAAACTCCTGGGCAATTGCTCAAGAAGTCCTCCTGCCTCAGCCTCCCAAAGTAGTGGGATAACAGGCATGAGCCACCGCACCCAGCTTCGTATTTACTCTCTTATGTCTGCTTCTTTCCCTCAACTATTGTTTGCAAGATGCTGTATATGGCTATAGTCAGTTCATACTAATTTTCAGCTTAAAAGAGAAGAAAGTAGTTTTATATTCTCTTTCAATTTCTACCCTGAATCGGTTTCAGCAGGTAACCCAGGTTTGTGGTCCTTTCATAGTTAAGAAAAGGCATTCTTTCCCCTTGCTTTGGGGAAAGCAGGGAGCCCACACCTGAGGTCTCCAGCGAGAAGAGCCCCCTGCCCTGTTTCCTGGCAGTGGGTGTGAGCCCTCTTCCAGCATTTGACCCTTGTTCTAGTAAGCAGCCACTCCACGAGCTGCTGGAGGCCCTTGAGCTGCAGCTGCTGTCCTTTCAGGGGAGCTGATGGAATTATTCCGGGGCCTGGAGGCAGTTGGTGAGAGCACAGGAAGCACAGCAGGACTGAGGAATCTGCCAGGAGGCAGTGCCAGGCAGGCGAGGTGCTGGTGGTGGTGCCTTCTCTGGTCACAGGGCTGGCTTTCCCAGCTAAAGCCCAAGTCAGAGTCAGGAGTCCTTGTCTCCCATGTGTCCACCTGTCTGCCCTTCTTCCAGGACCTCTAGGAGCTGGGCTGATAGAAGTGGGATTTACTCACACTTACTTTTGAGGGTCCTCAGCCTCCCGAGACTTCAAGTAATTAAGCCTCCTGGCCTCAGGGAGTCAGCTAGTACTTACAAGGAACCAGGCTTCAGCCCAAACGCCCAAGACAGGTGCCATGCACAAATGAGCTGGGAGGTGCACATGAACACACACAGATCAACACACAGCTAAGCTTGTCATATCCCAATCACACATACACACACACAAACACACACTCAGCTCTGGCTTCTGACAACTGCCCCATTCATCTTCTGTGCCTTCGAGCTAATCTCATTGAACAAGTGGTTGGCAGCTCCCATTTCTTACCACCCTCTCACAGCTAATCCTTTGCTATGTAGCTTTTGCCCTCTGCACGCTGATGGTGCTTGTTCATTAAGTCCAGCCACGCGGGGTCGGGCCAACTCAAATAAACTTGTGGGATTAAAACCTCTTATCTTAGCCTGTTAAGGATTCACCACCCCTGTGGATCTGTATACACCTTCCAAGAAGCTATTTGTTTCATTCAACTCTTGCTTGGCTGGGGCCCAAGAGACAGGTGACTCTTGATCTGCACTTGTGGCAATTCCTTTTAAAAACTATCTCAGGAGGCCGGGTGTGGTGGTTTATGCCTGTAATCCTAGTACTTTGGGAGGCCGAGACAGGTGAATCACCTGAGGTCAGGAGTTAGAGACCAGCCTGACCCACGTGGTCAAACTCCATCTCTACTAAAAATACTAAATTAGGCAGGCGTGGTGGTGGGTGCCTGTAATCCCAGCTACTTGGGAGGCTAAGGCAGGAGAATTGCTTGAACCAGGAGGTGGAGGTTGCGGTGAGCCGAGATCACACCCCTGCACTCCAGCCTGGGCAACAAGAGTGAAACTCTGTCTCCAAAAAAAGCTGTCTCAGGAGCAAGCCCTTGTTCACCATATTCACACCCATGACGCTGGCCAATGGGGATGGTGTTTCCCTTACCCACTCCTGCGCCCTGAAGAGGCTGTTCTGGGTGCTGGGCTCTTACCTGTAGTCTTGCCCACTCCTGACCTACTTGTTCCTATTCTACCTTCTCTCTGGTGCAGTGACAAAGGTTGTAGCACTTTTCCAGATGTGGCTACTTCATGATCTGGTACAGATGGTCCCCAGTTACAAATGCCCCAGCCTAGCCGTCCCCCAAAATGGCACCTGCCATCCATAATGTTGATTCTGCCTAGCCCCTGGGTGAATGGAAACAGGGCCTGGTGGGACAATAAGAGGCCTCCTGACCAGCCAATTTGGTATGGAAATATGTTTGTGGCTGTGGACATGGACCCAGGGTGTCTCATGGTAGATGTAACATTGGACAGAGACTCTCTCTTTAGCCTCTGTGACTGCTCTGCCTGACCAGTCCTGCTCTGCCTGACCAATCCTTCTTCCTGTGCCAGTCCCAGGCATTCAGGTCCTCCACTAGTCCTTGGAGATGCCTGAGGCCCAGATGAAAGAAGAGGGACCTGCCCTTTTGTTCTCCTCAGTTCCTTGCCCCAGGGTTGGGTTCTACTTCCAGAATCCCTGAAAACATTTTACACAAAACTCCCAGGTGACCCAAATCAGGACCACCTCTCAGAGCAGCCTTCCTGAATGTCGATATTGGCCTGGGTTGGATAGGAATCTGGGAAGAGCCTGAGTTTATGGATGGGGTGACTAGGGACAGGGGAGTTGGTTTTGGACAGGTTGAGTGTGTGCTGCCTGTTGAACCCAGGAGAATGATCCAGTGGGCATTTGGATGGTATTAAAATGCTCCCACTCCCTCAGCTGGGTTTTCAGATTCCTGCTTGCTTCAGAAAGTAGAGAACTGGGGGATTTGTGAAGAACTCAGTCATCACTGAGCAGGTGAAGGTTGATTGGATGTTGGGAGAGGTAGTCATGGAGTGGAAACAGCTCTGACCTTTTCTTTTTTGCTTGTCACCTAATTGCTATTAGTCATTAGTTCATAGGACTGGGAAAGTGGATACCTTTGAGAAGGACATGGGATCAGATGAATGAGGTGTGGAAACTTAAACAGTAATGACATGCTGTGTTCACAGGTCTCTGTGTCATTGTTCTGTATACATTACATGTAAGTCATAAATATTTTATTTATATCTAAGTAAATTATAAAAAATACACTTTAATGATATTAAGCTGCAGCTACTTACCTAAAAAAGAACAAAACATTCCCTCTGAAATAACTACTAATTATACAATTTTGCAAACTAGTAAGTAAATATTATTTTAAATCTATTCAGTAGTTGATAATTATGAATGAATCATAAAATTATACTGTGCTTTAATATATTTATTGTTTACTACTTAGCCATTTCCTTTTAAAGTTAAATTTATTAACTTAAACCCTCAGCATTTCCCACTTATCTCAAACGTCCCTTTGCCTTTTGTGTTCTGCTGAACCTTTGATTTGTCATGTTTCAACTCAAAGAGAATCCCTTCCCTGAGCGACCCCAGGGTGCCTTATGTGCCAGCATCCCCCGCAACCCCATTTTAAGAATGGCTCTCCCATTGAGAAGGCTGCAAAATACCAGCCTACTGTTTCTCTCTCCTTTGTGCTGATCAGAAGAAAAATAGCTATAGGTTTCCATTTTCCTTTCCACACAACTGTCGTGTGTTGCCTTTTGATCCTTTAGCAAATGTTACCTGCGTGGAGCAAGGGAAAACCATGCCAGCCCGCCTGTGTCCTCTGTGACCTGAGCTGACCTCACCTGCCCCTCGAGGTGCTACCCAGGTTGCCAGTAGGCTTGGCTTAGATGCCACAATCCTTCATGTCACAGAACAGTGTTTTTGATATCATCATCTTGTGTTTTTGATATCACAGTGACCGGTTATCTGTAAAATCATAGGTTTTTCTGTGGATTCTATGAAAAGAGGAAATGTGAGTCTTAAACAAATGCTTTCTAAAAAGAGGAAATTCATGTCTTAAGCCAAAACCTTCCAAGTTCCTTTTAAGGTCTTTATGCAGGAAGGGTCCCCCTTGCACCATCCTGGCCCCAAGTGCCTGTGCCACGCCCCAGAGGCCCCCAGCATCCTCCAGCTGAGTTGTTGGCAGGGGCAGCCGCATGGGCCAGACTGTGCAGGCTCTCCTTGTCTCACACCTCCCTGCAGGCCCAGGGGAGCTGGGGAAGGCGATGACAGAAGCAAGCAATTCCAAAACATAGTGTTGGGCTTGGCATTTCTTTGGCAGTACTGAAACTGTGTACCTTCTAGGAGTGTAGGATATGTGCATTTTATGATCAAGAAGCAACAGCTGCCATGACTTTGTCCACTCAGCAAGATGCTTCCTGTGCAGTTCTGCATTGGAACTACTCCACAGAAGTAAAAATGGGGGACATGGAAGGAAGGAATTTTCTGTTTTCCAGCAAGACAGTTGTTGGAAAGCAATAATTGTTACTATTCTAAACATGAAGAGTCTTTCTCAGGCAAGACTGCACTCCCTAGTTACAGTACCATCCCCTCCCTACCACCCCGCCTCCACCCCAAATTCCCTATTCCCAGCTTGCATATCACCTTAACACAAACCCATAAATGAATGGTTCAGGAACATAATGCCACAGAATCAGAAAATTGGAGGAGACAAGCTGTGTATAACTTGATACATCTAGGATTTTGGATATCCAAAGATAGCCACCATCTTGCTGTAGAAGGCATCATTACTTCCCTGAGTAAATTGTAAAAATCATAAGATCCCTATACTTGCAGTGTGACACCTTCCTGTTAGTCCTGGGCTGGTTCCTTTCAGTTCAAGGTCACTGTTGATAAAGTCCAGGGACTGGAGCAAAAATTGGAAGTAAACTTAATAGTCTATGCAGCTCTAGGATTCCGTACTTCTTATTTATTTATTTTCTTTCTTTCTTTTTTGAAATGGAGTCTTACTCTGTTGCCCAGGCTGGAGTGCAGTGGCATGATCTCAGCCCACTGCAATCTCCACCTCCCAGGTTAAAGTGATTCTTCTGCCTCTGCCTCCTGAGTAGCTAGGATTACAGGTGTGTGCCACCATGCCCAGCTAATTTTCGTATTTTTTGTAGAGATGGGGTTTCGCTATGTTGGCCAGGCTAGTCTCAAACTCCTGACCTCAGGTGATCCACCCGCCTCGACTTTCCAAAGTGCTGGGATTACAGGTGTGAGCCACCATGCTCACCCACAATTTATTCTTTCTAATGGCATTTAACTGTCTGGAATTTTTCCCATTCTGCCTGGGATGACAGACATGTGTTTTTGAATTATTTTGTTTGCATAGATAAAATAACTGGATGATCGGAGTTTTTGGCGAAACATATGGCCATGTGGGATATAGCCAGAAGTCTTTAAAGGAGGTGACATTTCTTTGAAGGCCCAGTTGTTACTTATATTGCTGCTCATTTCTGTCTATGTGATGTCTTAGTTTGAGCTGCTTTAACAAAACTACCATAGAGTGGGTGGCTTAAACAGCAGAAATGTATTCCTCAGAGTTTTGAAAGCTGGGAAGTCCAAGATCAAGTTGAAGCTGAAGGTTCCTGTTGAGGGCTCTCTTCCTGGCTTACAGATGTATGCCTTCTTGCTGTGCCCTCACATGTCAGAGAGAGAGAGCTATCTCTCTCCTTTCTCTTCTTCTAAGGACACTAATCTCATTCATGAGGGCTCATGAAGGCCTCCCAAAGGCCCCACCTCCAAATACTGTCATATCGGGGATTAGGCCTCAACATATGAATGGGACACAGACATTCCATTCATTGCATGTAGTGGGCCAGAGGGTGAGATATTGGCTCTGTCTACACAATTATTGTGTTTTGGAATAAACTGAGTGATTCGAAGCATCATCGATTGGTAAAACTAATGCTGACCTTCTGGAGAGCTTATAGTTCTTTCTGATCACAACCTCTGGCAAGAATGTTATCTGGATTTGCTGCAATTGGAATAGAGGGAAGAGAGTCCCTTTATGGTGTTTAAGAGCCTGCATAGTGTAGAAAAAAAAAAAGCCTGCATCACAATTGCCCTCAAATCTCTTCCCTTCTGGGGGACATTCCTGTGAGGTCCAGAGTATCCACCCCACTCACCCACCCTGTGACTGACTCCATCACTATGTTCATACACGTGTGCACACACAGACAGCCTGTGCTGCAGAGAGAGGCCAGCAACGTCCTCCCTTTGTTGAGTTCAGCAAAGACTAGCAAGGAAAGCTGTAAGAATAAGGTGCTAAGGTTAATGGGGAAAGTGAGCAGCATGATGAGTGTCCACAGTCCACAGCGAGGCAGAATTGGGAGGGGTTAGCATCTTGGGGACTTAGGCTACTTAGAAAGATAGGAATGTAGGTGGGGGATACTGATTCAATAGGCTTCCTACCATCACCATGCAGATAGTCTTACCCATTCCAGCTCTGGTCTCTGTAATATGGGGAAAGATACCCAGTTTAGACCAGTATCTGTCAAGTTCACTTTTATGTCTTTAGGCAAGAAGTGCCCCCTTTACACTTTAGTCGCTTATTAAAGCAGTTACTTGCATCCCTCTTGCTCCCTAGACTGAGTTTCTTAAGAGCAGGGCCTGTGTCTTTTTCAGAGTTGTCTCCAGTGGAAAGGAGTGAAGTTATAGAACATTTTAGTGCACACAAATGTTCTAAAATTTTTAAATTTTAAAAAGATATTCTCCAAAAGCACCCTGGGCAGGGAGCATGTTAGACAACTGTGCTGTGATATCCAAACAAACCAGTGCAGGCCTAGAGGTCCCAAGACCTTGGGAACCCTGGGGCTGAAGCCCTGCAGGCTGCTTTGACAGCAGGCCATGTGGAAAGCTGGAATTCTGCACAGTTGGGCCTGGAGGCTGGGCCATCACTCACACTGCAGTGTCTCTACTGAGCAGCTTCAGATCTGGGGTCCAGCTCACCCCACCTTCTGTATGACCCAAGGCCATTAATCTGCTCAGGCTGTCATAACAAAATACCACATACTGGATGGTTTAAACTACAGAAATTTATTTTCTCACAGTTCTGAAGGCTGGAAGTCCAAGATCAGGGTTGTGGTGAGGTCTCTCCTCCCGGCTGGTCAATAGCTGCCTTCTCACTGTGTCCTCACATGGCCTTTCTTCTGTTCCTGTGCCTGGAGAGAGAAAGCAAGCTCTCTGGCATCTTCTCTAACAAGGACACTAATCCTAGCAGATCAGGGCCCTGCCCTTATGACCTCATTTGACCCTTAAAACTTTCTAAGAGGCCCCATTTCCAAACACAGCCACGCTGGGGTTAAGGCTTCAGCATATGAATTAGAGGGGACACATACGTCTAGTCCATAACAACTTTAGAGACAAACTGTCTGGCTTTCAGTCTCTGTTACAAACTAGTTGTGGGACCTTGAGGACATTCCTTTAACTTTTCTAAGCCTCAGCTTCCTCTTGGTAAAAATGGGATCAATGATGGTACCTATCTCTGGGCATTGTAAGGATTAAATCAGATGACGTACACAGTGGGCCTAGTGAAGGGCCCAGTATATAGTAGGTGACCAGTAATTATTAGTTAACTTTATTAATACGGTCCTGTAAGTTCTGAGAATGAATTTCCTAAACAGTAGTCCTAGGAGAGCAACCTAGCCTGGATTTCCAGGACCAGCCCAGGACTGCATGAATGGGATTCCTGGGCCAGAGAGGTTCCAGGGCTCCCCAGTATTCTGCAAGGGAGCCAAGCCTCTTCAGAGCCTCGTTAACCTCCAGAGACTTTTAACCAGGAAGTGGAAATAAATAGGCTGAGAGGTGGTGGCAGCCCAAAGCCCCATCTATTCCTCCCTCACTCATCTCCTTTCAAAAAGAATGGCAGAGGGAGGAACTGAGCCAGCTGGATCTGAATGAAGGGTCACGTTGGATTCCTTCTGGCTTCTTTTTAGTTAAAAACAAAACAAAAAACAACTTTTTGTTGTTGCTGCTGTTTGTTTTTGTTTTTGTTTTGAGACAGAGTCTGTTGCGCAGGCTGGAGTGCAGTGTTATGATCTCAGCTCACTAAAACCTCCCAGGTTCAAGCAATTCTCCTGCCTCAGTTTCCTGAGTAGCTGAGACTACAGGCATGCGCTACCATACCCGGCTAATTTTGTAATTTTAGTAGAGACAGAGTTTCCCCATGTTGGCTAAACTGGTCTCAAACTCCTGACCTCAAGTGATCCGCCCGCCTCAGCCTCCCAAAGTGCTGGGATTACAGGTGTGAGACATCAAGCCTGACCTAACAAAAGCCTTTTGAACATATATTGTCAGATTATGTGTTCCTCCTACAATTTATTACATAAAATTTGAAAAATCCAGAAACTTATGAAGGACATAAAACTCACCTGGAAATCTTCTACCCAGAGTTAATTCTAACAGATTTTCCCTTAAGTCAGGTAGACCTAAATCTGAAGCCCATCCCTAGCCCATCCCTCCCATTGGAGTTATGTGACGTTTAATGGGCTGCTTGTTATTTTCAAAACCTCTGTTTATTCCTCTTAAAGTGGGTCTAATACTTCCTGCCTTGTTCCCACTTTGTGGGGGTTGCTGTGTGAATGCATGTAAAGTGCCAGGCACAGGGCGTTTATTTACTGAGAGCTCTTATTTTGTTGAAGACGATGTCCTTGGCTTTTGATTCTAGCATCAAAGCTCAGACAAAAATTATCAGTAAACTATTATCACATTGCTCTTTCAGGTTCTCCAACCTCCAGGCATGTGCTACAAACATGTAAGCAAACCCATCTTGTCATTTGCAACGTTGACATAATAATTATGCAGCAATTTTTCCAGCATAAGTATTCCTATTTTTCCTCTTACCTTAAAGCTGCTTTAAAAGGTGAAGATTAAGCCAGACATGGTGGCATGCACCTGTAGTCTCAGTTACTCAAGAGGCTGAAGCTAGAGGATCGCTTGAGCCCAGGAGTTCAAGTTCAGTCTGGTCCATAAAGTAAGACCCCTTCTCTAAAAAAAAAAAAAAATTTAAGGTGAGGATTGTATATTTGCACAGAGGATTGGATTTGTGTCTTCTTTCAGCAACCTCTACTCTCACCATCATTTCTCTTTTCNTGCCAAACCAATCCTAAGCAAAAGTATCAAATGTAAATTTAATAAACTAATTCTAGGCTGAATTGTGGGTTTTGTATTTTTTTTTTTTGACAGAGTCTCGCTGTGTCTCCCAAGCTAGAGTGCAGTGGTGTAATCTCTGCTCACTGCAGTCTTGACCTCCTGGGCTCAAGTGATCCTTCCACCCACCACACCCGCCCCCCAAGTAGCTGGGACTACAGGCACATGCCACCACAACTGGCTAATTTTTGCATTTTTTTGTAGAAACAGGGTTTTGCCATGTTGCCCAGACTGGTCTTGATCTCCTAGACTTAAGCAATCCTCCTACTTCAACCTCCCAAAGTGCTGGGATTACAGGTGTGAGCCACCGCACCTGGCCCATTTCCCTCTTTTAAAGCAAACTGAGAAGCTGGATCTCTCCTTTCCTAGCCACACTTGGGCTTGGCTTTATAATAAGGGTGAGTCGGGGGAGAGATGGCATCTCTCAGACTTCTGGGCTTCCTTTCTCTGTCCACCACCCAAGAACCAAACCCGTTTTCTTATTATTGCATATGAAATTAAAACTCCAGTTTTTAGCTTTTAGGACAAAAGATCCCTTGAAATATGTTCAGCTTCACCCCAGCTCCAGACAATAGGCTTGTGGCTGTGGCTGTCTCCTCTTCCCTAGCCTCTCCAGCCTAACTACTCCCGACTGCCTTTCTGCCCTGGCACCTTCCACTCTAGGGGAGCAGGGTGTCTTCTCCCCAGAGGTCAGAATGATACCCTGCAGGGAGCAGATGTTCCTGGAGCACGATTGTCACTCCCAGCCACCTGCCTTGTTTCCCAGCACTCCCTCAGGCAGCAGCTCCCAAGGGCCATGCTTTCCTTACATCAGGAGAACCTGGTGGTTGAGGCTCCGTATAAGCTTTCTTGTTTGTTTCGAGATTCCATGCACTCGAGCCTGGCTAACTTGGCAAAAAATAAACCAACTGTATTCAGGAGAACAGCTATGATCTCCAAATATCTGACATGTGTGCTTACAAGAGGTACTCCTTTAATAGTTCCCCAAGGCCTTTTCATCCTGGACACAGCCTTCCCAGAACTTGCCTGGTGGCAAGACAAAGTTAAATGATGAGGATGAGAGAAAATATGTTGCTACCTTTGTTCTATTCACTGTAATTAGCTGTGTTAGGAAAATTGAGCCTTATCCTAGAGTTGCCAAATATCCCTGAAAACAAGTATGGAATTGATCTGCTACTCATTGCTTTAAACCATTTTGATTGTGTTAGAGTGCAACATGTAGATGGAGCTATTTCGTTTATTCACCAGTTTTGAGTATTCTGTACTAGATGCTGAGGATGAGGAGTGGGCAGAGAAAAAGATGACTGATAGGACTACCTTTGAGGACCCTACTCCACAGGTGGAGAGAGAATCTAGTGCCATGAAGGCAATGGATCTAGAGAAGGCACAAAGAGAGTCAGAGAAAACTTTTCAAAAGAGGGGACAATCAGGCCCCGAAGAACGAGAAATTTACTGCATATAAAAGTGGGCTTTATTTGACCTTAGTGACATACTGCAATGGCGTACTGCTGGTCAGAAGTTGTTCTATATTTTCTAAGCCTAAATGTAAATATTTTCTGCTCAGATACCTAAGGGTCAAGAGAGTTGCATATCATTATTATTATAAATCCTTATTATAAATAATTTATATTATAACAATTTTATACAATTATAATTATATAATTTATGTTATAAACATAAATCCTTATTATAGATAATTTCTTATTTATTTTGGATATTAACCAAAGTGAGCCCCTGGATGTAATTTTATTTTATTTTATTTTTATTTATTTATTTTTTTAGACAGAGTTTCGCTCTAGTTACCCAGGCTGGAGTGCAATGGCGCGATCTCGGCTCACCGCAACCTCCGCCTCCTGGGTTCAGGCAATTCTTCTGCCTCAGCCTCCTGAGTAGCTGGGATTACAGGCACGTGCCACCATGCCCAGCTAATTTTTTGTATTTTTAGTAGAGATGAGGTTTCACCATGTTGACCAGGATGGTCTTGATCTCTTGACCTTGTGATCCACCGGCCTTGGCCTCCCAAAGTGCTAGGATTACAGGCGTGAGCCACCGCGCCCAGCCCTGTATGTAATTTTAAGCAACTCACCATGACTACGGCTATCTAAACTGCCCTCAGCACTGGCCCCATTTCCTATGTGCACCCCATTTCACTTCTCGGGTCCCTGCAGTGCCTTCCCCACATCCACACTCTCCTCAAATCCACTCACTCTGTACCACTCCCATGAGCTCTGAGCCCCCAGCTTTGCAGAGCAGAGAGAATGCAAACTCACTTTTATGCCTTTCTCTTCTGCACCTGCACATCTCCTCCTCCTACAAGCCTTTGATCTTAACCTCTCTGTATCTCTTTCCTCTTTTGTGAGGTGGCCATAATAATACCTTCCCCACAGGACTGTTGTAGGGATCTAATCAAGCAAGCCATGTAAATTGACAAGTGAGGGCCTTGTTTGTTGAGGCCTTCTGTTAATGATGGTCGCCATTATTCTATGCTACTTCCTTCAGGAGTTCACATCATAAATAGTCCCTTAATCTCTTATAATTTTAGTCTCTCTCTTGGCTCCTTCTTCATTTCCTGAAAAATATTAGTTCTAAAATTGAAACTTTCCCTCAGCCATCCTCCTTGGGCCATTTCTAGGCTTTCTTTACTCACAGAGATCTTGATGGCCATATATGGAGTTTTCACAAACTTGTCTTCAATAAGAGTTCATCAAAGACTCACTGATTTCCAAAGCAGAGGTCAAGATCTTCTGTGGTCCTTGCCCCACTTCACTGCATGGCCACATTTAAAATGCTAAGGGAAGGGAGCTCTGCAGAGGCAGGAGTAGTCAGTGGTGTCAAATGCAGCTACTTTATGCATTATCCATTTTGAGTTAATTTTTACGTAAGATTTTAGGTTTAAATTGAGGCTGGGTTTTGGGCCTGTGGATATCCAACATTATTTATTGAAAAGACTGTCTTCTTCTCATTGAATTGCTTTTGCATCTTTGTCAAAAATCAGTTGACCATAGCTGTCAAGATCACGCAGTCTTGATTACTATAGCTATGTAATAAGTCTTGGAATCAAGTAGACTGATTCCTCTGACTTTATTCTTTGTGAAAGTTGCTTTAGCTGTTCTTGTTCCTTTGCCAATCCACATACATTTTGAAAATAACATATAATATATTTTTGCTGGGATTTTAACAGGAATTGCATTAAACATGTATGTCAATTTGGGGAGAATTGAGACTATGTTGAGTCTTCCAATCCATGAACATGATATGTTTCTCCACTTAGATTGTCTTTGATTTCTTTCATTGGCATTTTGTAGTTTGCAGCAAACAAGTCCTATATGTGTTTTTTTCTTTTTTTATATTGACAGATAAAGTTGTATGTATTTGTTGTGTACAAGATGATGTTTTAAAGCACATATGCATTGTGGAATGACTAACTCCAGTTAATTAACATATGCATTACCTCATATAATGAGAGGTTAGAACACTTGATATCCACAGTCAAAGCATTTTTCAAGAATACAATGTTATTACTAACTATAGTCACCATGTTGTATAATAGATCTCTTGAACTTATCTAACTGAAATTTTGTATCCTTTGACCAACATTTCCCCAACTCCCTTCTATTCCAATCACTCCAGGCACTGGTAACCATCATTCTGTTCTCTACTTCTATGGATCAACTTTTTTTTTATTCCAGCTAGGAGTGAGAGCATGTGGTATTTGTCTTTCTGTGCCTGGCTTATTTTACTTAACCTAATGTTCTCCAGATTTATCCAAGTTGTTACACACGACAGGGCTTCCCCCTTTTTTATGGCCGAGCAGTATTCTGTTGTGTATATATACATTTTTTTCATCCATTCATCCTTTGGTGGACACTTAGGTTGATTCCATATATTGGCTATTGTGAATAATACTGCAGTAAACAAGGAAATGCAGACATCTCTTTGACATACTGATTTCATTTCCCTTGGATATATACCCAGTAGTGGGATTGCTGGATCATATGGTAGTTCTATTTTTAAGCTTTTAAGGAATCTCTATACTGATTTCCATAATGTACTAATTTACATTTCCACCAACAGTATACAAGGGTTCCCTTTTCTCCACATCCTTGCCAACACTTGCTATCTTTCATCTTTTTGAAAATAGTCATTCTGACAGGTATGAGTGATGATCTCATTGTGGTTTTGACTTGTACTTCTCTGCTGATTAGTGATATTGAACATTTTTTGATAAATCTATTGGCCATTTGTATGTCTTCTGAGAAATGTCTATTCAGGTTTTTTTGCCCATTTTTAAATTGAGTTGTTTTCTTCCTGTTGGGGTCTTTCAATTATTTATTTTGGATATTAGCCTCTTGTCAGATGTATAGTTAACAAATATTTTCTCTCATTCTGTAGGTTTTCTCTTTACTGTTGATTGTTTCCTTTGTTGTATAGAAACTTTTTAGTTTGATGCGATCACGTTTGTCTATCTTTGCTTTTGCCGTCTGTGCCTATACATGTTTTCTTAGATTTATGTCTGTTTCACTTTTTCTGAGTGTCCATGTGCTCATTGCTAGTGTATAGAAAAAAGTGGGCTTTTGTATATTGATCTTTTAACTTGTGACCTTGCTAAACTGATTTATTTGTTCTAGGAGATTTTTTTTGGTAGATTCCTTGGGATTTTTTTTATGTGGATCATCATGTCATCTGCAACTAGGGACAGTTTTGTTTTTTCCTTTTCAATCTATATGCCATTTTTTTTCATTTTGTTTTCTTATAGTGCTGGCTAGAATAACCTATGTTGACTAGCAGTGGCAAAAGTAGACATCCTTGCCTCATTCTGAATTGTAAGGGGAAGTATTTAGCCATTCGCCATTAAATCCAATGTTAGCTGTAGGTTTTTTGTAGATGTTCTTTATCAAGTTGAGGAAGCTACCCTCGCTCCCTACTTTTCTGAGAGTTTTTATCATGAATGGGTGTTGAATTTTGTCAAATGCTTTTTCTGCATCAGTTGATAAGATTTTGTGATTTTTCTTCCTTAGCTTATTAAGATGGTGGATTGCATTGATTGTTTTTCAAATATTGAACCAGCCTTGCATTTTTTGAATAAATCCCATTTATGTGGTGTCAAATTCTTTTTATGTGTTGCTGAATTCTATTTGCAAATATTTTGTTAAAATTTTTTAATATCTATATTAATGAGAGATATTGCTCTGTAGTTTTCTTTTTGTAGTGTCTTTGGTTTTTGGTATCAGGCCAATATTGGCTTCATAAAATGAATTTGGAAGGGTTTCCTTCTCTTCCGTTTTCTGGATGAGATCGGTATTAATTCTTCTTTAAATGTTTGGAAGAGTTCTCCAGTTTTTAAAAACTGTTATTGCTGGGGACACAATCTGGCCCAAATAAACCTGAACCTCTGGGGGTGGGGCTTGGGCATAGGTAGTTGTCAAAAGCTACCCAGGTGAGTTTAATGTGTAACTAGCTGTGGAACTAAGTGTTGGTTGTGGACTTCTTGAAGCCAACATAGAAGCGTGAAGGAAGTAGAATCCATCTGAGGAATGTCATGAATTAAACAGCTGTGAGGTTTGGAGAGTTCAGCTCTGAGACACACCCCTGGAGGTGCTGGTGTTTTCAGGATACCATGCAGTGTAAGGGAGACATTGGTTGTATAAGACATGCGGGTTCGACTTGGCTGCTTGATAGCCATAAATTCCTTACCAATCTCAGCTTTCTCATCTGTAAAGTGTGACTCCTTGGGTTGTTTTGAGGATAAAATGAGATTGTAGATATGAAAATGCTTTGGAACTCACAGCCTTTTGCGAAAGTAAAAAATGATGTTTCTGTAGGCCCCAGCTTCTCCCTTACTGCCACTGTGTCCTGATTCCTAATAAGTCCCTCTGGGAAGCCAGTGGGAGGCTTGTGACTCCTGCTGGCTGTAGGGGAAACATCCTCTTCTCTGCTCACTTACCCTGACCATGGAGTTTGGGCTCCAATAGGAGGGATGGGGGCCCTGGAAACAGTGAGAAAGGACTTTGACCTTGACCATGCTCACCTTTTTATAGGAACATGCTTGCCAACTCAGCCAGCGTGAGGATCCTCATCAAGGGAGGCAAGGTAGTAAATGATGACTGCACCCACGAGGCTGACGTCTACATTGAGAATGGCATCATCCAGCAGGTGGGCCGCGAGCTCATGATCCCTGGCGGGGCCAAGGTGATTGATGCCACAGGAAAACTGGTGATCCCTGGTGGCATTGACACCAGCACCCACTTCCACCAGACCTTCATGAATGCCACATGCGTGGATGACTTCTACCATGGGACCAAGGTAATGCTCCTGTTTACCAAAGGTGGCTTCCTCTCTGGCTCTTTCATTCTGCTTCTGGGGTTGCTTCAGACTAGACTTATGAGAACCAGGTGCTCCCAGGATATTGCTGGCAGAAGAAGGGTGCAGATTTCCATAATTACAGAAAAGAAGGCACATAGGCCTGTTTTGCTAATCATATCATTTACCCAAGTACCCAGGCTGAGAAACAATTTTATTTTTATATTTTTATGTCATGTAATACAAAGCTAGAGAAAGAAGAGAATAAGCTGGTGGTTGTTATTGTGTTGGGAAGTGGGTTGGTCTGATGGACTTCTTTATGTATGATAAACTGAATTAAATCCCCAAAGACTGAAAGACAAATATGCCTCTTCTAGATGATGAGACAGCTTCTATTACCTCTCCTAGCTTGTTTGTTATTTTAAAAAAACAACTGGAAAAAAAAACACCTGGAAAATTGCTGGTGGTGGGTTCTCTTTTCAGAGTGAGTTACCCTGGACAATATTTAACAGTTACTGAGCCGGACCTGAGCTACTGTAAGTTCCTAAATGACAAAACAAAAATTTGGAAGAAAAACTAGGAGCAGACTACATTCTGCAAAAAGAGCCATGAATGGGCTTTTTTACCCTTCCTTGTGCTCCAGAAACCTCTGTCATTGCTGTCATCCCTCTTCCTTGTGATTTTCTATCTCATACTGGCCTCTCTGTGGACATCAAACTGTGGGCTCCTTGAGGGCCGGGCCTGCCCATTTTCCTCTGCTTTCCCAGAGCCTGGACTGACCTGGAACTAGAGTAGCTGTCCTGTAAGTGTGCAGGCAGAGCCCAGGCCTGGGGACACAGCTTGATGGGCCATCCCCACCTCAGGCAGATGGCCCTTAAGGTCTCCTTGAGTACATGCCCCCTTCCCAGTCTAGGGGCTGCAGACCAGACCCTGGGAAGGCTGGGCTATGTGGAGTCACAATAGCCATTGCCCAGCTGTGCTGAGGCAAGGATGCTCCCTGGTCTAACCCTCTGGCATCAGGGCTACACCTGCTCACTCTAGCCAAGCCCAGGGAAGAGAGGTGGTAGGTAGACCCTCCCTGCTTCTGAGAATTCCCCCAGACCCTGCAAATGATGTTTTGATTATGAAATGGGGAGCCCTATCCTCATAAACTCAGGGTCCTCTTGCAGGTTGCCTGGTGACAGTCGGGACCTTTCTGAAGTGAGTGACATATCCAGCTCACCATCCTCATGCACCGGGCCAGGGGGGCCAGGCCTGTGGTTATTGTTGTCATTTTTCACTGAAGTATAGCATATATACAGAGAAGTACAGAAATTTTAAGTACACAGAATTGCCACAGTTGAATACACTTGTAACCAGCTCCCAAGTCAAGACACCAAATTTTACCAGCACCCAGAAGCTCCCCCAGTCACAGGTCCCTGCCAGGGATAACCACTATCCTGACTTCTAATGGACTTTTTAAAATAACAGCTTCATTGAGATATAATTCACATGTCATACAATTCACATATTTAAAGTGTGTGAGTCAATGCTTTTGATACATTTATCACAGCTTGGTTTTGCCTGTCTATGTAGATGAAATGAAGCAGTATGTACCTTTGTATTGGCTTCTTTTGCTCAAAAATTCATAAATTCATTCATTTTCATTGCTTAATACTATTCCACTGCATAATATACCACATAGCAACTATCTGTCAGTGGGCATTTGGGTCACTGCTTGTTCGAGGCTATTACAAACATTGTCACTGTGAACATGTTCTTGTACATGTCTTCAGCAAACATGCCTGTATACATTTTGTTGGGCATATACTCCTAGGAATGGAATTGCAGAGTCCATAGGGTACACGTATGTTCAGCTTTAATAGGTAATGCCAAATAGTTTTCCAGACTGGTTGTAACAATTTATGCTCCCAGCAGTAGTGTAAGAGAGGCCACAGTTTTTAACATTGACATCACTAGTCCATGCTGGAGTCCATTCTGTGGTATACTCAGGCCTTGCACTAAAAATGCACCTTCCTAGTTACTGTCCGTGTTCTGGGGAGTCCTTTAGGGCAGGGTCAGGTGCCACACTGTCACTATGCTATCTACTAGCCTCGCAGAGGTCAGACTGGCCTCCTTTGTCTCATTTTTCACATTGTCATCTGCTGGGGCCTCATTAGACAAGAGTGACTGCTTTTCCCCTGAGAGCCATCAGCTTTTTACAGCTGATGAAGAGCTCTGTACACGTCTTTACGCAAGGTGGTGGGCAACTCTTGATCTTTTCTGCTTCTCATCCACAAAAGCAGCTGCCTCCAGAAAACATCTAAAGGCTCCTGTGTGATGAAAGGCCCCAGATCTCCCATTTCTGCAGGTTTACGCTGCCTCAGGAGCCCCAGTCCATGTCAGGCCCTAGTTGTAGGGAATTTAAGACACCTAACTCCAAGCCACCTTGGCAGCTGGTGTCACTTAAACTGATACTTTGTTATATCCATGCCCTAAGCACGATCATAACTGTCCCTGTGCCCCAGCCCTCACATGAAGCCTCTGTTGTGGTGGCCTGTTTCTACCTGGACTCCATTAGTAGATCCTGGCCAGGGTCCTGAAGTTCCTGCCCCTGACCCCTCCACTCCACACCAGGATTTCTCCTTTACGTTGTGGCTCCTGCAGCCAAATGGTGTGACTTCCTACTTTCTCTTGTTCCTGAAAATCTCCTGGGGAGAGAAAATGCTCTCCTACTGAAATGCTGATGGAGATGGGTGGATTTAATTATCCACACCGCCTGTGGCACCATGCAGAGGCTGGGCACCATGATGGACGCTGCTGACCTACTTAGTATGCTCTAAGAAAGGTTGATTCACTTTAAGCATCTGGGTTTATAATAGAACAGTAATCCCAAGGAAAATCTCACCCGAGCGATTAGCCAAGAAAGAAGGAGAGATCAAGTTGCATCTTTTTGTTCTTGTCAGACAGATCACAGTGCCCTGAACCCTGCAAACCACCCCCCCTCCACTCCCTTGCTTGTTGATTTGGCAGCAGCAGCAGGCAGGACTAGAAAAACAAAACAGTTGAAAGCCTGGCCTTTCTGAGAACATCTGGGCCTCCATTGTACTTGGTCTCCAGGGATTTCTCTCCAGCACTTCTTCAGCCCACGCCTCACTGGCCCCCGCCTTTGAAAGAGGCTGTGGCAGGCTCTGCCTGGCTCCTCTGCTCACAGCCTGGTCACTTGACCCTCCTCCCTGTCCCAGGCACCACAACCCCCACACCCTACCACCTGTAGGCCCCGCCCTCCCCAGGCCCAGAACCAGGGTTTCCAGAAGGTTCCAGGACCACCTGCTCGCTAACAATACAGACCCCATTCCAATAAGGAGGTTATCCTCCTTATTGAAATGGGGTGGCAGGGGGAGAGGGAGTGAGGAGGAAGAGCCAATGACACCAACTGTGTTCACGAAGGACCAGAAATTTAGTCTGGTTGAGGGGTCTCATATTATTATTCTGCTTAAGCAGATGTTGCACTTAGTCTCTTTCATACGTATCTAAGTATTGCAGAGTAAAGAATGTTCTTACAGGCTCTTGAGCTCCACCCACCAATGTCTCTCTAGGGCCAGGTGAAAATCATCAGAATCAGGTTTTTAAAGCTATGGGCATTCACAAGCAAACCAGGTATGTGGCAAAATAAAGAGAGAAATAAAAATAAATACTGGTATCAGCCCCTCACTAAGATATTGATAGAGAGGGCAGACATGTGCAACTGAACAAGCTTCCTATGTATCTTTTCTGCCTCCCTCTCCTCCAAAAATATTTTAAGAACCGCTGTGTAGGCCGGTGATTTTCACCCTTTGGAAGCAAATTACATTAGAACTGTCAGGCATGTAAACCAGAGCAGCTCCATCTTAAATAGGGGCTGGGTAAAATGAGACTAAGACCTACTAGGCTGCATTCCCAGACTGTTAAGGCATTCTAAGTCATAAGATGAGGTAGGAGGTCGGCACAAGATACAAGTCATAAAGACTGTGCTGATAAAATAGCTTGCAGTAAAGAAGCTGGCCAGGTCCCACCGAAACCAAGATGACCACAAAAGTGACCTCTGGTCGTCCTCACTGCTACGCTTCCACCAGCGCCATGACAGTTAATAAATGCCATGGCAACATCAGGAAGTTACCCTAGATGGTCTGAAAAAGGGAGGCATGAATAATCCACTTCTTGTTTAGCATATCATCAAGAAATGACCATAAAAATGGGCCCTGGGGCTGCTCTGTCTATGGAGTAGCCATTCTTTTATTCCTTTACTTTCTTTTTTTTTTTTTTTTGGGATGGAGTCTTGCACTGTCACCCAGGCTGGAGTGCAAAGGCGCAATCTCGGCTCACTGCAACCTCCACCTCCCGGGTTCACAGGATTCTCCCACCTCAGCCTCCCAAGTAGCTGGGATGACAGGCGCACACCACCACACCTGGCTAATTTTTTTTGTATTTTTAGTAGAGACGGAGTTTCACTATGTTGGCCAGACTGGTCTTGAACTCCTGACCTGTGATCCCCCTGCCTCAACCTCCTAAATATTATTCTTCTTTCATAATAAACTTGCTTCTGCTTTGCACTGTAAACTTGCCCTGAATTCTTTCTTGCACAAAATCCAAAAACCCTCTCTTGGGGTCTGGATAGGGACCCCTTTCCTATAATAGAACCACTTGGGAAATTTTTGAAAGATCCAGTGTCCAGTCTCCAGCCCAGACCAGTTAACTCAATGCCCCTAGGTCTGTGTCCTCCCCATCATCCCTGGTGATTATGAGGAACTTTGAGGGGTTCTGAGTGACACAGGCTATATACTCCTATTGCCCGTCTGACCCTCACTTGTGAGCAAGGGCTGACATCCAAATCCCCTGGGTCTGCCTTGGGGAAGCTTGGGCCTGTCGTGTGTGTGTGTGTGTGTGTGTGTGTGTGTGTGTGTGTGTGTGTGTTTGAGATGGAGTCCTGCTCTGTCGCCTAGGCTGCGGTGAGTGGCATGATCTTGGTTCACTGCAACCTCTGCCTTACAGGTTCAAGTGTTTCTCCTGCCTCAGCCTCCTGAGTAGCTGGGATTACAGGCGCGCGCCACCACGCCAGACTAATTTTTGTGTTTTTAGTAGAAACAGGGTTTCACCATATTGGCCAGGCTGGTCTCGAACTCCTGACCTTGTGATTCACCCACCTCGGCCTCCCAAAGTGTTGGGATTACAGGCGTGAGCCACCAAGGCCTGTCCTGTTTTGACCTTGCTGGTCTTTCTTATTTGCTTGTCTCTTTCTATTTACATTGCAATGCCCGCTGGTTGAGCTCCCACACCGCAGCCCAGGGCCCAGAGCTTCTGTGCTTGTTAAGCTCCCTAGCCTGGTGTTCTGCCCTCTTGTCTGTACCTATGGCAATCATCAGTAAGAGAGAAGTTGGCTGTGGCAAAGATGCCATCAAACAGAAGTCCACTTGGGGCTGGCCCTCTTCTCTGAGGGTCCAGAGACTCCCTCTTGTCTGTGCCAGAGGCTATCCAGTCCCAAAGACAGCTTCCCACCAACTCAGAATTAGCATCGAGGAATCTTACAGGCAACCTGTGGGGGAAGCCAAATCCTAACCAAGAGTGCTTGTGCAGCATGGGACCAGCCTAGGGAACAGCCAGTAGCACAGGTTAGGGTGGCCCGCCACCCCCCACCCCCAAGAAGGATTCTGCCCCTCCCTGCCCTTTCACTGCAGAGGACTGGACTCCATCTGGTAGGGCCCTGAGGGTATGCCCCACTAGGACATAAATGAATTCCCACTGGTGCCCAGCCCTGCTAGCTTCCTTACGAAGGATCCCATTTGTCCACTTGGCAGGTTGCTTTTGCTACTTTTGTCTTCAAAATATGCTCTTGTGGAATGAAGCCTATAAATGCTGCTCGCTTCCTTTCTTCCATTTCTTCAACTCCAGTATCCTGTTTCTGTTAAATGCTGACCAGAATTTCGTTCCCATCTTTAAGCTCTGCGATGACACTTCCTGCTCATGCGGATCCAGACTCATATGGTCTTGCTTATTAATTGATGTTCTCAAGTTCACATATCTCTCCATCCCTGTAAGAAGCTGGGTGGCACCTTAGAAATCATCTAGTCCCACCTACCCATTGATAGGAGACCCAGAGAGAATGCATGAACCTGCCAGGTGTTGTGACTTATGCCTATAATCCTAGCACTTTGGGAGGCCAAGCAGGGAGGATTACTTGAGCCCAGGAGTTTGAGAACAGCCTGGGAAACATGGCAAAACCCCATCTCTGCAAAAATTAGCCGGGCATGAAGGTATAGACTTGTAGTCCCAGCTACTCAGGAGGCTGAGTGGGGAGGATCGCCTGAGCCCAGGAAAGTCGAGGCTGCAGTGAGCTGATTGCTCCACTGCACTCCAGCCTGGTGACAGAGGTTGGCCCTGTCTCAAAACAAAAACAAGAACAGGAGTTTGAGGGTGCATGAGTAGCCCAAGTCCCAGGGCCAGTTGGACCAGAAGGCAGGTTTCTCAGCCTTTCACCACCCCATTCGGGACCTCCTGAGACCTCACGGCTGAACACTTACTGCTTTCAGCCTGTGACCTCTTGGTTGGCTGCATGCAGATATTTCTCTTGCTACTCTATGGCCCCAAATTTCCTTGGACCAGATGAGAGTGTCTCAGAATGGACACACATCAGGCAGGCAGCTGAGTGAGCTCTCTGCCTGCCCAAGACAGTAGCTTTATGAAATGCCACTCCTCCCTGCAGGAATAACTGATGTCAGTGCTTTAGAGCTGAACAGTTTTTACTATGTATAAATGGTAGTTGTAAGGATTAGATGAGATGATGCATAACAAATACTTCACAGTGCCTGACACAGAATACACATAAAATAAATGTTAGCCCCATCCTGGGACTATCTGCTTCTACCCCAGGCCCTTTTCTTCCAGTTCCTTGAGAACTGGCTTTGGCTTCACGATGAAATTGTTCTACTGTGCACCAAGTGCCCGTGCTACCTGTGTCCCTGGGCTTGGCCAGTAGACACCCTGGCAAGCCTTCTCTGGGAATCGGCCCTCACCTCCCAGCTCATTTTCCTTGCCTGTTCTTCCTGTTGCCCCACCACCACCTCGCCTAGCTGTGGGGTTTGGGATTAGCATAGCTGGGTTCCTCTCTCCACTTTCTTCTGTGACTCACCTACAGGCTCTAAAAAGCCCTATGAAGTCTTCATGCAGTGACTTCCCCTCTCCTGCCATCTGGAGGACATCCCTTCTGCCCCCTCCATCTATATCTAGTCTGCTTGTAGGGGATATATTAGTTTTCTGCTGTGTAACTAATTGCCTCAAGCTCAGCAACTTAAAACACCCATTTATTAACTCCCAGTTCTGCAGGTAAAAGTCTCAGCACAGCACAACTAAATCCTCAGCTAACAGCCTTGCAAGCCGCCATCCAGGTGTTAGTTGGTCTGCATTCTCATCTTGAGTCCAGGGTTCTCTGCCAAGCTCGTGTAGTTGTGGCAGAATTCCATTTCTTGGAGCTCAAGGACTGAGTTCCCTGTTTCCTTGCTGGCTCTAAGCCTGGGGCAGTTCTCAGCGCCTGGAGGCTGCCAGCACATCTTGCCACTTTCCCCTTCCATCTTCAAAGCCAGCAACAGACTTACCTCAAGTCTCTTTCCTGTTTAAAATCTCCGACCAGAATCTCTTTCACCAGAAAGAAACCCATACCTTTTACGAGCTCACTTGATTAGCCCAGAACCACTGAGGATAATCTCCTTTTTTGCAAAGTCAGCTGTGCCATAGAATATAACCTAGTCATGGGTACTTTTTCCCATTTTATTCACAAAATCTGTCCCACACTCAGTGAGAGGCAATTATACAGGGGTGTGGATCACTGGGAGAATTCTGCCTACCCCAGGGCGTCACGTGCAAGAAACATAGCTATCCTATAGACGTTTTGCCCTAGTACATCTCCATGCCACCAATTTTGCTTAAACTACTTAAGTCATTATTTACTTATTCATTTTAGAGATAAGGTCGGGCTCTGTCACCCAGGCTGGAGTGTAGTGGCATGATCATAGCTCATTGCAGCATCAACCAGCTGGGTTCAAGCAGTACTCCCACATAGCTGGAACTACAGGAATATGCCACCATGCCCAGCTAAGTTTTTTGTTTTCATTTTTTGTAGAGACAGGATCTTGCTATATTGCCCAGGCTGGTCTTGAACTCTTGGCTTCAAGAGATCCTCCAGGCTCGGCCTCCCAAAGTGCTAGGATTACAGGCATCAGCCATCATGCTTGGCCTACTTAAACCTTTTTAAGACTCCACATTTACATTTTAATTTTATTTATTTATTTATGAAATAGAGTCTTGCTCTGTCACCCAGGCTGGAGTGCAGTGGTGCGATCTCAGCTCACTGCAACCTCCACCTTCTGGGTTCAAGCAATTCTCCTGTCTCAGCCTCCCAAGTAGCTGGGAATACAGGTGCCCACCACCACACCTAGCTAATTTTTGTATTTTTAGTAGAGATGGGGTTTTGCCATATTGGTCAGGCTGATCTCGAACTCCTGACCTTGGGTGACCCACCAGCCTCAGCCTCCCAAAGTGCTGGAATTACAGGCGTGAGCCATTGCGCCTGGCCCACATTTAACATTTTTAAAATCAAAAATCACCTTGTCCCCGCTTCAACTCACAGCTCTCTCTATGCCTCATGCCCTGTCCCTGCAATGGCTCCCTGTTGTCTAAGACATCAAGTTTGGATGTGTGGATCTTCCCCTGGGCAACCCCTGATCTGACCTTGCCCTCCCATCGACCCTTTGCCCTCCCTTCGACCCCTCATGGCCAGCTGCTCCTCACATGCACCCATCCATCAGGAAGATGCCCCCATGGACATCCCATGCTGCCTGTTGCCGTCCCTCTCCACCCCTGCACAGAACCCCTCCGTCAAGGCGAACACCCTCTCCTTGTATTCCTCCTCCAGCTAACCTAGCTACAGGACGTCACTTTCTTCTCACCAGCAGAAATAACTTGTCATCTTGAGGCTTTCAGATTGTTTCCTGTGTTAAATTTGTTTCTCAGCAAGATTGAAGACCCTTTGAAGAGCAGAGACGACTATTGAACTTGTTGCTGTAGAACCCACATAGCCCTAACAGTGTCATCAACATCCAAGAAATGGATGTGAGCATGGAGTGGGAGTTATCAGCACAGACTGGGGCTGTGAATGCTGGAGTTTGAATTTCAGCTCCACATTCACTTGCTGTGTAATGTGGGCAAGTTAATCTCTCTGTCCCTCCATTTTCTTATCTGGAAAATGGAGATTATAATGGTTTTTTATAAGTCCTAATTGAGTTATTATTTATAAAGAACTTGGTGCTTATTAAGCATTATGTGAGTGTTTGTTAAATAAATAAATAGATCATGTTGATCAAAGTCAGACGCCTTAAAAATCCATGTGTACTACAGTTTCCTCAGGAGCATACATATTGAACAGTTAAGCATCAAATAGAAGCTAAAAGAATTTGATTTCATTCCTACCGTTAGAATTTCTGTGTGTGTTTTAGATTTCGAATGGAGCCTGATAGTAATAGTGATAAATTCTCATTAATTTTCTCTCTTCTCTTTCTCTTAAAGGCAGAAATAGCCAGTAATAAACTCTGCAGGTATCAGGAGCTATTTAAAGATGTCCTGCTTCAGACCAGCTACTTGCTTAACAAAACCTTGCTGGCAACTTTCATTCTACGTGTACATTAATTGGCAGGCCAAAATGTAGGCCAGGTTGATCCTTCTTAGAATGTGAGTGAGGAGATCTACCATTTCTCATAAATTTGCATCTCTAGTATTAGGAAAAAAACTTCCTATGGTGACCAAGCACCTCCTCAACTTCTAGAACAATGTTTTCAAAGAATTTATCAATGCAGATTATTGCATTTTTAAAACCTTTGATTCAGAATAAAATGAATACACCCTCTTTGATTGAGCCCAAGTGTCCTGGAAATCTTTCATGTTTAGTAGAAGAAGCTTTGCTTTGTGCCCTCGTCTGCTGGGGTTTACAAAAGGAAAAAAAGGAAGAAGAAAAATATATACTGTATGTACACTTAGGTGATATATATTACACATGAATGACATTTTTCTTCCTTTTTTCTTCCTCTTTTTCTTTTCTTAAATTAAGATTATGTCTTTTTTAATATTTCAAAAAATATTTGAATATGGCCTTTTCTCAGTTGGAAATATCTGTTCTCCCAAACCTCACGGAGGTCACCTTTGAAGTTGTCATATTCCTATGTTGAAAATTAGGGACATATCTTGGAGTAGTTCATTTACAGGTGGAAATGTGCGTAGGTGCTGTATCATTTCCCCTGGTTACTTTCAGTCTCATTGTTCCCCGAGATTATCACTGCAGCCAGCCACGTTTTTCTCTGCTTCTAATGCTTTTTTATTTCTTGTTAACTAAAACGGAAGCCCTGTAAGGATCTTTAATTAGTGACTAAATGAATATAAAACTGTGGGTCTACTATTTTAAGAACCTTCTTACTGACCATGATTTCTCAGTCATAACTGCACAGACGTCACACATACCGTCTTACATTCACGTTCACTCTCACACACACAATTATAGAGCTGGAAGTACCATTAGAGATTAATAAATCCTACCCCTACTCCATAAATAATTTTCCTGTTTAGACTTAAACTATCCACAGTATTCTCAATTAATATTTTAAAATAAAATTTAACAAGGTGGGGCTTGGTGGCTCACACCTGCAATCCCAAAGCTTTGGGAGGCCAAGGCAAGAGGATCACTTGAGGCCAGGAGTTTAAGACCAGCCTGGGCAACATAGTGAGACCCCCATCTCTACAAAAAATACAAAAATTAGCTGAGCATGATTGGTGTGTGCCTGTAGTCCTAGCTACTAGGGAGGCTGAAGCAGGAGGATCACTTGAGCTCAGGAGTTTGAGGCTGAGCTATGATCATGCCATTGCACTCCAGTGACAGAGCAAGACCCTGTCTAAAAAAAGAAAAATAAGTTGGTAAATGTTAGTGATCTCTACTCTTGGGAAGAGTATGTATAGAAAGAAGAAGATCATGATTAGGTAACCTGAGAAGCCACCTTTTTTAAAAAAGCAACTTAATCAAGGTATAATTAATGTATGACAAGCTGCATATTTTAAAGTTTGGTACATTTCATACATCATGAAACCATCACAATATAATAAACATATCCATCATTCCTGAAAGTTTCTCTGTGTTCCTGTAATTTAACCCACCCTCACCCCAAGTTACCACTGTTTTCTATCACTATAGATTAATTTGCATTTTCTACCACTTCTATATAAATGGAATAATGCAATATGCATTCCTTTTTTTTTGTCTGATTTCTTTCCCTCGGTATTATTAATTTTTTGGCTGTTACAGATAAAGCTACCATGAACATTCATATACACGTATTTGTGTGGCCATAGGCTTTTATTTCCCTTGAGTAATTAACTAGAAGTGGAATTTGTCTGTCGTATGGTAGGTCTACATTTAGCTTTTTAAGAAATTGCCAAACTGGTTTCCAGAGTGGTTGTAACAATTTTTTTTTCCCATCAGTAGTCACTCCATCATTTCTACCACTTGTTGTGGCCAGTCGTTTCAATTTTAGCCATTCTAATAGGTGTGTAGTGGTATCTCAGTGTAGCTTCAATCTGCATTTCCTTAGTCACTAGTGTTGAATATCTTTACATGTGCTTATATATCTTCTATATGTTTTTGGTGAATTGTCTGCTCACACATTTTACCCATGTTTTAATTGAGTCGTTGGCCTTTTAAAAATCTGATTGTAAGAGTTGTTTTATTTTTTGTTTGTTTGTTTGAGATGGAGTCTCTCTCTGTCTCCCAGGCTGGAGTGCAGTGACACTATCTTGGCTCACTGCAACTTCCACCTCCTGGGTTCAAGCAATTCTCCTGCCTCAGCCCCCCAAGTAGCTGGGATTACAGGCACCCACCACCACACCCAGATAGTTTTTTGTATTTTTTTAGTAGAGACAGGGTTTGGCCATGTTGGGCTGGCTGGTCTTGAACTACTGACCTCAGGTGATCTACCCACCTCAACCTCCCAAAGTGCTGGGATTATAGGGGTGAGCCACCATGCCCTGCCCAAGAGTTGTTTACATAGTCTAATTACAAGTCATTTGTTAGATATATGTTTTGCAAAATTTTCTCACAGTCTGTTACTTACTTTTTCATTTTCTTAAGTGTTTTTTGAAGAGCAGTAGTTTTTAATTTTGAAGTCCAGTTATCTGTTTCGTTCTACTTCATGCTTTTTATGCTATAATCAAGAAATCTTTTCAGAATCCAAGGTCTCTAAGATTTTCTCCTATGTTTTCTTTTAGATGTTTTTAATTTTAGCTTCTACAGTTCAGTCTATGATCTATTTTAAGTTAATTTTCATATATGGTATGTGGTAAGCATCTATGTTCAGTTTTTTTTGCAAATGGCTATCCAATTGTTCCAGCACCATTTGTTGAAAAGATTATCTCTTGTCAAAGATCAATTGACCATATGTGTGCCAGCCTATTTTTGGACTCTTCTCTTTTGATCTCTTTATCTATTTTTACACCAATACCACAGTCTCTTAATTATTATAACTTTACAGTAAGTTTTGAAAGCAGGCAGTGTAGGTCTCCCAACCCCATTCTTTTTCAAAGTCGTATGGCTATTCTACATCCTTGGAAGCAAATCGTTTAGCGCAGGCTGCAAAGTAGAAACATAGAGATATGAATGCATTAACCAAGGACTTGATAAACATTCTCAGCCCTTAGCATGGTCCCTTTCTGTTTGCTAAAAGTTAGGAATTTTCTTTAAAATTGTCTCAAGTTATTTGGAGGGAAAAACCTGACATGATTATAAATATTGATGTAAATATATTGTCTTCATTATAATCCATGTCTAATTAAAAGTAAGTTACAACAACATCGGGGGAAGAGCTCATGCTTCCTCTGCCTTAGATTTAGAGTTGGTGGAGAAGACGGGTAGGCTGGGCGCTCCTGAGAGGACTAAATTGGGATTAAACTTTTCCTGGAATGAATCTAGCCACTGAGCCATCACCCCCGTCCCTTTCCTTCGGTCAGGTTTCCATTCTTTATGATATCCTTTGTTACCTTCAGGCCTGGGCTCCAGCTTCTCTTTTCTGGTTTGGGGCCTTGATTCTCATGCTGTCAAGCAAAACACACCCCAGGACTTAAGTTTGGGAGACCACTTTGGTTCCCACTTTCTAATGTCTAGACTTAGCAGCCATCAAAGAGTGTCTTTTTCCCACCAGGTGAAAATACAGTGCTCAAAATGAGTTGTGTTCAGCCCCTGAGGGGATCTGGGACCCCAGACCCCCGAGCTGGTGCATGGCAGCACATGGCTCTCACAAGATCTGAGGTTAGGCATCCATCCCCCAACCTCTCTGCAATTAGAATGCACCTGAGCCGTCAGGCCCACCCATCACAGCACTTCCACACCCATTCATCACTTATTTTGATCTTTGAAGCCCCCTCAGGGAGATCTTATCATCCTTCCTTTGCAGGAGGAAAGCAGGGTCCCAGAGAGGTGAAATAACTTGCTAAGCTAATCAGGGCAGGAAAGGCCTTTCTGCTGCCCACTGACTTACAGCCCCTGTTCCTGGAAACCATGTTTCCAGGGGGGCCTCTCAGCAGCTTTATGGCACTGTCACCCTGTCATCCCTTAGGCTTTGGGACTAAAATGAGGGTCTTGCCACGTTGAGGCAGCTGAGGGATGGAGAAACCGTAGTTACATATGTCTTACTGCTCTCTGGCATCCGTGGGTAGGTTGGATGTTTAATAAACATCATCATGGCCTGGTGGCCTATAAACGTCCTTTTTTGGGGTTAGAAGGGGCTTTGCTAAGGACGTGGGTGACAAAGGGCCTCTCAGTGTGGCTCTGTTTCAGAGCAGCTCTCCGGAAACTGGCAGCCACATTCCCTATGCCACACAGCTCCTCTGAGGAGCCTCTCCAGTCTCCATGGAAACTGCATGTCGGGAGCCAGCCGGCTCCGTACTGTGGCTTTGTATTAAACACAATGAATTTAAATTGGATGCTCGGCAGTGAAGATAATCATTCTGAATTAGAGAGAAGCCTGGAGCTCCTCATTTCATCATTTTAAATGTTGGCACAATTCTCAGTTTTCGCCCTGTAATTCAAGCCCAAGCCACACCTACCCCTCTGTTTCTAAGCTGCAGTTAGGTCCAATTTCACTTGGGTTTTTCTCCATCCTTTGAGGAATCTTGGAGCTGGGGAGCCCCTCCATCAGGCCAGGGCCACTCCAGTATTGTGTAAAAGAAAGCAGGGGGCTCTAGAGTCTGGCTGTGTGATTTTCTCAAGGCCCAGTTTTCTTACCTATAAAATGAGAAGAGTAATTCCTACCCTACGGAGGCATTTTAAAAAATTATTTATTGTGGTAAACTACATATAACATAATATTTACCATTTCAACTATTTTTAAGTTCTATGGCATGAAGTACATTCACATTGTTATGCGACCATCACTACTGTCCACCTCCAACACATGGACAGTTTTCTTCCCCAACTGGCTCTCTATTGATGAGGCTGAGTGAATGAGAAGTTTCCATTAAACACTGATTCCCCATTCCTCCCTCCCCTAGTCCCTGGCAATCACCATCTTATTTTCTGTCTCTGACTTTGACTACTCCAGGTCCCTCATATAAGTGGAACCATACTGTATTTGTTGTCTTGTGACTGGCTTATTTCACTTAGCATAAGGTCCTCAAGACTTGTTCATGTTGCAGCCATGTCAGAATGCCCTTCCGTTTCAAAGCTGAATAATACTCAGTTGTACGTAGATACCACATTTTGCTTCTCCGTTCATCTGTCTATGGATACTTGGGTGGCGTCCACCTTTTGGCTGCTGTGAATGCTCTGAACCTGCTCTGTACAAATACCTGTTTGAGTTTCTGCTTTCCATTACAGAGTCATTTTTGAGAATCAAATAAGATAATAAATAAGAAGAACACTGCACATAGTAGGCTGTCAGTAAATGTTCATTTCTTTCCTGAAAGCGTGTTAAACCCGGGAGCTAATGCCACAGTGGCCTGATGACTTCAGTGAGAGTGATGTCACTTTAGCTAGCAGGCTGCTTCTATATCCCTGGGACTCGCCAGTCTCCATGTCTGGGAATTCGCCCAATTCATTCCAGGGCTTAAAGGAAATGTCTTAAGCACGGAAATGTGCCTCATGTCTCACCATAAAAACCATGCATGCTTTTACATTTCTCCCACCAGTGGGTGTTCATGTATTTCTAGTTCTAAAATGAAAAAAAAAAAAAAGTGTTAGAGCTGATATATATACTAACTAATCAGTGTTCTATTTTAAGTACACCCTCTGGGAGACCCTGAAGCTGGGGTGGGATTGCCCCAGGCTGGGAGGTTCTGTGCCGAGTTACTATTTCGGCAGCAGCAGACCGGTTTTCAGTATTACAGAAGAGTGTGGGATTTAGAGTAAAAATACCTGGATCACAGCCTTGGCTGGTCTCTCAAAAACTGAGAAGATGACCATGTCTGCTGCACATAGTGGCTGTGAAGATTAGCTGGGAGAGTACCTCGCTGCACTGATGCAGGAGGCGGAAAGGGGCCAGGTCTTTGGGCTGGTCTGCAGCCTTCCAGTAGATTCTCTCTGGCTCTAGCTTCAACTAAAAGCCTTCTATACGGGAGCACCCCCTTGCTGCTTTGAAACCGTCCAGTGGTGAAAATTGCAGACCTCGGAACCATCTTTCCCCGGGGGAGTCCTCTAGTCTTCCCAGTCGCTGTCAGAGCAGCCCTAGAGCCAGCTCCCCTTTGTACTTAGGAATTTGTGACAGAAGGGAGGGAGAGGCAGGGGCTCTTGCACAGCCTCCTGACCCGTTCATGACCTGGCCGCTCCCTACAGCTTAGCGATGCTCTTTATTGATGAGGCTGAAGGGAGGAGGGGAAGCAGGAGTTTCACACCAAATCACAGACCTTTCTCTCACTTCTCAGCAGTGGCTGCTGGCAGTGTGGAGTGTGCCTGGCATCTGTCCACCTGTTGAGCAGGAGCCAGGGCAGACTGAAATCAGGGCTTCCTGAACAGATGTGTTCATTGCCCGAGACAAGAAAGGTCCCTGGGCTACTCACCTACGGCGAGCAGGAACTCAGGACTTCCAGGGAGGGCCTGCATCTTAACCTCTAAGGGAAGCTCACCTCTTCTTGAAGCCAGTGAGCCCAGGAAGTTTCTGTGCCTTGGTAAGAGGCTTGGCTTGGCTTCCACAACCCCATACCCCCTGGGCTTCCTCCTACTTCTTTGCAGTTCTTTTCCAGTCTCCTTCCTGGTATTGTCTTCATCTTGATGCTGTCCTATGCTATGGCCTCTCAGGGTCCTGTTCCAAAGTGTCTCTTTCTCTTACCCATCGTCTTCCGCTAAGTAATCTGTTACTGATGACTCCCACTTTAGAGCTGCAGCCTAGCCACCTCTGCGTACCTCCCTACTGGGCATTGTGCCATGGATGCCCCCAAAGCCCAACCTAACACGCTCCTTGTCTTCCACACAACTCCACTCCTCTTCCAGGGATACCTCCTGCAAGGAATGGTACCCCATCCACCAAAGCCAAGCCTACTTGCTAAAGACCAGGGGCCTGCTAAGGGATATAGCCAGAACCCAAATCCAGGTCAGGCTCCAGAGCTCAGGCTTCTCCCACCATTGCCCCTGCCTCATGCACCATCAGAGAAGTCAACTGCATTTCTAACAAACTGAATAATGCAAATGTCACTCTGAGCCCCAAACCAAACTCAGTGTGCCCTGGGACCCCTTCCCATTTTGTGGCTGTGCTGGACTTCTGCCTGGATCCCTTTGTCAGCCATCCCTGACCCCTGGGCTCCCAGCTCCTTAGCTCTTCCAGACTGCTTTCTCTGCCCCAGCTCCTGGTTCAGAGTGGGCCCATTACAACAGCATGGTAACTTCAGCCAAACCCTGTTACTGCCTGTCTTGTTGACTCTGCAGTGCATTTTCCAAATGGTTTTCCTAAGCCTTATCTTGGCTCAGACCAACATTCCTGATTTCCCCCAAAACCTTCCATCTGGGATTTTGGCTTTATTTCCTGTTCTGTTAAGAAGTCTGGGACAAAGGGCCTGTGCTTCCTCAGGTCTCCTCCCAATTTCCTCTGATCACCTCCATCTTTATCCACCCCTTCCCTGAATGAATGGGAAGAAGGTCCCTCCAGTCTAATAGATGAGAATATCAGCCCTCAGTTTCCTCATCTGTGCAATGAGGATAATAATGGCCTCTATTTGGGGGAGAAGTAAACCGGCACGGGAAGTGCTTGATGATGTTAATTATTAGCAGTTTTCATCAACATGTGAATGTCCCTTAATCAGCTCTATTCCCATGTGTCTAAAAATTCCCTTTCCCCTAAGTTTGATCTTCCCTCTCCTGATGCCATTTTTTCAGCCACCCAGGCACAAAACCTCCCCTGTTATTTTCACCTCCTCATCTGTCATCAAAGCTTGCTGCTTCTTCCAAGAAACATGAATCACATATGTCTCTTCCAACCCAGCCTCCATCAGGTCCGTCCTCATCCCAACACTGCCCTTGAGCTTGCACGCTACAGCCAGAGTATGTTGCCAAGTCCGAAGTTCACATTCCTCCTCACCCCAGAGCCTGCTGTGGCTGCATGTAGCTTACAGCAGAGATCAGGTGCATCCCAGCTCCCCAACAGCCTCCCATCCTGGGCCATAGACATATCCAGGGATAGGAGTATGGCCCGATTCCTCTCTGTAAATGTGCTCCTAAACCCCACGCTCCCTAAACTCCCTAATTACCACCACCTCCTCCCACAGAAGTTGACACATTTTGCCCACCTGATGGAATCAGGTTAACCAAAGTCCCCATAGTTGGTCCTAATCAGACCTGCCTCAGCCCAAACCTCAGCCTGTTCTCTGTCTTCCAGCTGTGCCCCTGACTCTTCTACACCATTTCCTACCCTGGAGCATCCTGGCCTCGTCAAATCATGCCTGCCCACTGCTCACAGCCTTCCTATCCTAACATGACCTTTCCTTCCACTGGGCTGCTTTTGCACTCGCTACTCCCCATTAGCATTGAGGAACATTATCTCTTATTGCCTTCTAGTTTCAGTATTTTGAAGTCATTTCTATTAAAACTGAACTTTTCTCCTTTTCTGTTTACCAGTTAGACTCTAAGATCCTTAAGTTGCTCACATTTCTTCTTCTGGAGCATCTGATACAAGTAATAGAGGACACGTAGTATGCACATTAGTGCTACCTACAAATTATGCTTCTTGTTCCTGATGAATATTTATTGAGCTCTTACTATGTGCAGGCACTGGGCTAGGTGCTTTATATGCTATATCTCATTTAATTTTCATAATAACTCCATGAGGCATGTATTATCTCTGTTTTACAAATGGAGAAATGGAGCTCAAACAGATTAAGTAACTTGCTGAACATCTTACAACTAATAAGTGATGGAGCTGGGATTTAAACCTAGATCTGCCTGCCTGAATGTCTGATTCTTGTCAGGATATGACAGTATTAATGTGCTTTAAGTGGCAGGTGGATTAAGTATGGAAATTTTTTTTTCTCAAAATATATTGTGGATTGAATGTTATCTGTTTTCTCTATAGAAAGTTGAAAGAATGAAGTGTGAGTTTTAGATACGATAACATTCAGAGTGAGAGCAAAGTAAGGTCAGGAAGTGGGACCATGCCCTGGATGATGTGGTAAAGGCGATAGACCCAGAACGTAGGAGTGGAAAGTAAAAGGAAGTTTATGGGTGCAATCAATTACAAATGTGCAATTTAGGGAAAACCTGTCAGCTGGGTGAGCTCAACAGGCTGCAAAGTATCAGTGAAGATAAGGCCTGAGGGCTCTATGTAGCCAGAGGGGAGAGAGAATGGGGAGAATAAGTCATGTGTCTCTTGGATGCCCTGGAAGAGGCTGTTTTCTTGAGAAGTATTTGATAGAAGGTGTTGGCCTTGGGTGTGGGGTTGGGGGCTGGTACAAAGAGGATGGAGTGGTGGTCAGCATGCAAGCTGCCTGGAAGGGGATCATCAGAGAAAGGGTCAAGAGTCCTCAGCAACTCCCCACCCGTGTGAATTAGCTGAGTTGGCAATGAAGACCAGTGTAAGGCCATTAATAGCCTGGTCCCCCTACATCAGGCCAGGGGAGGTGATAAGCTAATGGCTGGACTGGCCACACAATTTGCAGGGCCCAGTGCAAAAGGAAAATAAAATAAATATCAGGTTCCTTTTTTAAAAATTATTAAGAATTTTCAGGTGGTGACAGCAGAACATTAAAACAAGCCAGACACGGTGGCTCACACCTGTAATCCCAGCACTTTGAGAGGCCGAGGTGGGCAGATCACCTGAGGTCAGGACTTTGAGACCAGCCTGACCAACATAATGAAATCCTGCCTCTACTAACAATACAAAAAAATTAGCCAGCATGGTGGCACATGCCTGTAGTCCCCAGCTACAGGGGAGGCTGAGGCACAAGAATTGCTTGAACTCAGGAGGTGGAGATTGCAGTAGCTGAGCTCATGCCACTGCACTCCAGCCTGGGCAAAAGAGCGAGAGTCTGTCTCCAAAAAAAGAAAAAGCGCAGAGCCCTTCTAGCCCTTCTGGAAGTGAAGGGCCTTGTGCAGCTGCATGGGCCACATGCCCATGGAGCTGGCCCTGGATGGTAGGCTTGTGATTCAGGATGGGAAAGGTGTTCCCTGCATTCCAGGCATGGTTCCAGGTGTCATACATCTCACTTGATGAAAGAAATAGTTGGACCCTTCTTTTGGGGGTTGCTGACATCCCATGGTGATGTTCAGAGCTAGTTTTCCAGAGGGCCAATAAGTAGCCAACAGAACGCTGAAGGTGAAGGAGGTTACTGTGAGCAATAGAGAAACTACCAAACTGGTTATTGTTTTTCTCTTGTACTTCGGGAG
>NW_016107495.1:638686-644004 GCF_001604975.1 Cebus imitator
AAGATGGAAGATAATTTTAATGTGAAAAGAAAAGGAAGTGGTTCAGCAATTCCAAGAGAGGCAGATCCATCTGAACAAATGATAGCTTTTCCAACAGCATTAAGAGATGCATACGTTTGCATTGCGCTTACCAGTTTACAGAGCATATCCACTTGTCATTTGATTCTCAGTGCAGTGTTGTTCCCTCTATAAAGATTGAGTTGGCCTTAATCTATATACATCCTAGTAGTAGCAGATCCTGCTTTTCTGATTCTAGTCGCCTCCTCAAACATACACCCCTTTTTCATAATTCGTATGAAAATATGCTCTAGGAAGTCTCTCCCCTTACCTCAATGAAAAACTCCATGAGTTGGCTGTAGCCCAAGTGCCTTCTCAATAGCAGAGCACAAAGCTTGTGCCTTGACCAAGTGGTTCTTGGCCTTGAAGCAAGAGAACCAAATCTTGTGGGCAGGGTTGCTGGGAGCAATTGCTGCAGTAAATTCAGCAAAACATATTGCAGCAGCAGGGCAGTCCTGTAGAAGACGGTAAGAGAGTGACTCTTCAAAGGTCTTTGTCCTGTTAAAGCTGGAAGTGACCAACACATTGTTCTCTCCAACACTGTGATGTCAGCAAATAAATCCTACCTGAAGGGCCACAAGTATCTGAAATGTCTTTCCAACTTTCTAAGCTGGTCCCTGGTCAATATGGAGACCCCCATGTGTCCCCACGGTGGTCTGATGAACTTCTGAAGTATAAAGATGGCATTTATAAAAGGTTTAGGCTGAGTTCTCTTACAGGTTCCTGCTCCTTGCCAAGTGTATGCCTGGAAACTGTATCATAAAATGGATTACCATTAAATATATTGGGTTTTCCTAGGGAACAAATGAACATCAAATAAATCCAGCTTTACCCAGCAGTATATCCTAAATGCCAAAAACAAAATAATAGTGACCCTTTGAAATAGTAAAATGATATTTCATATTCTTCCAAATATATATAATGGTGCTGTGTCTTTTGATTAAACAAATGATTCAAACATCTCTGTTAATTTAATAGTGAGAGATGTCAGGATAAAAACAAATGCCCACATACACAATGGGAAATGCTTAGCTGGACAGATATTTTTTAAATGCTTGTATTTTAAAAGTAAGGACTTGAGTCGATAAATGGGCAGTTTTGGTCAGCCACCAGGCTCAAGGAGGCCGTAGTGAGATCAGCTGTTCCATGATCAGGTCTGGAATAGTTGGAGATGAGGATGTTCTACAAAGCTGCAATTCTGCTTCCTGGCAGTGTCTACCTGGAATGTGATCTCTGCTCATATGTGTTCAAGAATGCTCAAGTACTGTGTGAAGTTGTAAATGACCATGAACTTGGAAATGCATTCATACATGGATGCATGTTTATACAATGAATCAATTAAAAGGAATGAAATACATATACATAAATAAATCTTGAAGATAATATTGAGTACATGAAAACAATTTGCAAAAGAATATAGACAGTATGATAAGATATTTGTATAAATTTTTTAATGTTATGTGTTTACATAGTAAGAGCATAAAAGCATAGATGGGAAGAATGTATACCATCTTCAGGGAGGAGAGGGATGGGAATAGGATGGAGGGTGTTAGTTGTATTAAAAATATTTCTTTTTTTTTTTTAAAGTATCTGAGGTAAACATGGCAAAATGTTAACATCTGTTAAGTTTGGGTAGTGCATATGTGGGTATATGTTTTATTTTTTATATTTTTACTCTGAAATATTTCATAACTTCAAAATATTTTAAACACATTAAGCATGGCTAACTAAAATTTTAAATGCTGCAGTTTTAACTTCCTCCAAATTTATTTTTAAATATACATTAAAAACTCATATATTCAGTTAAATTTTGGAAAAATAGAAAATATAAATTCCTCAGAATCTCATCACAAAAATAACTATTGTTGGCCAGGAGTGGTGGCTCATGTCCATAACCCTAGCACTTTGGGAGACCGAGGCAGGCAGATCAGTTGAGGTCAGGAGTTCGAGACCAGCCTGGCCAACATGGTAAAACCCCATCTCTACTAAAAATGCAAAATTAGCTGGGCATTGTGGCAAGTGCCTGTAATCTCAGCTACTCAGGAGGCTGAGGCAGGAGAATTGCTTGAACTCGGAAGGCAGAGGTTGCAGTGAGCCGAGATCGCACCACTGCACTCCAGCCTGGGTGACACAGCAAGACTCTGTCTCAAACAAACAAACCAAAAAATCATTGTTAATATTTTGGTCTATTAACTTCCATTTTTTTCCTTGTGTGTGGGGTATGTGTGTTTAAACATAGTTCCAAGCATTTTGAATCAAGCCTTGTTCACTCATGATAGCATAAAACTTTTTCCATGTTATGACAGGCTTCGTGAACATTATTTTTATTGACTTCCATTAAAGATCTTCTGCAGCATACTTAACCAACACCATTTTTTGCATAAAAACACTCATGAGCATTCAACAATCATATTCTTAAACATCATCCTTTTAAAAGCCTCGGGAACAGGATGGGCTGTGCACTGCTGCTGATTTCTATGAGGCTGTTTTGTGGGGGACAACACTAAAAAGGTCTGTCACATCTGTGCTATCACTTTCCTGTGAAGACAGAGCCTGTCAGCATTCATCCTGTGGGTCGGAACGGTACATATTCAAAAAGCCAACTCTATGTATGTCTCGCCTAAGAGGAAACAAGTCCTTGAACATCAGTGTGTGGTGTGGGCTTGCAAGCCTGCAGCGTGGGGAGAGGGGTGCAGGGAAGAGTTTGCTGATCTGATGAAACTCTTGTTTTGAGGCCTGGGGTAACAACGGTAATAATTATTCCAGATACTTATGTGCATGCCCCTCCCAGCTCGTAGATGCTCTCACATCCATTGCCACCTGACCCTCTGGGAACCCTTGAGAAGTAAAGTGCAGGTCAGGAGGCACATGGCTGCTCCTAAATTACAACCAAGACATGGGAAAGTCAAGGCCACCTCCTGTGCTTCCAATCCTTCCAGAACTCTTTTCAGTTCCTGTTCTTAGACCCAGGCAAAAGGGGCCTCTTCCCAGGGCTCTGGATTCTAGGGTCCTCCTTGAGTCCTCCAACTTGCACCCCTGCCCCCTAGGTCTGGGGATTGTGTCTACCCAGACCTCACTCATCCATTCCTAAACTACACTCTGGGTCCCTGGAATTCCCTGAGAAACTCCCAGAGCATTCCAGAGTCTACAGAAACCTACATCTCTCCTCCTGGGGACAGACCAGCAATGTGTGCATACAAGGCTCAAGGCCCAAATTTTGCAGGAAGTGGACAGAGCTTAGGTCTGCAGGCTGTAGGATCAATTCAGGATGGGGGTGTGGGCTGGGGGCAGGCACAGATTCTAAGGCCAACTATTCCTGAAGCATAGCTCAGAATTTTAAGGACCTTGAGGATTCTAAGTTTAAGGCTGGCCCTTTTGGCCTTTATGAAGATATATTTGAGAGGTTAGGAGGATAGAGTATATTCTGGTAATGGTGTTTTAGCTTGATCTATCTTTTGAGTGTCTGGAGAATCAGCACGTGATCCTCCTTTTCTCCTCTTGCCCTGGGACCCACATGATGAGGACAGGACCTGGCTCTTTTATCTTCACTGTGCTGTTTCCAGGTCCTCCTTTTTCTATCCAAGCCTGCAGAGGTACGGGGGTGGGGGGGGGGTGCAAAGGAATGCAATCTAGAGCCACAGAAAAATGAAACAATTTAGTGTGTAAAACCCCAATATACATCCCCATGTGTATGTATACAAGCAAGAGATGCATTTCAGGACAAAATAGAGTACAACCACCTGCTGTGAGGATGAATCAGCCTGGCACAATCCAGCAAAATCAGAAATAGAATGCTGCTAGTAAAGCTACAATCTGCACTGCTCTCCTTCTTCCAGTTCCTCTGCCGCCCCCCTCACAGCTTCTGCAGGTACCACAGAACTACCACCCTCTGTTGGTTGCTTTAAACTATGCAGGAAGTCAAACCACCAACCTTCCCAGGACAACTGGGAACATTCTCACTGGCCCAGCCTGCATCATGGAACATCAAGGTTATGAGAGTTTTCACTTTAATTGCTGTTGGGCCACTGAGCTAATTTTTTTTTCAGTCCCTTATTCCCCAGCAATATTTTTTATTTGTGATCAAGGATTTAACTGAATAGAGAAGCATGGAACCATTAGGACAATTTCATGGAGCTCTTTCTCTCCCCTACAGAAAATGGAGATAAACACCTAAATTCTGGCTGGGTGCAGTGGCTCATGCCTGCAGTCCCAGCACTTTGCAAGGCCAAGGTAGAGGATCACTTGAGGCAAGGAATTCAAGACCAGTCTGGGCAATGTAGGGAAACCTTGTTTCTACAGAGGAAAAAAAAATTTATATATATATATATATACACTATAATATATATAATATATATTTTTAATTATTTTAAAAATATATTTTTTAAATTATATATAATATATATATATATATATTTTTTTTTTTTTTTTTTTTTTTTAATTAGCCAGGCAAGGTGGCACATGCCTGAGGTCCCGGCTACTCAGGAGGCCAAGGCGGGAGGATCGCTTGAGCCCAGGAGTTTGAGGCTGCAGTGCACTATGATTGCACCACTGTGCTCCAGCCTTGGCAACAGAGTGAGACCCAGTCTCAAACAAAAACAAACACCTAAGTTCTGAGTAACTAAATACACGTTAGGACACTTTACCAAATCTGTTCCATAAGTCATGTTTTACTTAACCTTCACAACTAACTACTCAACAAGGAAGCCACCCTATTGTGTAGGTAAAGAATCTGCATCTCAGAGAAGTTACGTAACCTGGCTGGGGTTATTCCAACCACGAGGGAGCAGAGCAGGGAGTTGAACATGGAGCTGTGAAGCACTGTAAGGACTCAAGCCATTTTTCACCAGAGAGAGTCACTTTGTGTTAGAGCCCTCACAAAGACTCTCATGTTATGGGGCTCTCTCTCAATTATTTTATTTTATTTTATTTTATTTGAGACAGAGTCTCACTCTTGTCACCCTGGCTGGAGTGCAATGGCATACTTGTCACCCAGGCTGGAGTGCAATGGCATGATCTCGGCTCACTGCAAACTCCGCCTCCCAGGTTCAAGCGATTCTCCCCCCTCAGCCTCCCAAATAGCTGGGATTACAGGCACCTGCCACCACACCTGGCTAATTTTTGTACGTGGTTTCACCATGCTGGCCAGGCTCATCTTGAACTCTTGACCTCAGGCGATCCACCCGCCTCAGCCTTCCAAAGTGCTAGGATTACAGGCATGAGCCACTGTGCCCCCTCTCAATTATTTTAATTTAATTTTATCT
>NW_016107495.1:644519-678610 GCF_001604975.1 Cebus imitator
ATTTAATTTTATCTTAAGCTTTGTTTGGGAACAACACATTAGCCTGAAATAGCCTTTGATCAATGCTAGTTTTGGAAGTTCACAGAAGTCCCCTGATCAAATTCACTTTTAAAAAGTTGAGGGGGACTCTCCAATAGAGATTTAGTCATTTTTCCTGGGGGTTCACTCTGTGGTTGCAAGTGAGGCTTTTTAACGATTTCTTTTTAAAGTGGCAGAGTTGTGAATAGGATCAGTTTTCACTGATAGATTATACATGCATCTAAAAACCGCCTGTGTCAAACAAGGTAGATGAAAATGAAGCTCCTGTGCTTAGAAAAACTGAAGACAAAGACCCTGAGGTTGAAGATGCGTGCAAAATGTTTGAACAAAATTGCTTCGTGAAATTTGAGAGAATAAAACAAAACAATATATACAAATTAACATTTTATATATCATGGTTCAAGTATACGTGTGTAAGTAAGTAAATGTTATAAACAGATATTTGATTATGCCATCAATATTATGTTATTATATGATATAGCACTGTGTTATATATTACATGTAGACATTTGATCCTGTCATCTATAGAGTCGATTGGCTAAAAATCATCTGGGGAGAGAATGTCCTCATTGGGAAGATAGGCCTTAGGCCTGGTCACCCATGATGTGGTTTTTCCAACGCATCGAGCTGAAACCCCAGCTGAGGAACGAGCAGGTTTGGGACCCACAGTCATGATGAAGGTGGCGCACTGGCTCCTGCACCTCCACATGGCTCTTTACAGTTTCCCAAACCTCGCTGCCCTTGGTCCTTACAGCCTCTTGTGAGGCAGGGCCTGTCTTTAAATGGACCATGAGGACCGTGTCTCACCACGTTATCAACTTGAGGGCAGGCAGGGCTGTGACAAAACTGCCTTTTCCCATCTTCCTAGGCAGCACTCGTCGGAGGCACCACCATGATCATCGGCCACGTCCTGCCCGACAAGGAGACCTCCCTTGTGGATGCTTATGAGAAGTGCCGGGGTCTGGCTGACCCCAAGGTCTGCTGTGACTACGCCCTCCACATGGGGATCACCTGGTGGGCACCCAAGGTAACAGTGCTGGTGGGATCCCAGAAGAAGGCATAAGTGGTCTTGTAGGCAGAGGGGCTGGTTAGGGTGCGGTGTTTCCTGCTTGTGTGGGGAACCCCTCCCGCCACCATCCTAGCTCCCCACAATGCCAAAAGAAAACACACTTAGGATTCCATAAGGGAAGCAGGTGGGCCTGTCCTGCCTAACTTAATGAACCGCTTTCCGGCAGGTACAGGGAGGCCAAGGCCAGAGGCCAGAACTTAGGGGTGCAGTTTCCTCGCTGTGACCACAAGGCTCTTAGTGTCTCATGTGAACGTGGGGTGCCACTGACAGGTCATGGGCAGTGCTGCTGAGCAGTGGCCTGCGCATGGGCTCTGGTGCAGAGGGTCATATCCCATATCCCATTTGTACTGAGAGTCAACCACACTACACTGAGGTCTCCGAACTGAGGCTCCCATCCTGGCTCAGTACTGCCTGGAATGAATGGATGGCGGTACGCTTTTTTCCTACTGGGGCCCAGCTCCTGCTCTGAGACACATTGAGGCTGTCCTGGTCTGACTGAGGCTGGCGCCCCCTGAGCCCTTCTCACTTCAGCCTCTCTGCCTCCTTTGTGTCTGTGCCCCTGGCTTCTGGCTTTCCTATTCTCTCCCTGCCCAGACCCCAGGGTCAGAGTCCGTCTCCTCTCTCTGGATTCCCACTTCCTTGCTCTTTCTAATCTACAGGCATTTCAATTTGGCTTTGTTTCTGGAGCTTTTCTGCTTATTTGCCCCGGGTAGCAGTCTGGATATTCATTCTTTCATCAATTACTTATTAAGCCCCATGTACCAATACTTTGGTGAGTGCCCCAGAATCATAAAAATAACAAGCATTAGTAAGTTTTACCAACTTAGGAACTGCCTCTTCATTTTTCCTTACAAACTCACTTGTAGCTGCTGCTAATCAGAGAGTATATTCAGGGCGGCTTGAATCTGTGCTCCCAGGTGGCCATCCTCAAGCTTTGAGCTCAAATAAACTCTGTTCTTAATCATAAAAAAAAAGAAGCTTTACAAAGTTCTTCAGTTGCAGGCCCTGGTGTAAAGGGCCTAATACCCTTCTAAGATGATAATCTAAAGCCTCACTATATTTCTGCCCTCGGGTCTTAGCCTTGAGTTGGGGGCTCACCTGGTTTCTTCATTATTTCTGACCTGGCACTTACAGAAGACCTTGGAACTCCCTAACCCTCAGATCATGAAGGCCCCTCCTCCCGGTACTGGGCCAGAGGTACAGATCCTGCTGAATGTCAGCCATTTCTTATCTCAAATGGGGCTCTCCTTTTTGGACATCCTCCTGGGTGAGGGGCCTCTACCTCCAAGCCACTCTACTTCCCCTGGAGCTGGTCTGGAATAGAGGGTCTGCTCAGGTTCCCAGCAGCACAGAAGCCAGGCCAACCCTCCCTAATTTCCCAGAGCTTATGGCGACTTTCATGCATCAGGAGTTTAAAATTTTGGTTTACAATAATCAAATAAACCAAAATTTTTTTTGGTTTCTTCTTATAGATGTTAAACATAGAAAAGAAGCACATAATCCAAAAACCCCAAAATGATTGCTGTCGTTAAACTTCTTTCTTTCCAGTCTTTTTTCATCCATGCTTTCACTGAGTAACTATTTTGCATAGGTGTTAGCATTTTCTATTTTGCTGGGAAGGATTCATGACCAGCAATGTAATGGCCACTTAATATTCTACCAAGTGGATGAATGAACTTATTTTCCTGTTGTCAGGCCAATATTGCTTCCATGTTTTTCCTAGTACAAATAATATTAGGAATATCCTAATTCTCATAACTCTGTTCATATTTGACTTTGTTCCTCAATTTGGTTTTCCCAGGGCCTCTGGATTTTTAGTGTTAGCGTACCTTCTTTGTAATGCCAGGGAACAGGCCACAGGAATCAAAATCATTAGTCCTATGTTTACCATTAAGGCTGGTTTGAAGACAGACACACAGGACAGGCCTAGGTGACGAGAGAAATATGCCTATAAAGGTCACAATGTGGCTCCTAAATGGTGTCATGTTGACAATTTTCACAGTACTTCTGCATCCATCTGCCCAGGTGACCTCACAGCAGCCTGTGGGGTGGGAGAAAACTGAGATAGAGAGGTGGGTGGGGGGCTGACCGACAACCTGAGCTGGGGCAGGCCCCACATCTCCCCCATGCTGGGCCGGCGTCTGCCAGTCCCCCTCTTGGGTGTCTGCCCTCATGCAACATTGCCTTTGCACTTGCTCTCCAGGTGAAAGCAGAAATGGAGACACTGGTGAGGGAGAAGGGTGTCAACTCGTTCCAGATGTTCATGACCTACAAGGACCTGTACATGCTTCGAGACAGTGAGCTGTACCAAGTGTTGCACGCTTGCAAGGACATTGGGGCGATCGCCCGCGTCCATGCTGAAAATGGGGAGCTTGTGGCTGAGGCAAGTCTGCAGCCAAGAATGTTGGATGGAGGGACACCAATGGAGACAGTCCTCAGGGGATTCCTGACCACCTATCACTGATCCCACAGGATTCAGACAAAATCATTTGTAAAAGTGTGAGGTGTGGACACCCCAGCTGTCAGATCTTGGTCAGAAAATCCAAACTGTACTACTATCTGTAAAAAAAAAAAAAAAAAAAATCTCTTTTTATGGTTCAGAAAGGCTTCTAAATCTTAGGTGATGATGTCTTAATTCTAATGATGTGAGATTTAAATTTCATTATAGCAGAAAATTTGGAGCATCTCTCAGACATATTTTTAATGAGATTTGACATACAGAATAAGTAAGAATCCGCTTTCCACTTGGCCTTTTCAGAGGATCTGAGACATTAAAGAGATCTACTCATGGCCCCAGGAAAGATGAGCCTCTGTGCACTCTCCTAGGTCTTGGGGTAAGGGCTAGCTTAGGAGTTGCTAGAAGCTAGAGATTTGTCTCGATTTCCAGAGAGGGAATTCTGAGTTTGAAAGAGTGCTTGTCTTTGGTGTCCCAGGCCTGTTGCTAGTTATAATACTTAATTGTATTTTTAAGAGAACAACGTATGTTCGGTCATTAAGAAGTGAGAATCAGGAGAGCCCCACTGCATGGGGGGGCCTGTGCATGCTCTGCCTTCTTTAGAAGATGAACGTTGCAGAAGTGAGAAAAGAAGCAAGCCTATTGAAACAGGCTATATCTAGCGTATTTCACTGTCCCTTGGGTTCAATATTTTCTTATGTGGTATCTCTGATTCTCTCCATTTTCTTTCTCTTGCTGTTATCCAGGGTGCTAAGGAGGCACTAGATTTGGGGATCACAGGCCCAGAAGGAATCGAGATCAGCCGTCCAGAGGAGGTAAGAAACAATCCCTGTGGTCTTTGTCAGCATCTCTTATGTAGATTGACAGAATCTTCTAGGATGGAAGAGATATCAAGCATGTAAATTAGTTGGGCATGAGGGCTCATGTCTGTAATCTCAACACTTTGGGAGGCTGAGGTGGGTGGATGGCTTGAGCCCAGGAATTCAAGATCAGCCTGAGCAACATGGCGAAACCCCAACTCTCCTAAAAATATAAAAAAATTAGCTGGGTGTGATAGTGCATGCCTGTAGTCCCAGCTAACTACTTGGGAGGCTGAGGCAGGAGGATCACCTGAGCCCGGGAGGTTGAGGCTGCAGTGAGCTGTGAGAGTTCCATTGCAGTCCAGCCTGGATGATAGAGTGTGTATATATATATACACACACACACACATACATGCATACACACACACACACACACGTGTGTGTGTGTGTGTGTGTGTGTGTTGCATCATTTTCTCCACGGGTGAAATTCCCATTTGATTCTGATTTCAAGGATCTGGGATAGACAATGTCAGCATACCTGGGGTTGCTATGCCCAAAACTGAATCGAGAGACAAAAGACAGACTGAAAAGGCCTTCAGGTGTTAGAAGAAATTTCAAACTATGGCCAAGCTTGGTGGCTTACGCCTGTAATCCCAGCACTTTGGGAGGCCAAGACAGGCAGATCACCTGAGGTTGGGAGTTTGAGACCAGCCTGACCAACATGGAGAAACCCCGTCTCTACTAAAACTACAAAAAATTAGCCAGGTGCGGTAGCACATTCCTATAATCCCAGCTACTCGGGAGGCTGAGGCAGGAAAATTGCTTGCATCCAGGAGGCAGAGGTTGTGGTGAGCCAAGATCGCACCATTGCACTCCAGCCTGGGCAATAAGAGCGAAACTTCATCCAAAAAAAAAAAAAAAAAAAAAACAGAAATTTCAAACTATAAACTCTGCCTTTAGGGGATGAGATTACTTTGAGGAGGAATACTTTGGACCAGGGGCCCCCAAACCTCAGGTCATGAAAAGGTACAAGACCGCACAGCAGGAGGTGAGCATTAGGCAAGCTGAGACCCCCCTGAACTCTGCCTCCTGTCCGAACAGCAGTGGCCTTAGATTCTCATAGGAGTGTGAAGCCTATTGTGAACTGCGCATGTGAGGGATTTGGGTTGCGGGCTCCTAAAATGAGAATTTAATGCTTGATGATCTGTTGTCCAGACTGGAGTACAGTGTCACAATCTCAACTCACTGCAACCTCCACCTCTCAGGTTCAAGGGATTCTCCTGCCTCAGCCTCCCAAGTAGCTGGAAATATACAGGCATGAGCCACCATGCTGGCTGGCCCTGAGGTGGAACAGTTTCATCCTGAAACCATCCCTCCCTACTCCTCGCCACCCTTGCCCCACCCTGGTCCGTGGAAAAATTGTCTTCCACGAAACCGGTCCCTGGTGCCAAAAAGGTTGGGGACTGCCGCTTTGGACCCTTTCCACCAGAAACATACAAATCCATGCTCCTCCCCCTAATTACCTGCTGAGATGGTCATTCAAAGCTCTGTTTTCCTCCTGCCCTCTGGCTTTATCCCTGCACACAGTTTTGCATGGTATTGACACAAATCCCCTACAGTCCCCCTGCTGAAGAATTCTGCTGTGGAGGGACCACATTAGATGAATAACACTTTCCTGCCCTATTACCTTGTTCACACATTCTCTACTATTTTGGGGGAGGGGGAAAAACTTCTTATTTCTTCAAAGCCTAAAATGCATGTGGGTGGTTGGATATCCATGAGGGATTGGGTGGGGGGGGCCTTGAGGGACAAGGAGCAGGACACAGGATGTGGTGGTACTACCATTACCCAGAAACCAAGATGGCCCACAGTGGGTCCCCTGAGGAGTCCCCCTCACTGCCCTGATCTGTGCCTGTCTATCAGAGCCCTTCAAAATAGGTCCTGTTTGGCACTTCTGAATTGGTAGAGAAACACATACCAGATTTGACGGAAACACGGAGGGGGTGCCTGTGAGAACAGGAGTGAGTAGGGGGTGGACACACACACATTATACTTTCTTTGTTACTTAATTCAAGGGAAAGAGCAAGACTTTGGCTGTAGTGGTCATAATAACAATAATTATCACTACCATTATCTATTGCTTAAAGGTGGTGGGGGGGTCCTGGGTCTATGCCAGGGAAGATGTTGCTCCCCAGGTGACATTTGGCAATGTCCAGAGATATTTTTGCTTGTCCCAACCTGGGGTCCGGGAGGAGGCTACTGGCATCTAGTGAGTAGAGCCCAGGGATGCTGCTAAACATTCTGCGATGCAGACACCCCAACCATAAAAAATTATGCAACATGGCTGGGTGCAGTGGCCCACAACTGTAATCCTAGCACTGGGAGGATATGGCAAGAGGATTGTTTGAGCCCAGGAGTTTGTGACCAGCCTGGGCAATAAAGAAAGATCCCCCCATCTCTACAAAACATTTTTACAATTAGCCAAGCATGGTAGTGCATGCCTGCAGTCCCAGCTACTCAGGAGACTGAGGTGGGAGGATTGCTTGAGCCCTAGAGGTGGAGGCTACAGTGGGCGGTGATCATGCCACTGCTCTCCAGCCTGGGAGATAGAGTGAGACCCTATCTCAAAAAAAAAAAGAAAATTATGAATTATACAACTCAAATGCCAATAGTACCATGTGCAGAAACCCTGATCTAGACTAATTTCCGGAGACTAATCAGCCACTATTCTCCTTTGCTGCAGTTCTGAGGTGGCTATGGAGAGAATACACCAGAAAACAGGAAGAGATGTGCCCTTGGGTTTTTGTTTATTTAATTTTGTTTCCTTGCCTTTTAATTAAGCCCCAAGTAGCATCCAGCAAGGACAGGCCTGGTATTCTAAGACCTAGGATTCTCCCTCACTGTGAGCCAAGGTGGTTGAAGTTTGGTGCTTCTGCCCGGGCTTTGCCCCGAGCCAACCCCTGTGGGTGCAGTTGCTCGACGAGGGGAGGGTGTGGAGTGGGTATGCTCGGAGGAGATGGTGAAGTTTGGTTTCCTCCTGTCCTTTGTTTCTAACAGCTGGAAGCTGAAGCCACTCATCGTGTTATCACCATTGCAAACAGGGTAAGTTGCCCAATCTCCACTCTGGGATTAGAAACCAACCTCTACAGAGCAGCCCCATTCTGCTCTGGGAGCCAGCACCATGTCTGGCCCACAGGACCCCAGAACTGTTTGCTGATTGAGCGCTGTCACTCCCCCTATCCTTGCATTCACCCTTCTTCTTGCCACCAGCTTTCCATTCCACCACACCAAGCCTACTGAAGCTCAGCCCATTGCTCACATGTAAACTCAGGCCAGCTCCTAAACTCTACATCCTCCTAATGTGATAAGCAAAGAGAATCAGAATAACGTCTGGGGAAACAGGATTTCCCAATTGCACTTTAGAGCTCTGGCAGCAGGACAAGGACATTGTTTTATTGTCATGACAATAGTTATTTTATCAATTACTTCCTGATGGAACTCACCCCTGAATAGGGAAAGACCTGAACAACAAAAAGGCAGTTCCTTGCCTTTTAGCTCAAGCATGCGCTCAGAGAAGTTAAGCTGTGGACTGTGGTTGTATAGCTTAGTAGAGAAAAAGCTAACCAGTATTACAGTCCAGGTGTCTGTTCCCAAGATCAGCCTTCTCTTGCCTAGACTCTAAACCCTTACCCTCGTATTTTCTTCATTTCCACGGTGCATTCTGTCTACTGATAAGCAGCCTTCAGACAGAAGGCATCACAATTTTAGATAGAGTACACAACTAACTCTAGATCATCATGTTTATGAACAGGAAATTAAAATAGGAAAAAGAGCCCCCCTCTTAAATTGCAGTCATGGTTGTCAGATGGGAGAAAATGTGAGGTTCAGACTTGATGGTCTTGAACTTCACAGGCTGGGCTTCCTGGTGGGCCCTGGTGCTGGAGGCTGTTCTCTGCCCCCTCCTCACCACCACCATGCAGTTCCTGCAGCTATGCCCTGAGTTAGCCTGCATTCCCCACTTAAGGACTGTCACCTTGAGGGTGGGCTTAGTGACGCAGGGGGAAGTGCTGGTGCCAGGACTGACTTTGCCAGGGTTATTCTGATGCTTGTAAAATTTATGGGTCAACCCTCCCTCCCTACTTCCCACTGTTTCTTGTGTTTAGACTCACTGTCCGATCTACCTGGTCAACGTGTCCAGCATCTCGGCTGGTGATGTTATTGCAGCTGCTAAGATGCAAGGTGAGTCCATAGGCTTGGCTGGATGGAGCAAGTCATGTGGAGGGACTGGAGACGGACAGGGCCCATCAGCCATGTGCATTCCTAGCCCTGGCTCCTGAGACCAGGACCTGAGCCAGCCCTTCACTTTCATCTGCCACCGTCTTCCTCAGAGCCGCCCTGTGCTAGCCTGGCTTTAGTCAACTAGAACGTGAGCTTTTTCTTGTGCAAATTTGTATGCATAACAGCTTTGTGGAAGTGTCTGTCACTTCTCCTGGGTCTGGTAAAATTTTCCAAGTTTTAAACCCACTCATTAATTAGTGTCTTTTTGGCCTCATAGATTTTACTAGCCGTTGCCTTGGCAACTAACATAAAATCCTGGACCAGTTTCAGAAGGCATTTCAGGAGGTGTTTGGGAAGTCCCTAAAGAAAGAACAGTGTGTAGGCCTAGCTTCCCTTTCTAGCCTCCCAGAACCCTGTGTCTGAGCCTCAAGGGACACTTGTATGGCTTCTGTTGTGGATCACCTGGCTGTACCTAAAGGCTTGTAGATGCTTGGAGTCCAGCTCTGCTCCTGGTGCTGGTGAGGGCCTGGCAGCAGGAGAAACTAAGTCACAGTCACAGACCTGGGAATTTAGATCAGAAGCAAGGGCATCCCAGCCTTCGACTGATTCACCCTCTAGATCCCACCGCCTGCCTCTCCCCTCAACTGAAGCTCCTTGGAGGGTCTCACCTAGATGGTCGTCCCAGCCTGGTGACTGTACTCCCACCTCCTGTCTCCCTGTCCTCCAGCCCTACTATGGAGCCTACCCCAAACCATTCTCTTGAAGCTGCTCACAGCACCCTGCCTGTCCAGAAAACAGCCTAGACTGCTCCTTAGCATGGCATTCGCAGCCCTGCGTGACTGTTCACCCACTGTCAAGCTCCATCTGCCAACAGTACTCTGCACACAGTAATGCTCTGGGCAAAACAGACTCCTTAAAGTGCCATATGGTGCTGCCAGGCCTCAGTGCCTATGTCCCTTTGTCTTCCTTGCCTAGGTCAGCAGGAGAATAGGGAAGCTCTCTGGGCTTGAACCCACCTGTGCTCTCAAAAGCCCTGTGAGCTTGGGTAGGTCTCTTCCTGTCTCTGACCTCAGCTCCTTCACCTGTAAAATGAGAGGCGCATCCAGCGGTTGCTTGGGTTCGGTGGCTTCCTGGTGATGGTTCTGACCTTTCTTCTTCCAGGGAAGGTTGTGCTGGCAGAGACCACCACCGCACATGCCACGCTGACAGGCTTACATTACTACCACCAGGACTGGTCCCACGCAGCCGCCTACGTCACGGTGCCTCCCCTGAGACTGGACACCAACACCTCCACCTACCTCATGAGCCTGCTGGCCAAGTAAGGCATTTCAGCAGCAGGGATGTGTACATCTTTAGGGAGACGTCATAGAGGCTCCTGGAAACATCTGAGCTAGGTTTGATTTCACCGTGCCAATAGGATGATTGTGCTTTTCTTACCTTCTCCAAGCCCATCGGATAATTGCCATCCTATTGGGAGTTTATGACTGCTTGATGTGAAGTGAGAGCTTCTGAAGTGTAAGAGTGAAGAGCACATATAGAACTGTGAACAGTGGTTATTCAGAATCTCAAAGGACATTGATCTCTTACTCTAAAGCCCAGTGGGGAGCTGCAGAATGTAGCCTGTGACTTACCCTAGAATGTAGGAATTCTTTCTGTCTCTTTTCTTCACCTCTCCCTCTTCTCATTGGCTCCCATGTGCTCTTTGTCTGTACATCCCTCCTTCTGTGGGTTTCTCCCTCCTTTCTTCCCCTTTCCCTTTTTCTTCTGCACTTTCTCCCCCTTCACCCCTGCCACCAACACCCTCCCTCCAGATCTCCTTTTTCCAGCTCTTCTCTTTCTGACACTGCTTTTTCCCATTCAATCCCAATCTAAAGGAAATGGTTTGATGAACAGTCTGAATTCAGTGGGACTCAATCATGAAAGGGTTTTGTTTTATCCCAATAACTGCTTGCAGCTTCTTTCACTCTCCTATTAATATTTTGGGGGCTGGGCACAGTGGATCATGCTGGTAATCCCAGCACTTTGGGAGGCCGAGGTGGATGGATCACTTGAGGTCAGGAGTTCAAGACCAGTCTGGCCAACGTGGTGAAACCCCGTCTCTACTAAAAATTAAAAAAAAATTGCCGGGTGTGGTAATGTGCACCTGTAATTCCATCTACTTGGGAGGCTGAGGCAGGAGAATCGCTTGAACCCAGGAGGTGGAGGTTGCAGTGAGCTGAGATCTCACTGCTGCATTCCAGCCTGTCCAATGACAAAGCAAGACTCCATCTCAAAAAAAAAAAAAAATTGGGGAGAAGATGTTGCTTCCTGTTCACTTTTGGATACTAAAGTTCCTTCCAGTTTAAGACTTGTCTCTTCCCCTCCAAATCCCCAGCTCAGCTTGGGTTGGGGTAAGAGGATTAGGACAGAAGGTGACGGGATTCTTCTCCATACCCAAGCATACATCTCTCCCAGCTTGCAGCACTAGCAGTGCCTCTGTGAATGAGAACTCCCACAGGGCAACTTAAGCCTGGCCACCTTCTATAGTATCTGGGGCCCAGAGGAAGCCCACACGGCCTTTTTGCTCCCTATGGTGGAAAGGCAGGCTGTCCCCAACCCAGAGGCTTAGAGGTGGGTCCACAGCTCACAGCCCAGACAGGTGCCCACTGCTCTCAGCTCTGCTCTCCACAAATGAACCTCTTGAAATATGCCCTCCTTGTCTTTGGGGTGGACTGGTGGAGAGAGGGTATGGAAGCCCCACTCAACCCAGGAAAGAGGAGGGGAGGGAAAGCCAGGACTCTTCCATCCTGCCAACCTCTCAGTCTCCCTCCAAGCCACTTTCTAGACCTGGAGGGTGGGAATACGCCTCTTCTAGGGCGGTGCAGGTACAGTGGAGGGTAGTGACTGGCCCCACTGAAAGTGGCTCTCTTAGATAATAAGGTGCTTGTCTCATCCATGTCCTTAGCTTTCAGTCCTGGTTGCTAACCACTGGAAAACTCCCATCCCGTTATGTTCACAACCTAAAGAGAGGTGTGGGGTGCAGGGCTTTGCCAATGTGAGTGGAGTGCCATCAATAGGGCATGGGTGAAGGAGGCCTCTGCGGAGGGCAGTATGCACCATGGCATGGGGACAGTCATTATATTTTGTCCCATAGCTTTGGTGGGTGCCAGGCGCAGCAGCTCTTACAGATGTAAATCGATTTGGAGAGTAAAGATGAAGAGAGAAATGCTAGATCAGCTCTTGCTCTTAAAAAATGCTTTTGGGGCCGGGCGCAGTGGCTCAAGCCTGTAATCCCAGCACTTTGGGAGGCCGAGACGGGTGGATCACGAGGTCAAGAGATCGAGACCATCCTGGTCAACATGGTGAAACCCCGTCTCTACTAAAAAAAAAAAAAATACAAAACATTAGCTGGGCATGGTGGTGCGTGCCTATAATCCCAGCTACTCAGGAGGCTGAGGCAGGAGAATTGCCTGAACCCAGGAGGTGGAGGTTGCGGTGAGCCGAGATCGCGCCATTGCACTCCAGCCTGGGTAACATGAGTGAAACTCCGTCTCAAAAAAAAAAAAAAAAATGCTTTTGGGCGTGGTGGCTCACACCTATAATCCCAGCACTTCGGGAGGCTGAGGCGGGTGTATTACCTGAGGTCAGGAGTTCAAGACCAGCCTGGCCAACATGGAGAAACCAGGTCTCTACTAAAACTACAAAAATTAGCTGGGTGTAGGGGGGTGGCTCAAGCCTGTAATCCAAGTTACTCAGGAGGCTGAGGGAGGAGAATCGCTTGAACCTGGGAGCGGAGGCTGCAGTGAGCTGAGATAATGCCACTGTACTCCAGCATGTACAACAAAAGCGCAAAAAAAAAAAAAAATGCTTGTTTTTAGAAGAATCAGCCTCCTTTTCATCATCTGCAACACAATAAAACAATTACCAAGAATCCACTATAATAATGTCGGCTTGGTTCCAAGGTCAAGAGTCTTTTGAAACACCCCTGCTTGCTACAAGCAAATTTGCTGAAAGAACAAAAAAGATAATAAGTGCCTCAACCCACCCAAATTACAGCACCCAAACCCACACAAATTCAAATAGACTGGGGAGAATAAGTATCATTGAATAATTTAAGTTTTTATATCTAGCCTACTTTGTCAAATGTATTTTAATTATTTAAATTAATTATATTTATTTAAGTAGAAATGTAGTTTTATACGTTGTGAGAATAGTCTGAATCCCTTTTTAATCAGTGCATATTGTAAATGGGTTCTGCTTTATAGGATTTGGGGCATAATTTTAATATTTATTGATAGAAATTTATGATGACTATAATTTCATTTTTGTAACACATCATTGGTTATAACTTATATGATGCAAAATACTTGATAGAAAGCCCAGATACCAATTAGTATTCCCATAAGAAAATATGAGCTGCTTCATAATTATTTATTTAGGATGTGATTTGTGATTTGTCAGGCTATATAGGAATAAAAAGTACAATCTATAGATGGAATGACTTATCCTTTATTTAAAGCCTGGCTGTTTTTTTTGGTTTTTTTTTTTTTTTTTTACATTTTTTGAAACAGTCACCCAGGCTATTTTTTTTTTTTTTTTTAGACAGGGTCTGGCTCTGTCACCCAGGCTAGCATGCAGTGGTACAACCTCCCACCTCAGCCTCCTGAGTAGCTGGGTCTACAGGTGTGCATTACCATGCCTGGCTAGTGTTTTGTTTGTTTGTTTGTTCTTTGAGACAGGGTCTCACTCTGTCCCCCAGGCTGGAGTACAGCATCCCAAAGTGCTGAGATTACAGGCATGAGCCACTCTGCACCACTGTGCCCAGCCTAATTTTTGTATTTTTTGTATTTTTTCATCATGTTGCCCAGGTTAAACTCCTGACCTCAACTGATCCACCCACTTCAGCCTCCCAAAGTGCTGGGATTACAGGCATGAGCCACTGCTCCTGGCCTAAATTCTGGCTTCTTAAAGGGACCAGAAATTCTTTCATTTGATCATATAAAATTTTAAAGTACTTGCAAAGCCAGTCATGTTTTAAACAAATGGTTTGGGTGGGGGCTTCCTATCTCTCAGATTCAGGGCAGCACTGAGAGCTTAGAGGGCCTCCTAGAATGTCACTACCACCATTCACAGCTGCTTAGTGGGCACCTTTGTGTAGGCAGCTTTTCAGAAAGCTGGGTGCTTAGGAAGACTAGAGCTGGTTAAAGAGTAGGAGTTGAGCCTGTTGCTCTCAGGGTCCCCGACCTGCCCTCCATGACTGCAACGTGCATCTTCTGCCCTGAGCATCTTCTGCCCTGGATACTTGCTCAGATATCCAGAGGGCCCCTCAGGAGAAAGGAAACCCTAAAGATTCCATTCATCTGTGGGGGCTTCTGCAGGGCCAGAGTGTGGGAAGCCTCAGGGTTCTGCAGGAGAGTCTCTTGCAAAGAGTCTCTGCAAGGGCCAGAGCAGCCTCTTTGGCCCAGGGAAGGCCCAGCCTACTGCACAGAAAGAGCCAAGGCATCTTCACCTCGGGTTTGGTCAAACACATTAGTCATTTGGCAGGAGCTGAGACTGATGAGCCCTGCCAGGTCCCCCATGGAGACAGCCCTATGCAAGCTGACTGGCCATCATCTGAGAGCCTTAAGAATATGCTTCCTGGCCGGGCGTGGTGGCTCATGCCTGTAATCCCAGCACTTTGGGAGGCTAAGGCAGGTAGATCATAAGGTCAGGAGCTCAATACCAGCCTGGCCAATATGGTGAAACTCTGTATTTACTAAAAATACAAAAATTAGCCAGGTGTGGTGGCGCACACGTATAATCCCAGCTACTCAGGAGGCTGAGGCAGGAGAATCACTTGAACCCGGGAGGCGGAGGTTGCAGTGAGCCGAGATCATGCCACTCCACTCTAGCCTGAGCAACAGAGCAAGACTCCGTCTCAAAAAAAAAAAAAAAGAATATGCTTCCTCACCAAGTCTGATAATATGTTCTGCCCCTAGAGTCTTCTGGAGTGGGCATCTTAGATGGCGCATGGGCACTCACCAGGCTCTGGGGCCTCCTACAGAAAACAATGGGACCCTTGCTGCTGACCTTCAAGGCCCCCGCAGTGTGGTCCCAGCAGTCATCCCCCTCTCCGTCCTGACTCCCTTTCCCAGCCAGGCCTTCCCTGCCCCACAAGGGCGTTTCCTCCTGAGATTGGCCTGGCCTGGCTTGGGTGGGCATTCTGTCTTCTGCCCCTCACTGCCTCTGAGTCCTTGGCCTGCAGAGCTCTCTGAATTCGAGCCGGCTGCCTGCCTCCCTCATCAGGCAGATGATCTGCTGCCATGAGCCCTCTCCTTGTTCTTCCCTGAGTCTTCTCTGGCCGGGGAGCCCCTGGAGAGCCTGCCTGTGCCTGAGCCACCCACAACCTTGGATGGAGGATGGCTTTTTTTCTTCTTTTCAGACAGTCTCCCTCTGTCGCCCAGGCTGGAGTATAGTGGTGCGATCTTGGCTCACTGCAGCCTCCACCTCCCGGGTTCAAGCAATTTTCTCACCTTAGCCTCTGGAGTAGCTGGGATTACAGGCACCTGCCACTACACCTGGCTAATTTCTTTGTATTGAGCCAGGCATAGTGGCAGGTGCCTGTAATCCCAGCTACTCCAGAGGCTAAGGTGAGACGGAGTTTCACCATGTTGTCCAGGCTGGTCTCGAACTCCTGGCCTCCAGTGATCCACCCACCTCAGCCTCCCAAAGTGCTGGGATTATAGGGGTGAGCACCTGGCCTGAGGACTGCCTTAATATGTTTCTGCTGTAGTCATGAACGGCACTGGGGAAGCGCTGATTGACTTGCATAGCACTCTCAGTCTATTAAGTCAGACTTCTACCTCATCCCTCCTTCCCTTCTGTGCCATTAGAATCCCCACATCCAAGGAAGGCTGTGAGTCCAAGTTATTCAGCAAAGCTTAACATTGAACTTTTGAATGCTTGTTGCCAGCAGGTGGGGGCTGGAGAGCTGACAAGGGGGAACTGGCATATAATTCCATGAGAGTAAAACCACCTCCAGCATCTCACTTCAGCTAAACTCTGAGTTCAGCTTTTCTCTGCTCACTATCTTAACTCTGAAACCTTGCCATCCCAAGGTTCTCACTGAAGTCTCCTGTGACACAGTCAGACTGTGTCACACTCGTTCTGTAGATGAGTCAACTGAGGTTCACATAGATGAAGTAATTCATGAGAGGCCATGTGGCCTAAGCGGCAGAGCTGAAATTGGAGTCAGCTTTGCCTGGTTCCCATGCTGAGGATTTTCCCTGTATCTATCCCCACCCTCTAGGGTCTTCACCTCCCCTCCCCTTACTGGTCACCTCCTTTTCTCTACCCAGTGACACTCTGAACATTGTGGCATCAGATCACCGGCCTTTCACCACAAAGCAGAAAGCTATGGGCAAGGAAGACTTCACCAAGATCCCACATGGAGTGAGTGGCGTGCAGGACCGCATGAGCGTCATCTGGGAGAGAGGAGTGGTATGTTTCCTAGAGCCCCGCCCCGCCCTGATCTCCACTCTAATCCCTGCTTCATCTCCTGCTCTAATCCTAATAAGAGTTTTCACTCCTCAGATCCTGTCAAAGAATCTTCTTAGAAGGGCTAGTTCAATCCCAGGTGTTTGTTTCACTCAAAAACAAAACACAAAAGGTCTTTCCCCCCGATTAGAAAGGTAGTAAGACTTATCATGGAAATTTTGAAAATACAGAAAAGTATAAGAAAAAAAATCCCCTTAATTCCAGGCCTAGAAATTAAACTACTGTTAACATTTTAGTGTATTTCTAGTTCTGTGCATGTACTATACATTATTTTTATTTCCTTTTTTGCTCTGTTGCTCAGGCAGGCCTTGAACTCCTGGGCTCAAGCTATCTTTCCACCTGTGCCTCCCTAAGTGCTACGATTATAGGTGTGAGCCACCACACCCAGATACACATTATTTTAATAAGTGGCTTCATATTTTTTTCTTTCACCAATGACTATACTAACCAGAATTTTTTTTCTTCATATAACAGTATACCCTGAGTTTCTCCCTATATCAGTAAAATTTCTTTAAAAACATCTTTTTTCATGGCCGAATAATATTTTCTCCAATGAGAGTATCATATGTACCATACTTTAATCTTTCCCTAATGTTTGGGACTTTCGGCTGTTTCTAATTTTTGCACTTAGAAATAATGCTGTGGAGAACCTCTTTGTTCATGAGTATGTGTCAGCATTTCTGATTATTATTTCTGATTATTTTCTTAAGACACCTTCCTAGAAGTGGATTTTTAGGCCAAGGGATGTGAACATTTTTAAGGCTCTTGATTTGATATATTTTGTCTAATTGCTTTCAAAAAAGATAAGAACTGGGATTTCATTTGAATACCACCTGTTCTGCACGTGAAGAATAAGTATTTTTGGTCTTGATCTATCTCAGATTAGATTCAATATAGTATGAGCCCTAAAGAGATTTGAAGTCCTCAAGACTAAGCTCATGGAAGGCCAGGAAGATGGCTCAGGAAATCCCCTTGAAGAGAGTCCATAGTACTCTCATGGGTGGGGCAGTAAGATGTTTTTCTGGAGCTTGTATAACCCTTTGAAAATATAACCCTTAGTAGATGAAGGGAGGCCCCTGACTACTCTGTGTGGGCACATGAGCAGAGCTGGTTTTACAAACAGGAGGTAGATTTGCCCCGGGCAGGCAGCCTGAATGGAACCAGGGCCACTCACCAAAGTTGCTGGATGAAGGGAGAAAGGAATAAGTAAGCACCTGGACCACAGCCACACAGACTGGCTCATCTAAGATGGCGCTCATGGCCTTGTCCCCTTATGACCACTATCCTGACCACCTAATCCCAAAGTCCACGGGCCAGCATCAAAGGTGACCAAGGGTTTGAGGCCCAGCCCCAGAGCCTGCTTGACTTGACACTTTCTGCAACATTTCAGGTTGGAGGAAAGATGGACGAGAACCGTTTTGTGGCCGTTACCAGCTCCAACGCGGCTAAGCTTCTGAACCTATATCCCCGCAAGGGCCGCATCATCCCTGGAGCCGATGCCGACGTGGTGGTGTGGGACCCAGAAGCCACAAAGTAAAGTTTGTTACTTGTCTCCAGGGCTAGAGGGACTCGGGATTTTGAAGAGAACTTGCATTACAGATCTCCAAAAGCATATAATTTTGCACTATTTCTGGCACAAAAAAAATGGCCCTGGCTTACAGTTGGCCGTCTTCTCCCTCCATCTTCACACGGTCTTTCTTCTGTGTCACACATGTCTGGTGTGTCTGTCTCCTCTTTTTTTTTTTTGGGAGATGGAGTCTTGCTCTGTTGCCCAGGCTGTAGTGCAATGGCACGACGTCGGCTTACTACAACCTCTGCCTCCCACGTTCAAGCAGTTCTTCCACCCCAGCCTTCCAAGTAGCTGGGATTAAAAGCACCCACCATCATGCCCGGCTAATTTTTGTATTTTTGTAGAGATGGGGTTTCACCATGTTGGCCAGGCTCGTCTTGAACTCCTGACCTCAGATGATCCCCCCACCTCAGCCTCCCAAAGTGCTGGGATTACAGGCATGAGCCACGGTGCCCAGCCTGTCTCCTCTTCTTATAAGGACACCGGTCAGATTGGATTAGGGCCCACCTATATGACCTCACTTTATCATTAAGATCACATTAAAGACCCTAAATTGGGCCATGTTCTGAAGTTCTGGGGGTTAGGACTTCAGCAGAAGAATTTTGAAGACAGCCAATTCAGCCCATAACAACCAGCCTTTGGGGCTCACCCCTCCCAGGGAGCTGTGACATCTTGACCTGTCCTCAGCGCTCTCTCTCCCGCCATTGCCTCCCCACCAGGACCATCTCAGCCAGCACGCAGGTCCAGGGAGGAGACTTCAACCTGTATGAGAACATGCGCTGCCACGGCGTGCCGCTGGTCACTATCAGCCGGGGGCGCGTCGTGTACGAGAACGGCGTCTTCATGTGCGCCGAGGGCACCGGCAAGTTCTGCCCCCTGAGGTCCTTCCCAGACACTGTCTACAAGAAGCTGGTCCAGAGAGAGAAGGTGGGGCGAGACGGGGACGATGCGGGGCGGGGCGGGGGGGGGGGGGGGGGTTGGCGCCCCCTGCCGGGAAACATCCTCCATGACTGTTTTAAATCTCAAAGAGATTTTCTCTCCAGTTTTCTACCCAATTCTGTTGTCCTCTCCCCAGCGTTGAGAGGGGAGTGTGTGACAGGGCTAGGGGAATGCTAGAGACAGAAAATACTGGTTTCTAGTCCCCATCTTTGATTACCAGGTGGCATTTTAAGTGGTCAGGCAGCAGGGGTCCTGAGTTGTGGAGGACACAAGCACGAAATGTGAGCGTGTTCGACCACAGAGCTCCTCTGGATACGCAGGCTTGGAGTCGGGGGTGCCGGGGGCTGGAGATACTGCTTTGGCCTGGCTCCCTCCCATTCTTGATGAAGCAAGGGGGAATCTGGCATTTGCAAAGCATTGTCTGAGGCACAGGAGGATCAAGTACCTGAACACAGGAGCACCACACTGCTGGTACACTGGCCACACGAGAGGGCTCAGAGCTTTCAGAGAAACCAAGAATCCTCTCCCAGAGGCCGGCAAGTGAAGAAATACACTCCCAGGTCTGCCATGGGGACGCAGGCATAGGCTGCCTGAATGAAGAAAGCATGAGTTCCGTGATCGCAGGGCTAAATCTAAAAGCAAACTCAGGGTCTCTCACTCATCACACACAGCTAATGTTTATTTTTTTGTAGAGACAGATGGGGTTTAACTGTGTTGTCCAGGTTGCTCTCAAATTCCTGGGATCAAGTGATCCACCTGCCTTGGCCTCCTAAAGTGCTGGGATTGCAGATGTGAGCCACTGCGCCTTGCCCAATAGCACTTTTTAATATGATGTAGGACCATAAATGACCTCTGCAGTAATAACTGCTTGGACTTCTATGTTGCCTCTTGTGTGCCAGCACAGTTTGAACAGCTTTACACATATGAATTCCTCTGCTCTCCTGCAACTCTCTGATATAGGTGCTAGTATTGTGGGCACAGAAAAGTTAAGTAACTTGCACAAAACCACACAGTTTACAAGTGACGAAGTTGGGATTGGAACCTAGGCAGTCTGGTTGTAGAATATAGGCTCCTAACTCTACTGCCTTTGTGAGTACAGAATGAGCTAGTATTGCTACTGGGGGCCTCTAATCTCCAGATGGGCTGTGTTTAGCCTCTGTTCCCTCAGAGTTGTCAGAGCCGTAAAGGGTGTGGCTTCATGGGAGCCTCAGGTGGGGAATGAGTTGTGCTGTGTGGGAGGGCACTCTGCAAAGTTGACTTCCTCAGACATCTACCTGCTACCTTGTTAAGGCTTCCACCAGTGTTGGGGGAGCCAATACCTCTCCTGTACACAGGTATGCATGCATGCATACACACATGTGCACTCACATACATGCACGCATGTACACATATGCATGTGCTCTTTAGGAGGTACAAGAAAAGAATTCTCCAGCCCCTGGACTCAAGGTGTAAGGAGCCTTGGTCACTTGCAGTGATTTGGGTCTTGGGCAGAATGGCAGTGTCCAATGTCCCGCCAGCCCCCAGGAAGGCCATGGTTATATCACTCAGCTCTGATGGTGGTGTCCTGTTCCTTTTGCTCTTCTTCCATCCTTTCTAGACTTTAAAGGTTAGAGGAGTGGACCGCACTCCCTACCTGGGGGATGTCGCTGTTGTTGTGCACCCTGGGAAGAAAGAGATGGGAACCCCACTCGCAGACACTCCTACCCGGCCCGTCACCCGGCATGGGGGCATGCGGGACCTTCATGAATCCAGCTTCAGCCTCTCTGGTAAGAGTCAGGGGGCCATGGGAGAAGGGCAGGGGGCCGGGAGGAGCCCACCCAGGCAGTGGGACTTATGCCTGCTTTTCTTTGGTGTCCTCTCCTCCCTCCCGTCGCCTATTTCCAGGAATGTGCTGGTTGGATATTAGACTCACAGAGATGTTAGTGGAGATAGGAGGGCTGTCCTGGTCCCTGGGCACAGCTGCTCTAACAGGCTGTGGCCCACCTGGGACTCTCCTGGGGGTTTCTAAGTTCAGATATTTTTGTCCCTTGAAACATCTTGAGGGCTGTGCACACAGTGGGTGCTTCTGAGTTGCCCTGAGCTCAGCAGAGTCGGCCCTGTCTGTGGTTCATGGGACTGCACCCACCGGCCCCTCACCCACCCCAGCCTACTCCTCAGCAGCCTCTCTGCTCCTTCTGCTACCCCCTTTCCTCCTCTGACCTACCCACACCTGTCCCTGCCTTCACCCCATCTTCACCTTCTTTTTTTTTTAACCAGGAATTATATTGTATATATTTTATTAAGTAAAATATTTTATCTCTTGACCTCTGATACCCAATTTTTTCTCTTATCTCTGTATCCCTTGGGTCCTGGCCCCAGTCCTGTGGAATCTCTGGGTTCTTTGGGGGGTCCAATCCCAGTTCTTAAAGGCGCGGCAGTTCCCACCCCTCCCACCACCATGCAAGCCACGGGCTCATAAATGATGACCATCAGTGGAGAACAAGCAGTCTATAAGATGGCCAGGGCCTCCAGGCAGCTTAGGTGGGAACTATCACCACCACTTGCAAGGGGCCAGGACCCTGAGTCTCCCTGAACACAGCTGAGCCGCCTTCAGGCTGCCTTCAGGACAGGGCCAGAGAGATACCAAGCATCCACTCTGTAAGGGCTGTGCTGGGGTGGACACAGCAAGAGGCGCAAGACCCCAGTCCTTCCACCAGAGCCTGGAGTTTACTCGGGGAGACAAGCCCCGTACACAAAATGTCCTGCTGTGAAAGCAGAGGGCTAAACCAGAGGGATGCCAATGGGGCAGCACCTGCCTGCCCAGCCTCCTGTGTGCCCTGCTTTGGGCAACGCAAAGCCCGTGGCAGAAGAGATGAGGTCCTTGTTGGAGGCGCTGGTAGCCCAGGGGGAGGGGTCCTCTCTCAGGACCAGTCCACTGCTAATATGACGTCTCCACTACCCTGAGGGTCACTGCCACTCCCACCAGTGATGGAGTCAGAAAGGGACCCTGGCATTGAAGACTTGTTTATACACCCTCAGGTCTTGCCAGTCCCAGAGGGATAGACTCCTATCACTGCCCGGGCAAGGTCCTTCCTGCTGTAGCCAGACCCACGAAGGGCAGCCAGACCCCAGATCTGCGGGGCCCCTGCTGACCATCGGCCTCCTCTCCTCCCGCCCAAGAGCCAAGACTAGGCAGAATCCCCGCTCAGACTGCAAACATTAGGCAGCCTGCCCCTCACCTCCACCCCAAATCTTGTCTGTTCTAGGTGGGACAGGCTGAAGAATGTCCCACTGTGCTCTCCTGGGCATTAGATCCTCCCTTTGTGTGTGTGTGTGTGGTTTTTTTTTTTTTTCAATCCTGCTCCTTCTGTATAGACCCTCCCTTTGTAACTAAGTCGTGGGATTTCAAGATGCGGGGCCTTTAGGGTATGGTTCTTTCATTTTCCAAAACAATGGCATACCCTCCTTTTTCTCTATCGCTTACTCACTGAGGCATATGTGCAAAGGCCCAAGTGCCAACAGGCTGGCCGACAGCCTGCAAGCACAAGAGACTATGCACAGGCTTGGGGCAGTGAAGTTGGCACAATGGACAGTTAATAATGTTGGTTCTGAATTAAGAAAACCTGGGTCCAAGTCCAGGCTCTGCCACTTACACACTGTGCAATGCAGGGCAGGTCACTTAACTTCCCTGAGCCTCGTTCTCCTTGTCTGTGAAACGGGATGGAGCGGCTGAGAGGAGTCACTCAGGCCCTGCACACAGTGGGCCTCTAGGAGAGGGTGGCTGGTTTGTTAGCAGGCACAAGAGCCTAGCTCACCCCTGTGCTTCCTTCCCTTCAGGCTCTCAGATCGATGACCATGTTCCAAAGCGAGCTTCGGCTCGGATCCTCGCTCCCCCCGGAGGCAGGTCGAGTGGCATTTGGTAAAGGCACTGCCCAGCCCCCCAAGTGAGGACGCACCGCCACCACCAGCCCGAAACTCTCCGGCCACAGCTGCAGGGGCAGGAGAGGCTGGGCTGGGCAGCATACCACCCAAGGGGGGCCCCAGGACCCACGGGGCCCTCCCTATGTCTGCAAAGTGATTCACTGTGCTTTGAGCCAACTCTAACAGGCACTTTGAGATGTGTTCCTCCTGCTGTAGTCCTTTCCTGCCTTGGCCTCGGCGGGCTTTTCTGGGGCCCAGGAAGCCCACACTATGCACAGAGCGCAATGCATAGAGCCCTGGCCGGCCCTTCCTCTCACTCCTGCCTCTGCTGGCTTCGGGAAAGCCCAGACTTTAGTGCCCTGCCCCCTGGCTGACTGGCCAGTTGTCCAGAGCACTTTAGCAGATGTGGTTTCAAAGTAAAGGCCTCCTCCCCCACCCCCTAGGCCCCGTGGTGACATTTCCCAAGTCAGACAGGTGTCAGCTTCCCAGCCATGCCCAGGATGTCCCATCTCCCCCAACCCACCTCTGGCCCTGTGTGGGGGTAGGGATGGGGTTGGCTGAGACACCGGTGCCCCTTGCCAGCTTTTCCCGTGCCCTGCCCATACCCTTGGGGGGCGTCACAGGCCCAGAAGGGTAGCTGGGCGGGGCTCAAGGCTGGTGCCAGGCGCGTGTAAATGGTTTTGTTTTGCACGTTTGGTTTGCGCAGTAGTTTGGTTTGACTTGTTTGTGCATCCTGTGAAAAATAACGGTGCTTGTGTCACTAGCATAGAATAACCAGAGGAATAGATGTGGTCCTTAGGAGACGCTGCACTCGACACCAACCAGACAGGGCAGGGGTGGTGGAGGGGCTGGGCTCACAGGCTGCCAGAGGCCCAGGACCTTTCCCCTCCCCTCCCCTCTTAGTCTAGTGTCCTCCATTCCGAGAGGGGGCCTGGGTTCCTAGCCCCAGAAGTGCCAGCCCCTCAGGAAGCAGGTTTCCTTTCCCCTCTCTGCCCCTGGTCACTCCCAGCACTCCCCTTGCCCTTCCCACCACCATACACACACACAGAGCTTCCTGTAACCTCCCTGCTGGACAGAGGCTCAGCACTCCTCCTATGTGACTGGCAAGAGGCCTCATGCCTGCTGAGAGAGGAGGAGTGGGAGAGGGGCTCGCCAGACACCAGGGAGGGGGACTCCAGGCCCCCAGGACCTGGTTGTCGAACCTGCATTGCTGCTCAGGTGCTATGATCTCCTGTGGTCAGCACCAGGCCTCACTGGCTCATGGCCTCATCTTCTCCTCTGCCTGTCCAGGTGAGCCCTCCCTGCTTCTGAAACCCCACAGAGGTTCCCATGGAAACAGTAGAGGCCAGGTGTCTCTTTCCACCTCCAGTGATCTGGGAAGTGACCCGGCCACCTGCCCTTGTTAAGCCTTGTCTGCCCCGTGGGAGGTGACTTCATGTTGCCCATGTGGTTTCAGTTCAAGGTTTGCGTGAGGCTTCCAGACCCTCAGTAAAAGGTCAGCCCCTGCACATCTCCGTAGTGCTTTTCCTGTATTCAAAACACTTCCATATATGACCTCTCGCCTGGTCCTCATGACAATGGAGCACTTATCATTCTTCCCATTTTACAGATGAGGAAACTCTGGCCCAGAAAGTTCAGGCCCTCTGACCTCAGCAGTGTCTGAGACCACCCTCCCCACTTTGGCTATCTACCCCTGCTGTGGAGAGGAGGCCCAGGGTGATATCTATTGTAGATCCCACCTGAGAGTTTAACCAACGAGAAGACTTACTTTCCTGGTAGGCAGCCTGCTTTGTTTTGCACAGATAGATATTTTTTCTCATCTTTCTTATAAACAACCTCATGCACATTCTGTGTTTGAGCCAGGACTGGCCACCTGTTGGGGGCTAACCATGCAGTGTGAGCTGCGTCCATACCCTCACTTCTCCCTTCACTCCCCCTTTCCTCACTCAGGGGCTGAGAGGACAGAGGCAGTCGGCCAGAGAGCACCAGAGAGCAGAGGTGGCAAAGGGGCTTATGGCAAGTGGCAGCCATAGGAACAGGGGTGAGGACCCAGGCCTGGGAGACCCACCAGGGAGGGGGGACACCATGACACTGCCTCCTGGTGCAGTGCACACCATCTCTATCCCTTTCAGCCCTTACTGGGTCATGGGCCTTGGGCAGATGCCAAAGAGCCCAGCAACAGTGGTGGTGACCAGCTGGGCAGAGCATCCTTGCTTAGGCTAGGAAAGCTTACCTTCTCTGAGTGCCTCCGCCCGAGAGATGTGTGACCCATGGCGCCAGGGAAGCACATCATGGAGTGGCCCACTGTAGGCCATTGGCTTCATCCACCCCCAGTCGTTACACAGACCCCACCCTTGTCCAGGAGCTTCTAGATGGAAATCAGAAAGAGATTCAAGGAGCCAAATGAGCAGTCAGCCCCCACCACACACTCCTTGCCCCATGCAGAGCTCCAGCCAGCTTCGTCACCAGCTCCACTGGCTCCTGGTTGGAATGAAAAGGGTCTCTGGTTGCACTGAATGCAGCTCTCAAACTGGTCTTGTACTTGCTGAATAAATACTGTTTGTTCTTGCCTTAGCTGCTCTCTAGGTTTGTGGGGTTAAGTTGCCAGAAAATTGTGCTACTGTGTGTGCGTGTGCGTGCGTGTGTGTAGTGCTAGGAGTCCACAGTAGGTCTCTGTCAAGCCAATGTCGTGATGAGGGCTTTTCTGATACTGACCCAGAAGCCACAGAACCACAAGGAAACCCAAACCCCCTCCAGCTGCTGAGGCACAGGCACAGCCTCGGGTCGGGATGGAGCCTCCAGCACCCCAGCACCCAGGTGACTTCCCTACTCCCCCGTAAATGTCATGGTGCTAAGACTGTGTCAACCCCAAGACGACACACGGTCCTGTGCTTTGGCCACCGTTTGAGGCAAAAACTAAACAGCCCGACACGTTGTGTTCTGGTGCAGGTTTGTATTAAACTGTAGCTACTTCTCACTTGGTCTCTGTTGTGTTTCTTCACAGAGGAGGGAGTTTGGCAGAGATCTCTTCCATGGTGGCTGGGCAAGGCTTCAGTTTCCAAGAAAATGCAGCTTTGATCTGTCTCCCCTATTGGGTGGCAGCTCACTGGGATGCCTGTACAGAGACTGGATTTTTTTTTTTTTTTTAATGCTGAGAGGCAGGAGCCCCAGTGGTGCCAGATTTCAAGGGACAAGGTTGCCAAATTACCTGAAATAATTAGGAGGAATTAGATGCAAAAGGGAAAAAACTAGACTCACTGCATCTACCTGTAGTCATCTATTCTCTTGGCTATCATTTTGGAAGCTCATAGCCACCTTTGCACTTGGCTGATGTAACAATGGCCTCATAAAAAGTCACAAGGCAAAGAGCTGTCCCAAGGCCAGTGTGCCTTTGAAGGCCCTTCCAGCTGCTCTCCGGCTGCCCAGAACCCCACCTTTGGGGTTGGCCCTCTGTACTGTCAACCCCATCTACTGCATTGAGACCCCCTCTGTCTTCTCTCTAGAGCTCAGCCAGATGTTGAGAGGATTATCTGACTAAACTGTTTCACACTAAAGGGTAAAATTGTGGCCCTCTAGTACTGTGGAGTCACTGTACTTACTTCTTAGCCTTAAAATTCAAAACCCTAAAGAGGGAATGTTAGGTAGTATGGGGAAAATTATTGTTGGCAGAGGAACTTTTCCAACTCTCACCAAATAAGCCACTCTTCTACAAATAGAACAGGCCACGACTGAAATCCCAGAGCGCTGCAGTGGGGGCAGGCCCTTGGCTGTCATGAGATGGGCTGTGTGTACTGTGTACAAGCTCTGCTGGGACTTCCAAGCCGGATGTGAACACCCTAGCTTGAGATGGATGCCGAGTCCCTGCAATGTATTGGGCCCAAGTGTCTGTTACCCTGTTTTCCCACAGCAGGAGAGCATCAGAGAATTGGATTAACTGCCAAAAATCCACTGGGTTTGGATGAAAAAAAATAACATGGCCACACATTTGGCCCATGGTATCTATCAGGCAGTCTACAGGGAAAAAATAAAAGATACCCAGGAAGACATAGGATGCCTTTTTATGTATGTAGTTGTGGAAAAATAAGACTACAGTCTCAGACTTTAAAATAAGCCTTGATCATTTATGAGAATCTGGATTTGGAGAACACACCAGTCAGCAGCTAGGCAGCCAACCTCTGTTTCCTAACTCAGAATTACAGACTGACCTTTGTACACAGGTACAGACTAAATGCTAAGAGCCGAGCATGGTGGCTCATGCCTGTAATCCTAGCACTTTGGGAGGCAGAGGCAGGCAGATTTCCTGAGCTTAGGAGTTTGAGACCAGCCTGGGCAACATGGTGAAACCCCGACTCTACTAAAATACAAAAAACTAGCTGGGCATGGTGGCATGTGCCAGTAGTTCCAGCTACTTGGGAGGCTAAGGCAGGAGAATCACTTGAACCTGGGAGGCGGAAGTTGCAATAAATCAAAATCACACCACTGCACTCCAGCCTGGGCCACAGACTGAGTCTGTTAAGAATTGCTCTGTAGTCAGTGGAGGACAAAGGGTCTCATGACACCCAGGTGTGAAGAAGAAACCTCATGAATTGCAGGGGCTAGTAGACCTTGGGGTATGAAGTTAATGAAAGGGCTCTTGGTGCTTTCTCCGTAGAATAGTAAAGGATCTGGCATTTTGCTGACGCTGGGTACTGTCTTATGATGGAGACAGTTCTTTACTTTCCCTTGTGGATTTACAACGATACATTTAGACCTAGAGGGACCAGATGTCCTGGTTTGCCCAAGGCAATTCTGGTTTAAGTCTATTGCCCCAGAATAATTAATAATGTCCACTCTCACTGTCAAACATGTCCTGATTTGGATAATAAATTACATGGTCACTTTCTGTATACCTATGCATTCATTGGGCTATTACTGTGCCTGACCAGGAATTAAAATTTTTTCCATTGCTGAAAGATAAGAAATGGCATCGTAGGAGCTGTGGAAGATGGGTCCTTACACAGTGGGTGGTGACTTAGGGATTTGCATGACAAGCCTTGTGTCTTCACACAGCTCTTGGAGGCTCCACGAGTCTCAGTAGCTGGGGATCCCACAGGGTGGGGAAGGCCTGGGAATGCTTTTCTTTTTCTTTCTTTTGAGATGAAGTTTCGCTCTTGTCACCCAGGCTGGAGTACAATGGTGTGATCTCAGCTCACTGCAACTTCCTCCTACTGGGTTCCTGCGATTCTCTTGCCTCAGCCTCCCAAGTAGCTGTGATTATAGGCGCCTACCACCACGCCCAGCTAATTTTTGTATTTTTAGTAGAGACAGGGTTTCACCATGTTGGCCAGGCTGGTCTCGAACTCCTGACCTCAGATGACCCACCCACCTCGGCCCTCCAAAGTGCTGGGATTACAGGCACGAGCCACTGCACCTGGCTGGGAATGCTTCTCTAAGATTTTTAGTTTGCCTTGTAGACCTTATTGTTCCATTAAAAGCTGTAAGCCTACCAATTCTATCATTGGCTTCTAAGGAGCATTTTTACAACATCTTCAACCACATTTAAAATTCTATTTCCCTTTTAAATATCTTTCCTAAGTACCAAATAATGATTACCAATCTAATAAATTAAACTTACAAGTATAGTGAGTTTAATACTTTATTAGATGTTTTGATGCTAAAAATAAACAATATTTAAACAAACTTGTAAGTTTTAAGATACACATTTTTTTTGAGATGGAGTCTTGCTCTGTCACCCAAGCTGTTGTACAGTGGCACGATCTCAGCTCACTGCAACCTCCGCCTCCTGGGTTCAAGCAATTCTCCTGCCTCAACCTCCCCAGTAGCTGGGATTACAGGCGCCTGCCACTGCACCCAGCTAATTTTTGTATTTTTAGTAGAGACGGGGGTTTCACCATGTTGACTAGGCTGGTCTCGAACTCCTGACCTCGTGATCCACCCATTTCAGCCTCCCAAAGTGCTGGGATTACAGGAGTGAGCCACTGTGCCCAGCCAAGTTACATATTTTAAGTTAATTATGAGATGCTCACTCTAATAGGCCAAAATTTCCTCATAGAAATACATAAAATACCAAATATGCCCAGATTTCCTCTTAATACAAAAGTTTTAACACTATGGGCTTGGTTATTTAAAACTTTTATTTTCTTAATTCTGTACCTCCTGCCAGTTCTAAGCTCTCACTGAGCTTTAGCTTCGAGTCTTTTCTTTTTTATTTTATTTGTTTTTTGAGACTGAGTCTTCCTCTGTCATCCAGGCTGGAGTGCAGTGACATGATTACAGCTCACTGTGGCCTCAACCTCCCAGGCTCGGGTGATCCTACCATCCCAGCCTCTAGAGCACCTGAGATCACAGGCATCCACCACTGTGTCTAGCTAATTTTTGTATTTTTTGTAGAGACCGGGTTTTCCTATGGTACCCAGGCTGGTCTTGAACTCCTGGTCTCGGCTATCCACCAGCCTCCTGAAGTGCTGGGATTACAGGTGTGAGCTGCCGCGCCTGGCCTCAAGTCTTTTCTTGATGACGTCAACTCCTAGAGGGTGCAAGGAAGGTCTGCTTACCAGCTCCACTCAAATCTCAAATCTTCAGTGCACCAGATTTTCACTTTACCACTATCTGGTCATCTACAGTAACTGAATGCACAGCTATTAGTGCAATATGTGTATACATCAGTTCTAGCCAAGGGAGTTCTGTCTCCTTTAAAAATGTTTGACAGCTGGGCACAGTGGCTCATGCCTGTAATCCCAGCACTTTAGGAGGCTTAGGCGGGTGGATCATGAGGTCAGGAGATCAAGACCATCCTGGCCATGGTGAAACTCCATCTCTACTAAAATACGAAGAATAAGCCAGGCGTGGTGGCACATGCCTATAGTCCCAGCTACCCAGGAGGCTGAGGCAGAGGAATCACTTGAACCCCGGAGACGGAGATTGCAGTGAGCCGAGATCGCACCACTGCACTCCAGCCTGGGCAACAGAGCAAGACTCCGTCTCAAAAATAAAAAAAATTTGAATAAATTTGATCCTTTGTATTTTAGAGTTTCCTTACATTTAAAGTAGCACATTCTATCCTTGTATAGCTTTTTAAAAATTGACTATTTTTTAGAAAAGTCTGATTTACAGTAGCACAGATAATGCAGTTTCCACCTACCCCACACCCTGCCTCCCCTATTACTAACATCCTACATTAGCATGGCCCGTTTGTTACAATCGGTAAGCCAATATTGATAAATTATCATTAACTAAAGTCCATGCCTGTTCAGATTTGCTAAGTTTTTATCTAATGTCCCTTTGATCCAGGATCTCCTCCAGGACACCACATTACATTTAGTTGTCATGTCTCCCAAGGCCCCATGGACTGTGACAGTTTCTCAGAGTTCCTTGTTTTCGATGACTTTGACAAGTTTTGAGAAGTACTGGTCAGAGATCTTATAGAATACTCTCTACTGGAATTTATCTTCTGTTTTTCTAAACGGTTAGGTTGGTGTTAGGAGTTTTTAGAAGGAAGACCATAAAAGCAAGGTGCCATTTTTCTCACGTCACATCATGGGTATATACTATCAAAATGACCTATTACTGATGATGTTGACTTTGATCATCTGGCTAAAGTCTGATCAACCTTTCTAAATTTATATGGTTCTCTTTTATGAGCTAAAAGCTTCTCTTTTTACAATATGTGACTTCTTTTTTCTTCTTCTTTTTCTTTTCTTTTTTTTTTTTTTTTTTGAGACAGAGTTTCGCTCTTGTTACCCAGGCTGGAGTGCAATGGCGCGATCTCGGCTCACCGCAACCTCCACCTCCTGGGTTCAGGCAATTCTCCTGCCTCAGCCTCCTGAGTAGCTGGGATTACAGGCACGCGCCACCATGCCCAGCTAATTTTTTGTAGTTTTAGTAGAGACGGGGTTTCACCATGTTGACCAGGATGGTCTTGATCTCTTGACCTCGTGATCCACCCGCCTCGGCCTCCCAAAGTGCTGGGATTATAGACGTGAGCCACCGCGCCCGGCCTTCTTCTTTTTCTTTTCATGCACATTTCAGACTCCATACAGTATATGACTTCTTTAGGCAACTAAATATGGTTCCTATTGCTATACTAAATTTTTCAGGTGTTTGCTAGATGATTCTCCCAGTTAGGAATTTTTAGAAATTCGCCATCAGTTGTAAGACTTTTGGCCAGACATAGTGGCTCACACCTGTAATCCCAGCACTTTGGGAGGCCAAGGCGGGAAGATTGCTTGAGGTCAGGAGTTTGAGACCAGCCTGGCCAGCATGGTGAAACCCTGTCTCTACTAAAAATACCAAAAAAATTGGCCAGGTTTGGTGGCGCAAACCTGTAATCCCAGCTACCCAGGAGGCTGAGGTAGGAGGATCCCTTGAACCCAGAAGGCAGAGGCAGCAATGGGCTGAGATTGAGCAACTGCACTCCAGCCTGCAAAAAAAAAAAAAAAAAGACTTAGTTTGCCTGTGGGGCACAAAGATAGCAGTAACAAGAAATATTCACATAAAAACAAGCTCTTGGGGTTTTATCCGAAATCCTTCTGACTCATGTGTCAAAATTTAGCCTTTAATTTAGGCCTTTACACACACACACACACACACACACACACACACACGTGCATTTACATGCAAACACAGTCTCATTTTAACTGCATAACCAACTTTGTGAAGCCTTGAATAACAAGTATCCATTACCTTAATGCTATTTGAATCCAAACTTCCAAAATCCAATCTGACATTCTAGGAAGGAAAAAACAACAGAGACTAACCAGGTAAAATTAATAAGCAACTGTTAAGAAAGTCTAATTTGTTCTTTTAACGGTACCCAGAAAGTTAAGTTGAAACTTCTCTATTGATTTGCATAATGTCAGATGATGTGAGTTTTATTGAACAAACTGATAAAGCACACATTTTTCCAACTGTGATGCATTTCAGTAGCAATATCCTATACTGCTATCAAAATCCCACATTTTATGTCACATTTACAAAAAGCTTTAATATTAGCTTTAGTGCAGAAACTCAAATAGTTTTTCCTTTTGGAACATTTCTATTCATGAAACTCAAATTCTCATTGAAATCATTTATGCAATATCCAAAATTCCTGATTTCATATTCTGCATTAATTTATCACCTCAGGGGGAGGAAAAGATCGCTTCACACTGAAAATAGTTGCTTGCAAGTATGCATATTTAAATTTCATCATCTGCTCAGTGCCTCTTGCTTTATTGGAAATTTTTTTTCTTTTGGTTACAGGGTCTGCCACTGTTACCCAGGCCTGAGTGCGGTGGCGCAATCACCACTCACTGCAGCCTCGACCTCCTGGCCTCAGTTGCCCCTCCTGCCTCAGCTTCCTGAGTAGCTGGGGCCCCAGGCATGCGCCACCACACCCAGCTAATTTTTTTATTTTATAGTAGAGACGGGGTCTCCCTATGTTGCCCAAGCTGGTCTAGAACTCCTGTGCTCAAGTGATCTTCCCACCGTGGCCTCCCAAAGTATTGGGGTAACAAGCGCGAGCCACTGTGCCTGGTTTTACTGGAATTCTTGATGTGAAAATATCCTCTGGGCTCGGTGCGGTGGCTCACGCCTATAATCCCAGCATTTTAACCGGTTGAGGTGGGCAGACCACAAGGTCAGGAGTTCGACACCAGCTTGGCCAACATAGTGAAACCCGTCTCTACTAAAAATAGAAAACTTAGCCAGGTATGGTGGCACATGCCCGTAGCCCCAGCTACTCAGGAAGCTGAGGCGGGAGAATTGCTTGAACCCAGGAGGCGGAGGTTGCAGTGAGCAAAGACCACACCATTGCACTCCAACTTGGGTGACAGAGTGAGACTCTGTCTCAAAAACAAAAAATCCTCTGAAGTTGTGCAGTCTAAAGTTTAACCTGAAGGGAGTTAGTTATTTTCTTTTAATCAGTCCCCAACAATGCCAAGTTTCAAGACACTGGCAGGGTTAATTCCAGTAAAATAGACTTCTCCTGGGGATAGTCTTTGATCTCTTCACTGCTGAGGAATCAGAAGCCGCTGGAGAACAACTTCTCTTGGAGAGGACCGTGGGTATTTTGAGCCCTAAATGGAAGGAAACTTCAGTGGCAGTGCTTTCGGCCCATTCCCATCTTGCACTCATCTGACAGAAGGGTTCCTGGCGTGCACAGAAGAGGAAATCTGGAGGCTCCATCACAGGTATTTTAGGGCTAGCCACCACATGTGGGAGTTGCTGTGGCCTCTTCAAACTTCAATTTCACAGCAACCTGGCTTTCTGTGTTCCCCAGTGCGGCCTGGTGGAGGTATCTTTTCTAAGTTGTGAGGATTTGAGCTTGTGCTTTGGGAAGCACTTAATAGTTTTTACTTGATGTCTGTAATATGGTTTGGTAACTCCTCCCACATATCTGCATGGGAAGCAGTGAAAGATTTTGCCTTTTTTCTGTGACTCTCACTTGTTCACAGAGACCTCACTTTCATCTGGCACCATAGTCACAGGAACTCAAGATGCAGTGGTGATTTGGGACGTCCCCCCCTTAAATAAATTCAGGAGATCGGGCATCATAATTGGCTTACCATGATCTGAGCTGGGGTAGGGTTCCCCTACCCCAAACCCTTGGGCTGAAGTAACCCACAAGTCAAGCCAGCCCAACGGTTCTCAAGTCGGGGCAATTTCTTCCCCCAGGAGACATTTGGCAATGTTTGGACACAATTTTTGATAGTCACAACTTGCAGGTGGCGAGTGCTACAGGAATCTAGAGGTCAGGAATGTTGTCAAACATCTCACAATACACAGGACAGCCCCCACACCAGAGAATTGTCCAACCTAAGGTGTCCCTGGCAGCAAGCTTGAGAAACCCTGATCTAGCCTAAGAGTGAAATGAGACGTTCCGTCATTTTAGAAAATCAGATAGGAAAAATTTAAGAGGCTGAAAGCGGTAGCTCAGTCAGTGATGCCTATATTATGTAGCAAAGCGCTCTGAACTAAAACATGCCAAGGATGGAGCTGAACCACAGCATCCAGGCAGCAGAGAGCGGGTGAGGAAGCCAGAGGGTAGCACTCCAACAGGGCTTACCTTGTTTCCCCCACCCAGGGCCTCATCCCTCCACCACCACTGTCAGGGGCTGAGTTGTGTCAGATCCTGCCATGACCACATTACAATGTGGCAGAAAACAAAAGACCACGATGCAGAATTTAATATTAGCTTTTGTCATGTAGTGAGACCACATGCAGAGGAAGGTTAAGCACTCACCAAAAGGCATTTTGACTGTCACATCTTAATTCCTTAACCATCAAAAGCACAGACTTTCTTTTATGCATGGGTGTAAACTAAGAACCTCTCGAAGAATTGCCTTGTGGCCATGAGAGGAGTGGGGGGCTTCTCAAAACTTAGGAAAGGGAAAGAAAACCTCATGATACTCCGTGAGGAAGGGAGGGTAAACATTATGGCTATAGGCAACATCCAAAAAGGCTATTTGAAGGGGTGACAAACAATGTATGGGGAAGGAGTCATGTTGCTTGTTCAGTAACACATTAGGGAGGTACCTTTTTTCTTTT
>NW_016107495.1:678663-691583 GCF_001604975.1 Cebus imitator
TCTGTCGCCAGGCTAGAGTAGAATGGCGCGATCTCAGCTCACTGCAACCTCTACCTCTCAGGCTCAGACGATTCTCCTGCCTCAGCCTCCCAAGTAGCTGGGACTACAGGCACATGCCACCACACCCAGCTAATTTTTGTATTTTTAGTACAGACAGGGTTTCACCATGTTGGCCAGGATGGTCTCGATTTCTTGACCTCGTGATCTGCCCACTTTAGCCTCCCAAAGTCCTGGGATTACAAGCATGCGCCACCGCACCTGGCCCTTTTTTCTTAATTCTAATGTTTTACTTCAAGTGTAACGGGTATAGAAAAAAATGCAAAGATCTAAGTACACAGCTTGATAAATCTGTATAAACTGAGCACCTAGTTGGAGCTAGAACATTACTAGCACCTGAGAAGCCTGCTGTGTGCCCCTTTCTCTCACAATCCCCCACTAGGATAACTACTCTTCTGGCCTCTAATACCGTATACTAGTATTGCCTGGTTTTGAACTTCATGTAAATAGAATCGTATAATACATATTTTTTGTTCTGGCTTCTTGTTTTTTTTTTTTTAGACAAAGTCTCACTCTGTCGCTCAGGCTGGAGTGCAATGGCGCACTCTTGACTCACTGTAACCTCTGCCTCTGGAATTCAAGTGATTCTCCTGTCTCAGGCTCCTGAGTAGCTGGGATTACAGGAATGCGCCACCACACCCAGATAATTTTTTGTATTTTTAGTAGAGACGGGGTTTCACCATGTTGGCCAGGCTGGTCTTGAATTCCTGACCTCACGTGATCCACTGCCTCAGCCTCCCAAAGTGCTGCTATATCTATTTCTAGATACATAGATATAGATAGATTTAGATAGATATCTAGATATCTACATCTAGCTAGACAGCAATTCTCCTGCCTCAACCTCCCTAGTAGGTGAGATTAGAGGCAGGTACCACCACACCCGGCTAATTTTTATATTTTAGTAGAGATGGGGTTTCACCATGTTGGCCAGGCTGGTCTCGAACTCCTGAACTCAAGCAATCCACCCACCTCGGCCTCTCAAAGTGCTAGGATTATAGGTATGAGCCACCACCCCCAGCTGATACATGTCTTTTACCACAATAAAATAATTACATTATAAAAATTGACCATTTATAATTCACAGGCTCCGTTCTCTTTTTACATTGCAATGAAATTAGACATAAATAAACTACAACATCAATAAACCATTAAGGAAAAATACTAGTAACTTGTGATGTGTTTATACAAAGTAGAAATATTTTTGTACAAAATATAAAATGTGTGGTATCCAGCTAATGTCATTTAGAGTTCAACTTAGAGCTTTATGCTCTTTTCAAACAAAACAAACAAAACAAATGTAAAGTCAATGAGTGGCAAATTAACAAAGCTATTTCTCTGTATTCTCTCTTAACTCCTCACCAAAATGACGTTTAAAAAGAAAGGTTAAGTCACATGGGAAAAGATAATGGGAAATGAGATGATGGCTTATGAGGGATATCAATAAAATTTGAAAGGTATAAAATAAATGGATGAGCAGGTGCAGTGTGGAGAAAGCAGAAATGTCTGCCTGCCATGAAGGCAACCAATGAGAAGCCATTTAGCACCCCAGAATCCAGTAAAGAATTCCCAGTAGCGGCTCCTGGGATCTCCAAAGCCCACTGAGTGAAGTCAGGATGACTAGCTAAAATTCTCTAAGAGGAGCAGGTAGACCCATAGATCCTCCAGCTCCTGCAAGCAACTGTCCCACTCCCTTTCAGGCTGCCAAGGGGAGAGGATGAACTTAGGTGGATTTAGGGAAGGACAGAACACTGAACAGTGACATCAGCCTATTCCCAGCCTCCTTCCTGTGCCGTCTACTGTATCCAATACAGAGGATTGTATTCTCCCTGGAAAGAAATCTGAGGATCCCTCTGTAGGCAAGCCGACTGGCTTGAAGAGAAAATACTTACATTCTGGTATTTGAGGGATCCAGCAACGATGTGGCCAGTTCCCATGCAATCCCTCTGTGGCGAGACACCTCAATCCAATGCCCCATGCATGAGCTCCAGTCTTCCAGTTAGCCAGTCTGTGTCTTAAAGATGAGGAAAACCTCCAAAAAGATACACAGTCCGGCCAGCCAGGCGCAATGACTCACACCTATAATCCCAGCACTTGGGAGGCTGAGGTGGGTGGATCATGTGAGTTAGGAGTTTGAGACCAGCCTGGGCAACATGGCAAAACAATGTATTTTAAATAAATAAATAATTTTTTAAAAATATTTAAAGTTAGTCAAGTGTGGTGGCGCACTACTCGGAGGTTGAGGTGGGAGATCACCTAAGCCTGGGAGATGGAGGTTGTAGTGAGCTAAGATCATATCACTGCATTCTGGGCAACAGAGTGAGACCCTGTCTCAAAAAAAAAAAAAAAAAAGTCCAAAACAAACATAAGAACAAAATATCTCAGAGGAAAGTGGGACGACTCAAGGAGTAGATGAAAATTCCAAAGATAAAGAGAACAGATTCATTAAAAGATAAAAGGCAAACAGGAAAGATGAGAAAATTAGATGACCAGTCTAATAGGAATTCCAGAAATAAGAGCACAGAAGAAACAAAGCAAGGGAGTTTATCAAAGAAATAATACAAGAAAATTTCCCAAACTAAAAAATATGCATTTCCAGATTGAAGATACATCATCATGAAATTTCTAAACAACAAGATGATGCTTCAAGAACCAGCAGGAGGCAAAAACACTAGCTGCATACAAGAATTGGAAATTAAATGCCACTCAATTTGTCAACAGAAATACTAGAGGATGGAAGATCATGGAGCAGGTTTTCTAAATTTTGAGAAAACTAATTTCTAACCTAAAATTCTATCCCCAGCCAAACTATCAACCAACTGTTAAGGTATTATAGAATAAAGTCATTATCATACACGCAAGATTGAAAAAATTGAACTTCCTTGTAACGTATTAGAGAGTTAATTTGAGGGTGTGCCCCACCGAAATGAATAATAAAAAGACATGGGGCCAGACACAGTAGCTCATGCCTATATCTCCAGCACTTTAGGAGGCTGAGACAGGCAGGTCACTTGAGGTCAGGAGTTCAAGACCAGCCTGGCCAACATGGCGAACCCCATCTCTACTAAAAATACAAAAATTAGCTGAATGTGGTGGCATACACCTATAGTCCCAGCTGTTTGCAGAGGCTGAGGCATGAGGATCATTTGAGCCCAGGAGGTGGAGGCTGCAGTGAGCTGAGATTGCAAGTTTGAGACCAGCCTGGGCAACATGGCAAAATGCCGTCTCTTAAAAAAAAAAAAAAAAAAAAAAAAATGGGATGAAGGAAATAGGACATTCAACATAAGCAAGAAAATAAGGAAAGTTCCAGAATGGTGGTGGTAGAGAAAGTTGTTCTCTAGGCTGCTGCACTGCTGGTCCGGAATGGAGCAGTCCTGAGCAAATCCTGCCCAGCAGGCTAGAACAGCCACCTGCCTTCAGTATTTGCCTGTTCATAACACAAAGCTTTAAATACTCAGCTGAAAGAGGTTCTCAGGAATGGCAGAACAACCAAAAGTTTGCCCTGGCTCTTGATAAAAGAGAACTGAAGAAGAAAAGGGTATTTGCAGGAAGAATGAATCATGGATTCTCTGAGTCTGCAGACTTCTTGCACAAGTATAATGAAACCTCTGCAGATATTTCTACCACATCTCTAACCAATCACTCATCTAGCGTAGGACACAGGCTGGTTAGCACAGTGACAGCGTGCCTTCAGCAGGTATACCATCACACTCCCCAAAGCTCTGTTTATTCCATACCATTTCCTTAACTGAAAGGAAATTGTCTCTCTTCAGTTTGTGCCCCCTTGTCCTAACTTCCCTATGAAGGCGCACAGAACAATCTTATTCATAAACAGCTCTTCCAATATTCACACATTATTGCAGGCTTTACTTCCACCCACTACACTCATGCTTTCTGTAAGCCGGTTGTTCTCAGAGTTTAGCCTGCATCAGAACCACCTGGAGGACATGTTTAAGCCCAGCTTGCTAAGCCCCACACCAAAGTTTCTGATTCAGCAGATTTGGTGTGGGGCCTAAGAACTTGCATTTCTTTTTCTTTTCCATTTTTTTTTTGAGATGCAGTCTCTCTCTGTTGCCCAGGCTGGAGTGCAGTGGCATGATCTTGGCTCACTGCAACCTCCATCTCCCAGGTTCAAGTGATTCTCCTGCCTCAGCCTTCCGAGTAGATGGGACTACGGGTGTGTGCCACCATGCCCCGCTAATTTTCTGTATTTTTAGTAAAGACGAGGTTTCACCATGTTGGACAGGCTGGTCTCAAACTCATGGCCTCGAGTGATCCACCCGCCTTGGCCTCCCAAAGTACTGGGATTACAGGTGTGAGCCACCATTCCCGGCCATCATCTTTGTCTTAAAATGTGGCATCAACCCACCAGAATGGAGCTTTCTGACTGAAGATACCCAGAGAGAGTGCCCGCCCCGTGCAGAGGAAAGGACCAACAGGGCTTTGCAGAAGCAAAGACAATGCCCAGCTAACCCTTGATACCTGAGCAGCTGACAAACTCAGCATGTAGGCAGAAGTCCCCATGACACTTCCCAAGAGCTGCCAGCGCACCCTCCCTGCATAGTGCGTTATGTCCAGGACAGTTGAGAATCCCAAGCCAGCCTGTTAGGTGACCGACACGGGCCCTCGCTGAGCAGCGAGCAGAACTGCTGCCCTTGCCTGGGTTCTCCAAGAGCCTGTGATCCTCCCCAGCCCTCAGACAGCCCCGTCCACCCCAGGGCAAGGCGTTTCAGTGGGCTGTGAGGTGAGGTTCCTGAGAGTGAGTGAGAGGAGCGACTCTGGGGATTAACTGTCTTGGACACATCTTCCCTCAAGACCTCTGCTTCCCAGCCTAGCAATCTTTTTTGACTCCTTTCCTCATTCACTGGTGCATCCCTTAAATTTCTTCCATTGTTTTGTTTTTCTGGATTGCCTGCCACAGCCTTTCTGTTCATCTCTCCACAATCAGACCTGGGATCTGAACCCTGGGCTGACAGAGATGCCGCGAATCTGGCCTTCTGCGGCTCTGAGAGGATTGTCTGGGGACAAGTGTGGCCATGCCTGCTTGGGAGGTCAGTTCACCAGGAGCCACTGCCCTCAGTGCCTGTGTCCCTAGACTGAGGAGGGAGATGCTAAGGGTAGCCTTTCATACAGTACAGAGAGCCTGGGAAGATGAGATGGAGGTGAGGAGGAGATGTATCCAATCCAGAGGGAACAGGGAAGTAATGCTTGTTAAACGCCTACTGTATGCCAAGTGCTTTGCTGTATACTTATGGGTTACCGATTGAAGGTTGGCATGGGGCTAAAATTCCCTGTATCTTCTGGCCCATACTTTGTTTGATTAAAGACTTCGTTCTGTCTTGGAAGGTAATGATGACTGATGAACCTCTGAGAACAGAGGGTAAAGATTTTTAAACCACCCTCAAGCATAAGCCTTAATACCCTCAGTCAATCCAGGTCATGGTGCTCCTCCTAAGGCCATGAATTCCAGCCCGGGGAAGATGCTGGGGAACAGCTGGAAAAGCAGAGGATTCTAGGAATGTGAAGCTCTAGTCAGTAACCTCCTGTGGAAAGTGACTTCACCCCCAGGAGGCCAGAGCAGCAGCTGCTGCAAACCGAAAATGCCAGGAAGATCCATCTTCCCCTGCCCCTGGCCACCTCCAGGCTGGCCTCCGTTTCTGTGCCGTTTCTACGCCGTTTCTGTCCGGTTTGGCATTTCTCTGCTCCCCCAAGTCCTGGATCTGTGGGATGGCCCCTGACCACTGTACTACCTGTAAAGGCCTCCAGATGGCGCTTTCAGCTCATCAGTGGTCACTGCTTTGGTTTAAGAGTGAACAGAAAAGCTTGAGGAATGGCAGGTGTGTCCGGGTTACCAGGCCTCAATCCCTGCCCCCAGAGCAGCTCGGGATCCGTCCACCGTGAGTCCCATCCGGAGCTCCCTGGAGGAGGTTGTCCCTTTCAAGGCCAATCAGAATTTACGATAAGGTTGCCAAATACAGCAAATAAAAATACAGAATACCCAGTTAAATTTAAATTTCAGATAAAAAATATTTTTTTTAGTTTAAGTATGTCCAAATCATGTCTGTGTCATACTAAAAATTATTGTTTATTTGAAATTCAAATTTAACTAAGGCGTCTTGTCTTTATGCGGCAATTCTGGTTTAGGTTTCTTTACAGGAGTTCCCCATCTCTGTCTACTACATGCTTACAGAACATCTACCAGGCATGTGTGAGATATGGCAACATGAGCCAAGTGCAGCTTCTACATTTAGAGGTGAGTTTGAAAACGGGCATGTTGATGAACAATTGTAGAACAGAAAATGTAGGAAGCATGGGATAGTGAAAGAAGTCTGGACTTGGGTGTTTGCTTTGAGTTCAAGTTCCACTTCTGATGTTCACTAGCTGCGTTATCTTAGGTAAGTTATTAACCTCTCTGGGCCTCTGTCATTTACATGTGGATATAGGAATAATACCAACCTCAGAAGGTAACCAAGGAGGTAATAAGAAATTGTATGTATCTCATGCCTGGCCGCAGTCGGATCTCAATATATGCTAGTTTTATGAAATAATAGAACTGCCATAAGAAAGAGACAACTAAACATGCCATGGTAATGATTAAATTTACCTCCTTTGGGAGGCTCTCTACAAAGAATGTAACACTTCACTTTAATTTTATTATTATTTGAGATGGGGTCTGACTGTGTTGACCAGGCTGGTCTCAAACTCCCGATCTCAAGCAATCCTCCAATCTTGGCCTCCCAAAGTGCTGGAGTTACAGGTGTGAGCCACCACACCTGGCTCACACTTCACTTATAAATAGAAATAATAGCTATTGGAGTATCCAGGGTAAAAAAAGAAAAAGAAAAAAGAAATAATAATTAATACCATGTATTTAATGCCCACAACATTGTCCTAATAAACATGATCTCATTTAACATTTAATCCTTATATTAACTCCCCAAGGTATTTACTCTTATTGTCCCCAGTTTACAGATGGAGAAACTAAATTAAATAGCTTGCCATAGAGCTAGTAAGTGGTAGAATTAGTATGTTCACTCAAGTCCATCTGACTCCCCAACCAGTGCTCCTAACCTCTATCTTATGCTACCTTTGCATAGATTGGCCCTTGAATTTTGAGCTGGTGACCACTATGAAGAGAAGCACGGATTGTGCCTACTGAGCATCTGCCTACTGAGCAGATGGAGACGCAGAAGCTGGGAGGGGTGAAAGAATAGTCCTGGGGCCCTGAGTTGCTGGGCATTCTGGAAACAGCAGGTCATTGATGTTCACAGGTGTGTTTTAAGAGCTTTGCAAGTTCTCAATGTGCATACTAATTTCTATATAGAAGGTATAACTGGGGCGGAGAGGGGATACTGAGCAGCCTCTTGGCCCTAATGAAAGTTTTGTTAGTATTGGTAGTTACCATTTGTTGGATATTTATAATACGTCAGGCAATGCCAGGCATTTTCGCACATTATCTCATTTAACCATCACAACCACAGATGAGAAAAGCCAAGGCCAAGGTCACATAGCTAGGAAGTGTTGGACCCAGTGCTTGTGTAACTCCAGCAGGGTGGAGGGTTGATGCACTCTCTAAATAAGAGCTCATTCACTTCAAGGCGTGTAATTAAAATTCATTCCTCAGTAAAATTGTGTGTTACTTACACAAGTCCCTTGTAAACATTCAAAACTATGCCAAAAGTTTCCTATATTGCTGGAATCAGTCTTATTTCAGTGCCATGTTCCACTTTTAGCTAGTTTCGAATGAATAATGAACACATTGGTAACAATTACCAACATTGCAGCACCTCCCTACCTCCACCTCGCAGCCGGGGCAGGGCAGGCTTGCTTGCTCCAATCTAAACTCTAGCCCTGCAACTCACAGAATCAACCCACCCTCTTAGACTCCTCCCCTCCTCTGGTTTGCCCACTCACCTTAGGAAAAGTGCAGAAAGATCAGATTTTTTTCTTGCCCACTCACTTTGGGGAAAGTGCAGAAAGATCAGATTTTGTACTTTGCTAAGAATACGAAGTACAAGGTGCTAAGAATGCAAAAGTAGGTAAGACGTGGACTTGGAGTGTGAGGCCTTCCCACAGGGAAAGATGGGATAAGGATAATAACTGAAGGCAAAGGGCAAACTCTCTTTTTTTTTCCCAAATCATTTTATCTTTAATAATCTCACAGTAATTTAAAATATGAGAAAAGTCAAACATGCTCCCTTTACGGGTGATGCCACCAGGATAGGCTCACACAAACATAATCAATCGCCATGATGACACTGGATGCCACAGAGTATGGCTGGCAAAAAGGCATCAGGGCTCACAGATTGAGGAGTTTGGTTATGGAATCTCTGAGGGGTAACAGGCAGCAGAAGAGACATCAGTTTAACGGACTTTCAGAGGATAGGGCACGGTTACTGGGTCTTGAGCACCTTGAAGCGTTTCTTGATGGTGATTCGGTGGCAGGAGTATTTGTCATCTGGGGAGAGCCGAGCAGGATGGGCTGAGCAGGTCTGTTGTCCCATCGGGTCAAATTTCTTCAGCGTATAGACCCGATCTCCCTCCTCGTTGAGGTATTACTGGAGAAACATGATCACTCTTAAGCCAGAGGCTCCAATTCGGTACGCAGCTCCCAGGGCAAACTCTCTTTAAAAGTCTTGTCTTTGAAATCATATGATTCTTATATTCTACTTCATCTTATGTCTGTTTGTTTTAATATAAAAATGTTTACCTTAATAAATAATAAATTAAAATGAATAAAAATTAAAATAAATATTGTTTTCTGAATCTCTAAATAAAATTTAAAGATATATTTATTATAAATAAAATTCAAAAGGCCAGGCCTGGTGGTTGACACTTGTTATCCAGCATTCTGGGAGAGCCAGGCAGGAGTGGGGAGGGTCACTTGAGCCTAGGGGTTCAAGGCTGCAGTAAGCCATAATCACACCACTGCAATGTAGCCTGGGCAACAGAGCAAGACCCTAACTCAAAAAAAAAAAAAAAAAAAAGAAGAAGGCCAGGTGCAGTGGCTCACACCTGTAATCCAAGCACTTTGAGAAGCCAAGGTGGGAGGATAACTTGAGGTCAGGAGTTCCAGACCAGCCTGGCCAACATGGTGAAACCGTCTCTACCAAGAAATAAAAAAATTAGCTGGGGGTGGTGGCGCACACCTGTAGTCACAGTTACTTGGGAGGCGGAGGTGGGAAAATTGCTTGAACTCAGGAGGCAGAGGCTTCAGTGAGCCGAGATCATGCCACTGCACTCCAGCCTGGGCAACAGAGTGAAACTCTATCTCAAAAAAAAAAAAAAAAAAAAAAAAAAAAAAAAAAAAAAAAAAAAAAAAAAAAAAAAAAAAAAAAAAAAAAAAAAAAAAAAAAAGGCAATGCCCTAAATATAAATGAGGAAATGTAGCTAATCTATCATTCTTCCACCCTGTTTCCTTACATGAATCCCCATCCTGGAAGTTGTTTTAGCAGGTCTGAGAAGGACAGCCATAGGGATTTAAGCAGGATAGTTATATGATAAGATTTATTTTCTAGAAAGAGCTTTCTGACAATGGTATAGAGGATGGATTGGAGGTGAGAGACACTGAAGGCAGAGAGAGCAGATGGGAAGCCCTGCAGTAACCCAGGCAAGAGATGGTAAAGGTTAAGGAGATAAAGAGAAGAGTTTTTGAAAGGCATTTTAGAAGTGGAGGTCAGGCACGATGGCTCACGCCTGTAATCCTAGCACTTGGAGGCCAAAGTGGGTGGATCCCTTGAGCTCAGGAGTTTTAGATCAACTGGGAAACATGGTGAAAACCTGTCTCTATAAAAACACAAAAATTAGCTGGCACATGCCACATGCCTGTGTTCCCAGCTAGTGAGAGGCTGAGGTGGGAGGATCACTGGAGCTCGGGAAGTCGAGGCTTCAGTGAGCCGTGATTGCACCATTGCACTCCAGCCTGGGTGACAGAGCAAGACCCTACCTCAAAAACGACAAGTGGAATTAGGGTCAGGCACTGAGCTTACACCTGTAATCCCAACACTTTGGGAGGCCAAGGCTAGAGGATTGCTTGAACCCAGGAGCTTGAGACCAGGAGAATTTAAAGTGTCCTTTAATTCTTTTTTATCTCTACAAAAAAGAATGTTAAAGAATATTAGGCCGAGCGCGGTGGCTCATGCCTGTAATCCGAGCATTTTTGGGAGGCCAAGGCAGGCAGATCACAAGGTCAAGAGATTGGGACTATCTTGGGCAACATGGTGAAACCCAGTCTCTACTGAAAAACACAAAATTTAGCTGTGCGTAGTGGCGCATGCTTGTAGTCCCAGCTACTCGGGAGGCTGAGGTTGAGAAGTGCTTGAACCTGGGAGGCGGAGGTTGTAGTGAGCCGACATCACGCCACTGCACTCCAGCACTCCAGCCTGGCACCTGGCGACAGAGTCAGACTCTGTCTCAAAAAAAAAAAGAATATCAGCCAGGTATGGTGGCATGCCCCTGTGGTCCCAGCTACTTGGGAAGCTGAGGTGGGAGGATTGCTTGAGCCCGGGAGGTTAAGGTATAGGTAAGCCATGATCATGCCACTGCACTCAAGCTTGGGCAACAGAGCAAGACCTTGTCTTAGACAAACACACAAGCAAAAGAAGTGGAATTAATAGTTTCAGAAAACTGTCCTGGAGCCGGGCATAGTGGCTCATGCCTGTAATCCCAGCACTTTGGGGAGCTGAGGCAGGCAGATCACTGAAGTCAGGAGTTTGAAACCAGCCTGGCCAATAGGACAAAACCCTGTCTCTACTAAAAATACAAAAATTAGCTGGGTGTGGTGGCGCATGCCTGTAATCAGAGCTACTTGGGAGGCTGAGGCAGGAGAATTGCTTGAACCGGGAGGTGGAGGTTGCAGTGAGCCGAGATTGTGCCACTGCACTCCAGCCTGGGTGACTCAGCAAGACTCTGTCTCAAAAAAAAAATGCAAATCATATATTATCTGGTAAGGGATTTATGTCCAGAATATACAGAGAAATCCTAAAACTCAACAACAACAAAAAAACTGTCCAATTCGAAAATGGACACAGGACTTGACTAGACATTTTTGCAAAGAAATAACACAAATGATTGATAAGCACTGAGACAACATAAAGGGTCCAGCCAGCACTCTGCTGTTTAAGTTTTAGCCACCATCTGACTGCGATCACACCTTGAGCTACAGCCACCCAACCTCATGCTTCCTGAATTCCCAGCCCACAGAAATGGAGAAAATGGTTATTGCTTAAACCACTAAATTGGAGTGATTCATTTTGTAGAAATAGTTCATGGCACACGGTAAAATGTTAATATGTGGAGAATCTGGGTGAAGGGTATAAAGGAACTCTCTGTAGAATGATCCTGTACCTCATGTGTGACAAAGGGGTGGGGTTACAAGGATCATAGTCTCATCTCAGGATTACTCAGGGCAGCCTACACCACCCAAGTCTATACCTGTAACAATGAAGCCGAGCTGGAACTTCAGAATGAGAAAGCAAGATAAACTGAGTGTGCGATTTCCCTATTGCCTTGGTGACACCCAGATACCCTGCGGATGTAGTTGGAAACAACTTCAGTTTTCCAACTCTGTGCCTAGAAAAAAGTGTAGCCTGAGTTTTTACTCTCCTAACCCCTTGATTTGCTTTGGGAATTATTGTCTACAAAGGGCTCTCTCCTTTCTGAGAATTGCTTTAGGTGGAAGAGGATAGGATATGCTGTGTCCCCTCTCTTTTCTTAATCACTGTATTTGTAACTTTCTTCCTTCTTTTTCTCCAAGAAAATGGGCTCCGTTGGGGTGCTTTGGGACCAATAGTCCGAGGTGGAATCTGTGGGCGCTAGACAGGGAGATTTGGAAGAGAATGCTAAGCTGTGAGCTCTTGCTTTTGAGTTCTTTGAAGAGAATGCAGCATCTCTGGCATGTCAGCAAGCCCAGCAGAATTCAGTAATGTTCACCAAGAGGGCTTGGCTAGAGCCGGTTAAGGGATGATCAGAATGGTTAGGTGTGAAGAGCTTATGCTGATTATGGAGGGTACGGGAGTCACGGGGTTGGTGCCCAGTGAGGAAATTTACCTTAGTGGAAACCTTAGTGGAAACATTTGGGAGAGTGTAGAAGAGAGAAGAGCTAGAGGTGAAGATTCAGGAAATAGAGAGTGCCAGAGTCTCAATTACCAGGATGGAAAGCTAAGGAGATGGGAGACTTATAACAGTAGCACAGTACTGAGAGACAAACTATGTGTAAAGGTAATAAGAAAAATGTGGACTGAGACTCTGAGGCAGTTAGGCCAGAGAAAAGAAGAAGGAAAATATTTGTCTTCATTTGATTCAATCATGTTAACATTTCTCAGGATCTACTATGTGTCACATGCTGTGCCGGATGCTGAGGGAGGGGAGGAAAAAGACAGCATTCCTGCCCACCAGGGTCACAGAGCCTGACTGGAGACACAGACATGTAAACAAATGATGAGAGTGCAAGGTGTGTGTAAGAAAGGAGGAATGTACAGGGTGGGTACAAAGGTGACCTCAAGGCATCCACGGGAGTCAGGGCTGAGGGAAGAAGAGCCAGAAGACATCAGCACGAAGAGAAGCAAGATGCTGAAGTCACAGGGGGAAAGAACACACTGGAGCCCTGAGCAGAGCAGTGCAGGGCAAGGACAGCAAGTGTGGAGAGGAAAGGGGGATCAAGAAGAACGAGGAGATCCATAAAAGCATGCTTGGAGGAGGGAATTTGGGAACTTGAACGGACATGTCAGAGGGCACTAGTTATGAGGAAGTAGACTGCAAACCAGATAGTGAGCAAGATGAAGAAATAAGAGGTGTTTATCTGGGCCGGGCACAGTGGCTCACGCCTGTAATCCCAGCACTTTGGGAGGCTGAGGCGGGTGGATCAC